>NC_069128.1:20358805-20712805 GCF_026914265.1 Mya arenaria
GCCTGAGAGACTTTTGGAACTTTTCACACTATCCTCAGATCCTTGCCTCTTCATTCCATCTTTCTTGTCTTTTGAGCTCTGCCGTTTGAGACCTGAATAATTTTTATCTTTAGGGTGTTTACACACATCTTCTTCTAATTGTCTAGACGCATTTAAAAGCTTTGCTTGAATATCATCATGAATAAAGTCATCCACCACCTCACTTTCAACCAATGATATATTATCACCGTCTTCTAGAGTCAGTTCTTCATCCTCATGAATAACTTCAAGATATGCGTTATCACCCTCTTCCAAAAGTGTCGAATTTATAACTTCCTTCAGATTATCATCACTTATGCCTCTAGTTAGATTTCTCAAGTCTTCTTCAAGTTGACTAAACTGTGCATCATGTACATTGTCAGTCTCTGCAGGGTATATTTTATTGCCTACTCTTTTTTGAAGTGAAACAATTTTCTCATTCCTGTTTAGTATAACCATATCGGTTTCAGTGTCCATTTCACCGTTTATATCTTTGCCAATGTTAAAATTAATAGGATGCACTAAGTCTTCATAACTTGCTTGTTTTTCAATGAACCCTTTTGTAGGAAGCGTAGGTTTTCTAGAATCAGTCAGGACCCTGCTTCTTCCCGGTCGTACGACGACGTTGGTTTCTATGGTGACATCACTGGCCTGTGATATAACATCTTGTTTTCTGACACACGATCCCATACCAACTTTCTCTAACAAACGTTTGTCTTTATCGGGTTTCTCATATTGTCTCCGTCTAATCATGTAACATTAATTAAGGTTAGAATATTGATGATGTTATGCCTTTTGCCATTGTAAAGATGTTTATGACGTCCTTTCCCCTCACGTGGAGCACTGAAAGTAGCAAGAAAAAAGCGTTAATGTTATATACATATCTATAGTATAGCATATTTGTTATTTGTGTAGCTACTGGGCATGTCCCTGTGGTCTCAATTAATACAACATTTAAATAGGTTAGAACTCATAGAAAATGTGTTTGTCAGTAGATTTTCTCAGGAGTTCTAAGCTATTTCGATGCTCTCCAAGACTATTGAATTTTAATATTTGTTAACACACATTAATGTTCAATAATGCCCAACAATCTCATTTTAGGGTTCACAGCAGACAAGAGTTGACATCCACTCCGTCTGTTAGTGACTTGTCATCATCTACCTTTCTATTCTAAAACGCTAAAGATCCATATAGGCCCATTTTCTAATGGCTAGCTATCTGTTGAACGAGACTTTTCTGTGGCATTTGTCCCATTCCTGTCGCAGTTATTATTTTTAGGCTGTAGGACGCAGGCCTTCAGACTTAAGTACAGGTATCGTGTTTTACTTTGTGATCTATTTTTTGACATGACTTGTTAAAATAATTAATGCGCCTGAGTTACAATATGGGACATTGTGTTATATGGTATAAAATAATGCGAATTAAAAGGCCACTTTGTTTAAATACGTTGATATGATTGCAACAATATGTGAACTTGAAAGCAAGTCGATGAAACTTAAATTGATATTGGTGAGGAAACCGAGTGGAATTTATAATAATTGATAATAACGCAGAAAAATGTGTTGACTAAAATTCTCAGACTTACTTTATCTACTTTTAACAGTGAAAACATCCCCAGCTAAGATCAGGCTTCATTTAAATACCTTTTCACTAGAAATAAACCTGCGAGATAAAAGCAATGTTTATATATCCTAGTAGATATAGGTTTACAAGTGACTGCTATGAAACTAGCTAATTGCATTAGGCTTAAAAAAAAATACATTTGGTTCGGGTAACCCGACCCTACCTACGGAATAGGCGCCGACCCTACCATTTTTATAGTCAGTTTGAAAAAAAAAATGAAAAAAACAACAACAGTTTTTTGTTTTTTTAAATTGCTTTTCACTTTGTAGTTGAAAACCTTAAATGCATATACAGAAGATAACTTTAACACCATTATCCAATGATGAAAATGTCATTCTTATATAAAGCCTAATAAAGAAAAAAAGCCTATTTACCCTACCTATTTTTTAAAAGGATGTAACCCTAACCAAAATTTTTTTTAGGCCTTATAAAAATCATCCATTTACATTAGGCCTATATACACGGCCTCTAAACGCCAGCTCGTGTTTGCTTGCGTGAGAATGTTCTTACGGGGTTTGTAAGCACCGAAATGTACTTGCTTTGCAATCACATATCAAAATATGCACATGTCCGATTCAAGAGAAAAGCTCCTGGCACCACAGTTTGCACACTATTGAAACGAAATAGTAACCAGCCTGCAGGAGAAGTGTTCTTACATGGTACCACATTCTTCGATTTTTGAAATATGTCCGTTAAATGAAATTATCAAATGATACATAAACCATACTCACGTTTGTTCATGTAAACATAGGGCACAGCTCCACCACGGAAGTGTCGACAGCTCTTTTTCTTTGCACCACCGTAAAGTGGTGGAGCTGGCGTTTAGAGGCCATGATATAGGTATGGTAGTTTTTTTTTTTTTTTTTTTTTTTTTTTTTTTTTTATTAGGCTTTATATAAGAATGTCATTTTCATCATTGGATAATGGTGTTAAAGTTATCTTCTGTATATGCATTAAAGGTTTTCAACTACAAAGCGAAAAGCAATTTTAATTTTTTTTTTTAGTTTTTCTTTTTTTTTCAAACTGACTATAAAAATGGTAGCCTTACCTATTCTTGGGGAATGACAGGCACTTATCAATTACAGTTTTGGGCAACTCAAAATAGTTTTTGGATTCGATTCTTATTGCTCATGTGAACAGAAATGTCAAAAAAATAGAATCACCTGTATCGCGCTCACAGCCTTTAAAGCTGCACTCTCACAGATTGAACGTTTTAACAACTTTTTTATTTTTTGTTTTGGAACGAGTCAATTTTCGCGAAAATCCATGGAAACCAGTTATATAAAATTGCTGACAAAAATTACATTGCAGATTTTCATATTTAAATTAAAAAAAGGATGTTTTATGCATTTTTCTTAAACCGTAAGTAACGGTTTAAGCCATAAAACATTAATTTTCAAACGGAAATATGAAAAGCTACGATCCGATTTTTTGTCAGCAAACTTATACATTGGTTTGCAGATATTTATGCAAAAATTGCTCTTTTCAAGACAAAAAATAAAAAAAAAGTTGTAAAAATGGTATATCTGTGAGAGAGCAGCTTTTAAACCATGAAGCGCTTTCATTCCAAAACTACAGTATAATCAAGCTTTAGTTCGACACGTATCTTATCGCGTCATTCACATCTAATACTAATTGGAACGTATATGAATTAAAGCGCAGGCAATCAATAACATTCAGACCAAACATATAATTGTAATGAATTTTCCTCATCTTGACATGCATTCATTTAGAGCAGTTTTGCTTCTAGGGAAAGGTTTAAATTATATAGACTGTTCCGCTCGTACAGGAAATTCAATTGTTTTTATTACAATTAATTGTTCTCTTTTATCTACAATTATCAATGTTTAAATCTATTGAGGCAATTATCTAATGTTGACGCTAGTAACGGCGAAGGATGCCACGTGTGACGGGACTAAAGTTTTCATGATATTTGTATTTAAAGAAAAAAGGGGGTACAATTATGATGACGTCGGCGGTATCATCCTCGTGTGCGGAGGGGCGTTGATAAAACGTTTCCGGGCCCTATATTTAAGAAAGATTGACGTACGTTAAGTGATGAGCTGTGGTGTATAGTTTGATTATGTGAAATGGTACCTTTGAATGTTAGTAGGTCAATGTCGCTGTTACTAATAATATTTTTTTTTTATCCGCTCAATACATTTAGTTAACACTGATTTATTTTGTGCATTGTATGTACCATGTTATGATACTGAATAAATATTGTTAAAACTAAGTTCAAAGTCGCTGTAGCCTAAAATAGACAAAAAAATGATGTTTAGTGATGATACTTGATATTGAGATCAAGTAGTGATGGGGTCAAGTTCACAATAACTTAAATAGAAGAACGTTTTCCGCTAAACAACCTAAATTAGGAATGAGTTATGATGATTATCAGATAGTTTGATATATAGCCGTCTTATGTGTATATGTGACTGCAGTGTTATGTTTTATCAAGGTCATTTTTGTTTTTAGTAAAAATAGTAATTGTAATTTAGGTTGGTTCAAACAAGGTAAAGTTTATTACGGATGCTTGTATTTAGATAGTCAACACTTTTTATAAATTCATGATTGGCCTATCTAAGGGTTCGTTTGGTCATTTAATTCACACGTGCTCATACCAGAAAGCAATGCTCTTTTAAATGATAACAACAATGATATGGGGTCACCACGCATGAATGATATGGGGTCACCACGCATGAATGATATGGATTCACCACGCATGAATGATATGGGGTCACCAGGCATGAATGATAAGGGGTCACCACGCATGAATGATATGGGTCACCACACATGAATGATATGGGGTCACCACGCATGAATGATAAGGGGTCATCACGCATGAATGATATGGGTCACCACGCATGAATGATATGGGTCACCACGCATGAATGATAAGAGGTCACCACGCATGGATGATATTGGGTCACCACGCATGAATGATATGGGGTCACCATGAACATGCCAGGGCGAAAATAAGCCTATTTTTAAGGTAGAATAATAGTATATTTATATATATATAAATGCAAAGAGAGGAATAAGAAAGTTCATGTTAGGAATTACATTCACATAGATTATACGCTAATATTTACACCTCAACTTCCATTTCTTAAATGAACTGCCTTTCGGCAATTGCGTTCATCTCATTCGGACTCCACACACTTAGACCAGCCCAATTGCGTTCATACCCCGATAATGACATCAACCCCGCAATTCATTCCTTAAATAGTTTGTCGATATGATGAAACAAATGTATTCTATCTAAAGAAATGCATTGTGGTTCAAATGATATAAATTTGTTATTTCAAGAAAATGTATTAAATGTTATTCTTGATATGTATCAGAGGAGCAACTCATGTGTGAGGCATGCTCATCATATTTTGCGTATGATAGTTCAAGAAGCCTTACGTCTGAACTCTGACCCAAAGGTGTTTCAGTAAAATGTCGAGTTTGGGGGATTATAACCATTTACGGTCAAATATCCTTTCGAATACCGCTACTGTTTATCGACGCGCTACCGTAGCCGCCTAATGCAGACCAATTTTTCAAGGGTGCTGGTTACCGCTACTGTTTTACTGTAGGAATACTCTAGACGACTGAAACGTACCGAAAAAGTAGGTACGTCCAGTTCCACAGCCGCAAAATGCACATTTTCCACAAATTTGTGGTAAGTTTTTCATTAAAATAAGAAGGATTGTGAATTTTAAAAACAGCATTAATACGCTATGGTACTTTGTCTTAGAAACAGTTACTACACTACGGAATTTCTTTCAAATATAATAATCATGCAAAAATAAGCAACGGTATTTCTTTAAAAATAGTCATTCAACATTATTCGCCTCTGGCATTTGTAAATTTGCTTTTATAAAATAGCATGCTTATGCTTTTCCTCTTGTATCAGAATTACGCTGTGGTATCACTGTTAAATTTAAGAAATGAGCAAAACTACGCAGTGGTATTACTGTGATATTTGTTTTACGGACTGTGTGTTAACTTAGATAAGGTTGACATTTCATGTGTGAATTAAACTAAATCAGTCACTGCAGTGCACTTTGGTAGCGTTCTTGAATCTAGAAGTATGCAAAACTACGCAGCGGTATTTCCTGTATAAACATAATACGTAATCAACATAACACAACCCATTTCAAAGGCGACGTTGCCTTTGAAGGTCATTAAACGCTAGTTACGCTTCCTTTTAAAACTGTTGAAATATATGCTATAACTTTCTTATAAATCCAACCGGACATCTATTACGTGATCTCTATAAAGTTATCATGGAAACCATAGTGACTGCAAATGTATCAACAGAACATCCATTACAAAATAGCTGTCACAGTTGCCATGAATACCACTGCAATAGACAATTAACCAACCGGACAAATATCACAAGGTCGCATCAAGGTTACATTGGAACCACAGTGACTCCTGTTATGAGAGATGTATGGGAAAGGAGCATGACTTTATACAACATGCTCAATACATATCTGTTGATGAAGCAATGATCAAAAGTCACGGTCACCATTCAAGAAATGTTGGTGCTCCGTGTGTCATGGGGTATCTCAGGAATTACCAGGCGTACTTAAGTCGAAAGATAGAAGTAGGGTTGACTCAAACAGTTGTAGAGAACTGAAGAGAAAACATCACAGGATGATCATGTTGTATTTGCCGACAAGTTTAAAACATCAGTTCCTCTGGCGTTTGGAAAAAAAATCTATACATTCGTGTCACGCATTAAACACCGGAAGGACATATGGAATTCTTATTGTAAATATGTGAATTGCAGAGTAAACCTTACCAAAGCTGAACGTATACAAAGCGTTTTACATCAATAAAGCGACATTTAAGGCACCTATTCTCTCATTATTGGGTAATTCATTTCAACTTCTTGATAATTTATCGGATCAATGATAATCAAATGCACCGTCTATGACAAAATGGTATCGCTTGGATTTGGTTCTTAACACTGGATGAGTGCTGAGAGGTTTTGAAGAATCTCACCACTCACGACCGTGTTACACTGTTTGGTTTGATCTAAATGGCAACATTCATGTAGTCACGGAGAGAAACTTTCCCATCAAGATCCAAACGGATCTTTAAGAACTCTTATTAAATATTCCTTCATAAAAAATTCCTTCATAAAAACAATGTAAGTTTATACACTGTATTTAGTTTGGATGGTTGTTCTGTTAATGTTTTAATAATAATAATAACATAAATGTTTTGTGTGTTGATATTAGATAATTTTCTCAATTGTGCCAAAATGTCTTTCCACCCTGTATTCATGGTGAACTCCTTAAAACGCAGAACAGTAAATACATGACACCATTTAGTACAATTCTTTTCTTTTTTTCTGGATAAGACATTTTTTTAAACATTTTTAAGAGTTAATGTAAAAACAAAACTCGAATATAATCTATAAACAGTAAATTAGAATTATTCATTAAATCTGGAATGCTTGGTCCAAGTTGAGACTTAGATCCGAGGTGTCCACGCACTGCATCGACTCTATACACTATATGAAAATGCACGATATACCGTGACAGTACATATCCTGGTGTTATTTCTATACCAGTATATACTGTGCACTATATTCTATTTATTCTCAGAGGTGTTTGAAGCAGTGCTTACGACCAGCAGATAACACCTTTTGATTTTAGGTTAGTTGGTCAAAGGTCAATGTTGTGGTGGCCTTAAGATTATCTTCAGCTGAAAATCGGTTTCCGATCAATATATGAAACAGACTTTAAAACTCTCAAGAGGTTTAAAACTATCTAGGTACAAAGGTCATGACCATGATATGAACTTTATTGATTTTGAGGTCAGTGGGTCAAATTTCAAGGTCGCGGCGACCTTCAGTTGAAAAATGGTTTAAATGCAATATCTGAGAAAAGCTTTGGCTCAATCGTGGTAGTATGATTGGTCATGACCAGCAAATGAACAATATTAACTTTGAGGTCAGTGAATTAAAGGTCAAGTTTGTGGTGAGCGTAAGCTGAAAATCGATCTCAGATAAATATCTGAAAATCGCTATGGCTAGAGGACCTCGAACATTGTAAACAGGTTGGTCATGACCCTTTAGATTTTGAGGTCACTGTCGAATGTCAAAGTCGTTGTGACCGTAAGCTGAAAATACGCAGTTTCCTAACAATAACTGAAAAACGCTTAGGCCTAGAGACCTCGAATTTGGTTAAGGTCCCTCAGAAATGACTACATTTGTACAAGCCTAATTATTTTGACATCATTTGGTCAAATGTCTAGGTCGTGGTGACCTTGAGCGGATAATCCGTTTCGTTCAATAACTGAAGACTGCTTGTATCCAGGTACCTTAAAGTTTGTATGCTGGTGAAATGCATCTGCTTCCTTGCAGTCATGTTTCAAAAACATAAGTGGCGTCTTTGATGCTTTGCATCAAAATGAGTTTAAACAATAATTGGTTTTAGTAAGGCAATGAGAGGGGGGTTATTTACTCTCAAAGTGTTAACTCTAAATGGCCTTCGAGTCGATAAACAAATATACAGGAAATCAACCCCTGCTAGGACACAAGTGCAATAAACAATAGATTCACAGCTGGGAATTAACATGTCAAACATTCCTTAAACTAATAGGGATGTATAAACAAAACTGTGCTAAATGCGTCTTGCCACCAAAAATGAACCCAAAAGAAAAGATAACGGACTAAAAAAATTGTCAGATAGGAAAATGAAAAAAAAAGGTTATTTTTGGGGTTCTAGTACAAAATGTGCATTTTGGTGTACAAGTTTTTTATTATATACTGCATATTTTTCTACTATAATGGGATTGGAAATATGTGGGTGTGGGTGCACCACCTCTCGAACCGCTCGTGCACGTAGTGTGTCACAATAATTACACTAACGGGTCAAAGTACTTGTTTTGCCTTGTCTTGCTTGATTTATATCTCATCAGCAACCTAAGCAAAAACTCTAAAAGTCCATGTAACAGATTATTTGAAACTTATGAAAACTTTGCACATTGTGACATAAAATACCGAAGCAATTGTGAAAAAGTACGGGTCGCTAAAAAAAGACTGACACAATTGTGAAAAATGTGTTCGTTGACACAAAGACGAATGCAATTGTGAAAAATATTCTCGCTACGAAAAAAAAAGAGTATTTTTTATTGTGAATGTGCCTCAAAACATGTTGAAAATGCGCTTAATTCACAAAATATTTTGATCACATTTTCAAAATTGTGATCATTTGTGCGGTCCATGATTCTATACGATGACATTCTTTGGTTTATTATGACGGATTCATCTGATTAAAACATATCAAGCGAGACAGTGCAATAGCGCTGCTAAGAAGGTTGATGAAAACAACAATATTCTGACATTTAATCAGAAAATGAAATACCTGGAGGAATGCATTCCTGTAAGCAAAATAGAATCGATATTATCACAACGGGAAAAATCAGGACACAAGCAGCGAAGTTATTCTTCGTTTTGCAAATTACCAGATTATCAGTATAATTACAGCTGAGTTTATTAACAAGGCTTATCATGCAACACATGGGCGACGTTTGCCTTAGGCTTTAATGTTTTATCCGTGTAAGCATTGATGCAAGTTTTGTCGGTCTGCGGATCCATGCCAGGATATATCGGCATGTACTGTCGGTCTGAGGATCCATGCCAGGATATATCGGCATAAACTGTCGGTCTGAGGATCCATGCCAGGATATATCGGCATGTTCTGTCGGTCTGAGGATCCATGCCAGGATATATCGTCATGTACTGTCGGTCTGAGGATCCATGCCAGGATATATCGACATGTACTGTCGGTCTGAGTATCCATACCAGGTTATATCGGCATGTACTGTCGGTCTGAGTATCCATGCCAGGATAAATCGGCATGTTATATCGGTCCGACAGTACATACCAGGATATATCGGATGTACTATCGGTCTGAGGATCCATGCCAGGATATATCGGCATGTACTGTCGTTCAGAGGATCCATACCAGGACATATCGGATGTACTATCGGTCTGAGGATCCACGCCAGGATATATCGGCATGTACTGTCGGTCAGAGGATCCATACCAGGATATATCGGCATGTACTGTCGGTCAGAGGATCCACGCCAGGATATATCGGCATGTACTGTCAGTCAGAGGATCCACGCCAGGATATATCGGCATGTTCTGTCGGTCAGAGGATCCATACCAGGATATATCGGATGTACTATCGGTCTGAGGATCCATGCCAGGATATATCGACATGTACTGTCAGTCAGAGGATCCACGCCAGGATATATCGGCATGTACTGTCAGTCAGAGGATCCACGCCAGGATATATTGGCATGTTCTGTCGGTCAGAGGATCCATACCAGGATATATCGGATGTACTATCGGTCTGAGGATCCATACCAGGATATATCGGATGTACTATCGGTCTGAGGATCCATGCCAGGATGTATCAATAGGACATCGTGGCCTTAGTCTAAAAAAAAATATCTAAATTTTTACTCAACAAGCTATTTAATTTCATTATACCAGATTACAGTCTTGCATAGACAAATCAGCATTATAACAATAGAAAACGACTGGGACATATTTTCAGACGTACATTGCTCGTATATTCTAACAGGCACACATGAATCCATCAATGTCAAAACATTTCACTCCCACAACAATATCTAAGGGTTATATTTCGGAATAAAATATTAATCATGTCATTAAAACCTACTTTTCCAATCATTTAGCAATAAATTTACATTTCATTTTTAACATGGACATTAAATGTTCATCTTAAGGGGCAAAAACATGATCCATAACACATAGTAACCATGTCTGATTTACATTTGAATAGTCTCTCTGCATTAAACAGGTGAAAGAGATGATACTAAATAGAGACTGAAAAAGGTAAAACTTTGTCTAAGTACTCTGAACCTATACTATTGTTCGTATTTTAACAACTGACATTGGGAATCTAATTGAAACAATTTTTATCTTCAAATCTTAGAATTAATGCCATTTTCTGACATAATACAGGTCAAACTACTTTATAATTTAAAAAGCAATGATTTAATTTTTTTATAAATTCTTTTTTAAAATCTAATTGTACAATTTCATACATACAAATTTGGAAATTATCATAACAAATTTCCGTGCGATCATTTTCGTTGCGTGATTTATGATATCTCGGAAGATGGGCCATCCGTTTCCATACGATAGCTTTGCTATGATACCTGCTATCATTTTAATAAAAGGAAATATCAGGTGAGAACAAATTCTTTGACAATGCAATACATACACATACAATTATTAACTGAATAAATGAAAACATTGATTCTGTTTTTTTAGCAGAACTTTTAATACCTGGAGAAATACGTTTCCCATTGGCACACATAATCGATATAATCACAAATGAATTGAAAAGGTTATCTCTGTTGTTTAGGAGAAATACCGGCACAAAGGCGACAAAGCTGTCCGTCCAAGTGGGAATTACCTGTGCAGTGGTTTAATTATTGGCCGATAAAGTCAGGAGGTGGCTGGAAATCAGTGTTTTATAAGCACTGTTTGTCATGCAACGAGACATTAGTGACGTATATGTTGGTACATGAGTTACTTAATTTGAAATAAAAACTGATTTTTTGCACGAAGGTGCCGGTCCGGCTCAGGCCCCAATATCACGAAAATACTGAAGTCCTTTCTCAAACTCAAACTCAACGTGTTTTTCCACATTACATCTACATTTCGGCTTTTGATGCACGCCATTCAGAGCAAAACTGCCATTTTCAATTGAAAACAACCCCGGGTGTATGCCGGTACATCAGTAGAAGTAGTAAATTTTCAGATAAAAGTATTAAATGTTTTAGTGTTTTAACGTATACTGTGTTTTCGACTTAATTTAAACTGATTGCCAGTGAAGTGTTTATTGCATAAATAATAAAGATTCCTCTAACGATAAGTCCTTAAGTTTACCTGCTAAATTAAAATTACTTTGCGATCTACTTGTGGGCAAAGATTTCTGATATTGTTCATATACATCCGATTGTTCTCGATAAAAAATGGCCGAGGTGTTCCGAGTGGCTGCACGCATGTATACGCAATGAAATGTTTATTTCGACTGCTTCATAGTACATCGTGTATATACAATATATACAAATCATCATAAAACACACACACACACACACACACACATATATATATATATATATATATATATATATATATATATATATATATATATATATATATATATATATATCATAACCACAGGCATCTGAATCATTGTTTGTCACTAAAATGTTGTTTAAAACCATTTTGGGTACATACAATCAGATAAACAACACATCTGAAGATATTTAGTGTCTTTGATATACAAAAAAGAAACAAGGTATGTAACTCAAACTTACCCGATTTCACGGTAGAGTCCAGTTTTATGCAAATTTCTCAACCAACATAAAAACAATCCATTTTTAAATAAATGACATGGAAAGAAGAGTCAATTACCTTTAAAATGGTGTGCGATATGTTGGTATAACTATATTGTCTTTAGACAAACAAGCATAATTCAATGTCCAATTCTCGTGTTTTTCTTTAGTCGGAAAGAGTACAGCAAATTCAAATCGTCAATTTTCCCCGTGTAAACAGTACTAAAAACAGACCTATTGAAGTTATTTGATGCATTGTTTGTATAACTTATTTGAACATGTATGTCTGAATACGGTCATGTCGAGAGGTAGTGTGTGTATACCACGTGATAAATTACGTCATATATATGCTACGTCTGAAGGCAACATTTTGCTTAAAATAAAATGAAGACTTAAATCAAAGATAACTTTTCTTTTACAACACCATTTTAAATCAAATCAAATAAAGGGCAGTCTATGCCGCTTAAAGGGCCACGCATTTGTTTTATTACCGAACTTTGATAAAGTCATTAGTTTCATCAAACACTTCGACAAACATGTTTCCCTAGTTAAAAAAATAATTTGTAAATGACATCCATATGTGCGCATATAGACAAATACATTCAGCGAGTGACACGTGTGAACCATTTCACCATCGAACAGGACCAAAACGGAATCCCCAACTATCGACTGGTTGGTAGTTCGATATTCGCGAATAACCAACTGGCAATGTTCGAGTAATCTTCTGACGAATGCACTTAAAATATATGTGAACGTGGATAAGAAGACAAAAACGCGTATTGTTGAATTACATTTACACATCTTGACTAGAACTCACGTTTTTATCTGAAACCCCAACTACCACTGACTGGAAGGTAGCTAGATGACACACTGGCATTTTTCGAAAATGTAGAAAAAAACTCATATAAAACAGTGTTTCTCACGAAGCCTTATATGTAGTTGGATATTCGAATCCCCAACTAATTTAGTCTATATACCAACTACCTCCCACCTTTACCGTCATGTCTGAACAACTGTATACCAACTACCTCCCACCTTCACCGTCATGTCTGAACAACTATATACCAACTACCTCCCACCTTCACCGTCATGTCTGAACAACTATATACCAACTACCTCCCACCTTCACCGTCATGTCTGAACAACTGTATACCAACTACCTCCCACCTTCACCGTCATGTCTGAACAACTGTATACCAACTACCTCCCACCTTCACCGTCATGTCTGAACAACTGTATACCAACTACCTCCCACCTTCACCGTCATGTCTGAACAACTGTATACCAACTACCTCCCACCTTCACCGTCATGTCTGAACAACTGTATACCAACTACCTCCCACCTTCACCGTCATGTCTGAACAACTGTATACCAACTACCTCCCACCATCACCGTCATGTCTGAACAACTGTATACCAACTACCTCCCACCTTCACCGTCATGTCTGAACAACTGTATACCAACTACCTCCCACCTTCACCGTCATGTCTGAACAACTGTATACCAACTACCTCCCACCTTCACCGTCATGTCTGAACAACTATATACCAACTACCTCCCACCTTCACCGTCATGTCTGAACAACTGTATACCAACTACCTCCCACCTTCACCGTCATGTCTGAACAACTGTATACTAACTACCTCCCACCTTCACCGTCATGTCTGAACAACTATATACCAACTACCTCCCACCTTCACCGTCATGTCTGAACAACTGTATACCAACTACCTCCCACCTTCACCGTCATGTCTGAACAACTATATACCAACTACCTCCCACCTTCACCGTCATGTCTGAACAACTGTATACCAACTACCTCCCACCTTCACCGTCATGTCTGAACAACTGTATACCAACTACCTCCCACCTTCACCGTCATGTCTGAACAACTGTATACCAACTACCTCCCACCTTCACCGTCATGTCTGAACAACTGTATACCAACTACCTCCCACCTTTACCGTCATGTCTGAACAACTGTATTTTGGGCCGGAGTCCTTACATTAAAATAAACCGAATGATTTGTTATGTAATGTAATGGATGTCTTATACATAGATAAGTATTTGTTTCTTTCATATATCATGTTATTCATTATGTTTCATGTTTTGAAAGTAAAACTTCCTTGGTTCGTAGTTCTTGAAGTTGCGAGACCCAGCCTCAGAGGTATCTTCCAGTATTATTTCAAATATGATGTTCAATATAGTAAGTGCTACAAAATGGACGCCCCTGAACAACAAGAGGGTTCTAATCTGAGCCCATAGTCTAGATCTTACTTATCAAGTCCTATTGGACAGTAAAACGTTTATTTACCCAGACTGGTCCAGTATTTTGGGTCGTCTGATCTCATCCCTACTATCTGGAAATTCCCAGAAATGAACTGAATACAAATAGGATTTTCATTTGTCATCATAAACTTAAACTCGAAATCCCATTGGTCATTGTAATATAAGTCGAATAAAATAAAGAAGTAATCGAGCTTTTAAGATCTCTGATTGTTTAAAAGTTGAGTAATTGTGTATCACAATTTTCCATAAAAGTAAGACAGATCATCTTTTCAGGGTAAGCTGACAAGCTAATAGCTGACGATATAAAAATACAGGGACACTGCTAACAATAGCCGTGACTTTTATGCACCAGTCAATTGTTACCACGTACCACAAGTTCCCTATTCCTTATTCGAAAAAGGAATAAGGAACTAACTTATCGTCCATTTTTTAAAGACACCTCTTGTTTTAAACATAAGACAAAAAGCTGACATTGTATTTTGATTCTCAACAATATATGTTAACGTAACTTATATTCTTGGGTAAAACGGCCTTTTCTGGGGTTCCGGCAATTATTTTAAGAGATGTTCGTACTCCCCAAAAAGGGATATGAAGTAATGCCAACATGTTTGATAATTGATACGTAGTATTTGTATTAAAATCCCATGTATCGGCTGTTTGGTTGTCCCTAGTAACATAATATTGTGGCATTTCAAATAGAGGCATACTTGTTAAGTACTGTTAGCTTTTATAGGCTACAGCAAAATATCATTCTCTTTATAATTACTAACTCCATTACTGTTTGAAATGTGACTTCCTCCATATTGGCAATTAAGGTAAACAAAGGCCCGTACATCAAACAATGCTTGATGCTTCAGATTGTTTGCAAATTAATTTCCAGACTTAAGGATTGAAACTGTATTACAGCATTGTACCATTGGGAGCTTGCAGGTCAAATAAGGAGTGTTTGTCGTGCGTTGATACACGATACAAAAACAAACTAATTTAATGGTTCATGCTGGTTCTTGGTCATACCTCGGATCGAAAGCATAACAGGAAATGGTTAGATAGCTACCATGCCAAATGTAAATGAAGGCAGAGCGGTAGGGGTTTTATTACCTACCAAATACTATATATGTAGCAAATATAACGTCAGGCAAAATTTGCAAGTATTTTAATAGTAATCTACGGTGCTCCAGTAGGATCATCGTATCTTTGCCCATTCGGGTCTTCACCTCCATGTCTTCGCTTCACAACATGATGGCCCTTAACGGAACAACACCGTTGTTTTGTAATTTGCTCTTTGTGCCACGTAACAAGAGTTTACTAGGTGTTCATTAATAAGAGGAAACCGCCACCCTTTTTTATCGTTTGATACTTAACAAAACCAAAACACGAAAAACGGGTTCACCCATCCCTAATTTGGCTTTTCCTTTTTGTTATAACGATTAATATTTTCATTTCCCGCTTTCAAGGTTTTAAAAAGGATGTTTAAACACGGTCTGTGGAGGTTAAATGCGAAGATGAAAAATAGTCTGCTTAAAATTGAAAGAAAGATTTTGCTAGCTTTAGGCTGGGCAACGCTGGGTGACCATTGACCTGTTTAACCCGCACGGGATGATTCAGTTCAACGCACAGTTCCATAAACTATTTTATGACGGCAGAAAATTATATTGCTCCTGAAAACAGCGTGGCTACCCATGAAAAGTATAAGTTCGAACTTGAACAGGAGATGTGAATAACAAACCAAAGTTGAGTAATAAGGACAGGTATGAAATTCTACAATATACTGAATACGAGTTTGACATTTTCGTCACATATTTATCGCTACTAGCTTACTGGGCGTCTAAAACACGAACAGGCCAACGAAAAAAAAGACTATGTATGTGTTGTGTGCTGTAAGTCTGCCGTCGAGTTTGTGTTGTGACGCTCTATAACTCCAGTGTGTTGCGTTTTGTGACGTTGTATGTCTCCCGTGTAGCGTGTGTTGTGATGTGACGTTGTATGTCTCCCGTGTAGTGTGTGTTGTGTTGTGACGTTGTATGACTCCCGTGAAGCGTGTGTTGTGATGTGACGTTGTATGTCTCCCGTGTAGTGTGTGTTGTGATGTGACGTTGTATGACTCCCGTGAAGTGTGTGTTGTGATGTGACGTTGTATGTCTCCCGTGTAGTGTGTGTTGTGATGTGACGTTGTATGACTCCCGTGAAGTGTGTGTTGTGTTGTGACGTTGTATGTCTCCCGTGTAGTGTGTGTTGTGATGTGACGTTGTATGTCTCCCGTGTAGTGTGTGTTGTGATGTGACGTTGTATGACTCCCGTGAAGTGTGTGTTGTGTTGTGACGTTGTATGACTCCCGTGTAGCGTGTGTTGTGATGTGACGTTGTATGTCTCCCGTGTAGTGTGTGTTGTGTTGGGACGTTGTATGTCTCCCGTGTAGTGTGTGTTGTGATGTGACGTTGTATGTCTCCCGTGTAGTGTGTGTTGTGTTGTGACGTTGTATGACTCCCGTGAAGTGTGTGTTGTGTTGTGACGTTGTATGACTCCCGTGAAGTGTGTGTTGTGTTGTGACGTTGTATGTCTCCCGTGTAGCATGTGTTGTGACGTTGTATGTCTCCCGTGAAGTGTGTGTTGAGTTGTGACGTTGTATTACTCCCGTGAAGTGTGTGTTGTATTGTGACGTTGTATATCTCCCGTGAAGCGTGTGTTGTGATGTGACGTTGTATGACTCCCGTGAAGTGTGTGTTGTGTTGTGACGTTGTATGTCTCCCATGAAGTGTGTGTTGAGTTGTGACGTTGTATAACTCCCGTGTAGTGTGTGTTGTGTTGTGACGTTGTATGTCTCCCGTGTAGTGTGTGTTGTGTTGTGACGTTGTATGACTCCCGTGAAGTGTGTGTTGTGATGTGACGTTGTATGACTCCCGTGAAGTGTGTGTTGTGTTGTGACGTTGTATGTCTCCCGTGTAGTGTGTGTTGTGTTGTGACGTTGTATGTCTCCCGTGTAGTGTGTGTTGTGTTGTGACGTTGTATGTCTCCCGTGTAGTGTGTGTTGTGTTGTGACGTTGTAAGTCTCCCGTGTAGTGTGTGTTGTATTGTGACGTTGTATGACTCCCGTGAAGTGTGTGTTGTGTTGTGACGTTGTATGTCTCCCGTGTAGTGTGTGTTGTATTGTGACGTTGTATAACTCCCGTGAAGTGTGTGTTGTGTTGGGACGTTGTATGTCTCCCGTGTAGTGTGTGTTGTATTGTGACGTTGTATGACTCCCGTGAAGTGTGTGTTGTGATGTGACGTTGTATGTCTCCCGTGTAGTGTGTGTTGTGTTGGGACGTTGTATGTCTCCCGTGAAGTGTGTGTTGTGTTGTGACGTTGTATGTCTCCCGTGAAGTGTGTGTTGAGTTGTGACGTATGACTCCCGTGAAGTGTGTGTTGAGTTGTGACGTTGTATGTCTCCCGTGTAGTGTGTGTTGTGTTGTGACGTTGTATGTCTCCCGTGTAGTGTGTGTTGTGTTGTGACGTTGTAAGTCTCCCGTGTAGTGTGTGTTGTATTGTGACGTTGTATAACTCCCGTGTAGTGTGTGTTGTGTTGTGACGTTGTATGTCTCCCGTGAAGTGTGTGTTGAGTTGTGACGTTGTATGTCTCCCGTCTAGTGTGTGTTGTGTTGTGACGTTGTATGTCTCCCGTGTAGCATGTGTTGTGACGTTGTATGACTCCCGTGTAGTGTGTGTTGTGTTGTGACGTTGTATGTCTCCCGTGTAGTGTGTGTTGTGTTGTGACGTTGTATGTCTCCCGTGTAGTGTGTGTTGTGTTGTGACGTTGTAATAATACCGTGAAGTGTGTGTTGTGTTGGGACGTTGTATGAATCCCGTGAAGTGTGTGTTGTGATGTGACGTTGTATGTCTCCCGTGAAGTGTGTGTTGTGTTGTGACGTTGTATGTTTCCCGTGTAGCGAGTGTTGTGATGTGACGTTGTATGTCTCCCGTGTAGTGTGTGTTGTGATGTGACGTTGTATGTCTCCCGTGAAGTGTGTGTTGTGTTGTGACGTTGTATGACTCCCGTGTAGCGAGTGTTGTGATGTGACGTTGTATGTCTCCCGTGAAGTGTGTGTTGTGTTGTGACGTTGTATGTCTCCCGTGAAGTGTGTGTTGTGTTGTGACGTTGTATGTCTCCCGTGTAGTGTGTGTTGTGTTGTGACGTTGTATGTTTCCCGTGTAGCGAGTGTTGTGTTGTGACGTTGTATGTCTCCCGTGTAGTGTGTGTCGTATTGTGACGTTGTATGTCTCCCGTGAAGTGTGTGTTGTGTTGTGACGTTGTATGTCTCCCGTGTAGTGTGTGTTGTGTTGTGACGTTGTATGTCTCCCGTGTTGTGTCTTGTGTTGTGACGTTGTATGACTCCCGTGAAGTGTGTGTTGTGTTGTGACGTTGTATGTCTCGCGTGTTGTGTCTTGTGTTGTGACGTGGTATGACTCCCGTGAAGTGTGTGTTGTGTTGGGACGTTGTATGTCTCCCGTGTAGTGTGTGTTGTGTTGTGACGTTGTATGTTTCCCGTGTAGCGAGTGTTGTGATGTGACGTTGTATGTCTCCCGTGTAGTGTGTGTTGTGTTGTGACGTTGTATGTCTCCCGTGAAGTGTGTGTTGTGACGTTGTATGACTCCCGTGAAGTGTGTGTTGTGACGTTGTATGTCTCCCGTGAAGTGTGTGTTGTGTTGTGACGTTGTATGTCTCCCGTGTAGTGTGTGTTGTGACGTTGTATGTCTCCCGTGAAGTGTGTGTTGTGTTGTGACGTTGTATGTCTCCCGTGTAGTGTGTGTTGTGACGTTGTATGACTCCCGTGTAGTGTGTGTTGTGTTGTGACGTTGTATGTCTCCCGTGAAGTGTGTGTTGTGACGTTGTATGACTCCCGTGAAGTGTGTGTTGTGATGTGACGTTGTATGTCTCCCGTGTAGTGTGTGTTGTGTTGTGACGTTGTATGTCTCCCGTGTAGTGTGTGTTGTGATGTGACGTTGTATGACTCCCGTGTAGTGTGTGTTGTGACGTTGTATGACTCCCGTGAAGTGTGTGTTGTGATGTGACGTTGTATGTCTCCCGTGTAGTGTGTGTTGTGTTGTGACGTTGTATGTCTCCTGTGTAGTGTGTGTTGTATTGTGACGTTGTATGTCTCCCGTGAAGTGTGTGTTGTGTTGTGACGTTGTATGTCTCCCGTGTAGTGTGTGTTGTGTTGTGACGTTGTATGTCTCCCGTGTTGTGTCTTGTGTTGTGACGTTGTATGACTCCCGTGAAGTGTGTGTTGTGTTGTGACGTTGTATGTCTCCCGTGTTGTGTCTTGTGTTGTGACGTGGTATGACTACCGTGAAGTGTGTGTTGTGTTGGGACGTTGTATGTCTCCCGTGTAGTGTGTGTTGTGTTGTGACGTTGTATGTTTCCCGTGTAGCGAGTGTTGTGATGTGACGTTGTATGTCTCCCGTGTAGTGTGTGTTGTGTTGTGACGTTGTATGTCTCCCGTGAAGTGTGTGTTGTGACGTTGTATGACTCCCGTGAAGTGTGTGTTGTGACGTTGTATGTCTCCCGTGAAGTGTGTGTTGTGTTGTGACGTTGTATGTCTCCCGTGTAGTGTGTGTTGTGACGTTGTATGTCTCCCGTGAAGTGTGTGTTGTGTTGTGACGTTGTATGTCTCCCGTGTAGTGTGTGTTGTGACGTTGTATGACTCCCGTGTAGTGTGTGTTGTGTTGTGACGTTGTATGTCTCCCGTGAAGTGTGTGTTGTGACGTTGTATGACTCCCGTGAAGTGTGTGTTGTGATGTGACGTTGTATGTCTCCCGTGTAGTGTGTGTTGTGTTGTGACGTTGTATGTCTCCCGTGTAGTGTGTGTTGTGATGTGACGTTGTATGACTCCCGTGTAGTGTGTGTTGTGACGTTGTATGACTCCCGTGAAGTGTGTGTTGTGATGTGACGTTGTATGTCTCCCGTGTAGTGTGTGTTGTGTTGTGACGTTGTATGTCTCCTGTGTAGTGTGTGTTGTGATGTGACGTTGTATGACTCCCGTGTAGTGTGTGTTGTGACGTTGTATGTCTCCCGTGTAGTGTGTGTTGTGACGTTGTATGACTCCCGTGAAGTGTGTTGTGACGTTGTATGACTCCCGTGAAGTGTGTGTTGTGTTGTGACGTTGTATGTCTCCCGTGTAGTGTGTGTTGTGATGTGACGTTGTATGACTCCCGTGTAGTGTGTGTTGTGTTGTGACGTTGTATGTCTCCCGTGTAGTGTGTGTTGTGACGTTGTATGACTCCCGTGAAGTGTGTGTTGTGTTGTGACGTTGTATGTCTCCCGTGAAGTGTGTGTTGTGACGTTGTATGACTCCCGTGTAGTGTGTGTTGTGTTGTGACGTTGTATGTCTCCCGTGAAGTGTGTGTTGTGTTGTGACGTTGTATGTCTCCCGTGTAGTGCGTGTTGTGTTGGGACGTTGTATGTCTCCCGTGAAGTGTGTGTTGTGTTGGGACGTTGTATGTCTCCCGTGAAGTGTGTGTTGTGTTGTGACGTTGTATGTCTCCCGTGAAGTGTGTGTTGTGTTGGGACGTTGTATGTCTCCCGTGTAGTGTGTGTTGTGTTGGGACGTTGTATGACTCCCGTGAAGTGTGTGTTGTGTTGTGACGTTGTATGTCTCCCGTGTAGTGTGTGTTGTGATGTGACGTTGTAATAATACCGTGAAGTGTGTGTTGTATTGTGACGTTGTATGACTCCCGTGTAGTGTGTGTTGTGATGTGACGTTGTAATAATACCGTGAAGTGTATGTTGTGATGTGTCGTGCGTAGCATGTGAAATGCTTGAGATCTTAGTTTAATTAAAGGTACTGGGCTTGATGTATGAAGTTTAATTGACGTTCGTACTTTATATGACGTCCAAACAATTTTTCCTAGCTGAACCAGGGATTGTTTCTATTATTTGGTACCCTGTGACTGATATAAGTGCCTTTTCAGCAATGTCCATTTCAAATACAAAATCTCTTAGAAGCATTGATACAGTATTTTACGACGACAGTCCACTTACCCAGTCAATGGAGAAAGTCCTTGTATTTCCTAGCACATAGAGGTCATTAAACATACAGTAACAGACTGATAGAACTAGTAGTTTTGTCACACACTCATTAGTTGATACCGTCTCGGTAAAGCCGGTGACGAGAGAAGGACACTGAAGACCGTGCTGGTGAGTAGAGAGATACTAATGCAATACTGCCTATCGATCGGGCCAACTATTTTGTATTTTGCGCATTCTGATTTTTTTCAATCAGCAGGTGAAAACTACGAATAACGGTTGATAAGGCAACACTGCAAATTAACCCTAACAGCATACATGAGAAGAGTTCATTGGCCGGTATGTTGTCGAATATCAATCCTTTTGAGAGTGTTGTTTGCACTCATAAGTTATTCCAAAAGTATTGTGGTTAAATAAAAAACAAGGGCTATAGTTGACCCATGTTCACATACATATTTCAGTGACCGACGTCCCCATGCTTTTAACGTTACCGCGTAGCCGAAGTAATAACACGGGTTAAAATAAACAATACTTTACATGTATAAGTAGAACTATAAACATCGTTTATGTAGAAAAAAGGGTTCACAAATTAAGAATTGGACATTCTAATTCCATACGTTGTGAAGAATCAATGAAAGATTGTAAGTATGTGAAGATCGAGTTTAATGGTTTTCCTGTCACTGTACCCAATAGCATTATGGAAACCTAGCTCATTATCAGCTCAGCAACTGTAAAAAGTAGCCTTAGAGCAGTTGATCCCACATAATAATCATGTCGAGTCGAGACAGTCACCAAGTTCAGGTCTGGAAGGGTTATGATTTGTTTTAATTTAAACGGGGAGGTATGGCGGTATCGGGATGGTTTGAGTTTGGAAGGGATCTACAACTCTTCAATTTGAACCGAGTGGTCTGAAAGTGAAAGTTTGAGTTTGAACCTCAATGTCAGAAAGGGATGTGAACGGTTTGAGTTTAAACGGAAAGGTTATGAAGTGTGAAAGGCTTGAGTTTGAACGAAGCGATCTGGAATGAGTGTGAAAGGTTTTAGTCTGAATGGAGAGAACAGGAAGGGTGTGGAGGCTTGAGTTTGAACGAAGCAATCTGGAAGGTATGTGAAAAGTTTTAGTCTGAATGGAGAGAACAGGAAGGGTGTGGAGGCTTGAGTTTGAACGAAGCGATCTGGAATGTGTGTGAAAGGTTTTAGTCTGAATGGAGAGAACAGGAAGGGTGTGGAGGCTTGAGTTTGAACGAAGCAATCTGGAATGTGTGTGAAAGGTTTAACTCTGAACGGAGAGAACAGGAAGGGTGTGGAGGCTTGAGTCTGAACGAAGCGATCTGGAATGAGTGTGAAAGGTTTTAGTCTGAGAGGAGAGAACAGGAAGGGTGTGGAGGCTTGAGTTTGAACGGAGCGATCTGGAATGTGTGTGAAAGGTTTTAGTCTGAACGAAGCGATCTGGAATGTGTGTGAAAGGTTTTAGTCTGAGAGGAGAGAACAGGAAGGGTTTGGAGGCTTGAGTTTAAACGAAGCGATCTCCCTCACGCAGCTCACTGCTTGTCTGTGGGACCGGAGTCGACCCTCCCCCAGCTCACTGCTTGTCTGTGGGACCGGAGTCGACCCTTCCCCAGCTCGCTGCTTGTCTGTGGGACCGGAGTACTTGTCTGTGGGACCGGAGTTGACCCTTCCCATGCTCACGGCTTGTCTGTGGGACCGGAGTCTCCCCCAGCTCAATGCTTGTCTGTGGGACCACAGTTGACCCTTCCCCAGCTCATTGCTTGTTTATGGGACCGGAGTTAACCCTCCCCCAGCTCACTGCTCGTTTATGGGACCGGAGTTGACCCTCCCCCAGCTCACTGCTTGTCTGTGGGACCGGAGTCGACCCTCCCCCAGCTGGGACCGAAGTCGACCCTTCCCCAGCTCAATGCTTGTCTGTGGGACCGGAGTTGACCCTCCCTCAGCTCACTGCCTGTCTGTGGGACCGGAGTTGACCCTCCCCCAGCTCCATGCTTGTCTGTGGGACCGGAGTTGACCCTCCCCCAGCTCAATGCTTGTCTGTGGGACAGGAGTTAACCCTCCCCCAGCTCACTGCTCGTTTATGGGACCGGAGTTGACCCTCCCCCAGCTCACTGCTTGTCTGTGGGACCGGAGTCGACCCTCCCCCAGCTGGGACCGAAGTCGACCCTTCCCCAGCTCAATGCTTGTCTGTGGGACCGGAGTTGACCCTCCCTCAGCTCACTGCCTGTCCGTGGGACCGGAGTTGACCCTCCCCCAGCTCCATGCTTGTCTGTGGGACCGGAGTTGACCCTCCCCCAGCTCCATGCTTGTCTGTGGGACCGGAGTTGACCCTCCCCCAGCTCAATGCTTGTCTGTGGGACCGGAGTTGACCCTCCCCCAGCTCACTGCCTGTCTGTGGGACCGGAGTTGACCCTCCCCCAGCTCAATGCTTGTCTGTGGGACCGGAGTCGACCCTTCCCCAGCTCAATGCTTGTCTGTGGGACCGGAGTCGACCTTCCCCCAGCTCACTGCCTGTCTCCGGGACCGGAGTTGACCCTCCCCCAGCTCAATGCTTGTCTGTGGGACCGGAGTTGACCCTTCCCCAGCTCACTGCTTGTCTGTGGGACCGGAGTCGACCCTCCCCCAGCTCAATGCTTGTCTGTGGGACCGGAGTTGACCCTTCCCCAGCTCACTGCTTGTCTGTGGGACCGGAGTCGACCCTCCCCCAGCTCAATGCTTGTCTGTGGGACCGGAGTTGACCCTCCCCCAGCTCAATGCTTGTCTGTGGGACCGGAGTTGACCCTTCCCCAGCTCACTGCTTGTCTGTGGGACCGGAGTCGACCCTCCCCCAGCTCAATGCTTGTCTGTGGGACCGGAGTTGACCCTCCCCCAGCTCAATACTTGTCTGTGGGACCGGAGTTGACCCTCCCCCAGCTGACTGCTTGTCTGTGGGACCGGAGTTGACCCTCCCCCAGCTCAATGCTTGTCCGTGGGACCGGAGTCGACCCTCCCCAAGCTCACTGGTCGTTTATGGGACCGGAGTTGACCCTCCCCCAGCTCGCTGCTTGTCTGTGGGACCGGAGTTGACCCTTCCCCAGCTCACGGCTTGTCTGTGGGACCGGAGTCGACCTTCCCCCAGCTCACTGCCTGTCTGTGGGACCGGAGTTGACCCTTCCCCAGCTCACGGCTTGTCTGTGGGACTGGAGTCGACCTTACCCAAGCTCACTGCCTGTCTGTGGGACCGGAGTTGACCCTCCCCAGCTCACTGCTTGTCTGTTGGACCGGAGTTGACCCTTCCCCAGCTCACGGCTTGTCTGTGGGACCGGAGTCGACCTTCCCCCAGCTCAATGCTTGTCTGTGGGACCGGAGTTGACCCTTCCCCAGCTCACGGCTTGTCTGTGGGACCGGAGTCGACCTTCCCCCAGCTCAATGCTTGTCTGTGGGACCGGAGTTGACCCTTCCCCAGCTCACGGCTTGTCTGTGGGACCGGAGTCTCCCCCAGCTCACTGCTTGTCTGTGAGACCACAGTTGACCCTCCCCCAGCTCATTGCTTGTTTATGGGACCGGAGTTAACCCTCCCACAGCTCACTGCTCGTTTATGGGACCGGAGTTGACCCTCCCCCAGCTTACTGCTTGTCTGTGGGACCGGAGTCGACCCTTCCCCAGCTCAATGCTTGTCTGTGGGACCGGAGTTGACCCTCCCTCAGCTCACTGCCTGTCCGTGGGACCGGAGTTGACCCTCCCCCAGCTCAATGCTTGTCTGTGGGACCGGAGTCGACCCTTCCCCAGCTCAATGCTTGTCTGTGGGACTGGAGTTGACCCTCCCCCAGCTCACTGCCTGTCTGTGGGACCGGAGTTGACCCTCCCCCAGCTCAATGCTTGTCTGTGGGACCGGAGTCGACCCTCCCCCAGCTCAATGCTTGTCTGTGGGACCGGAGTCGACCCTCCCCCAGCTCACTGCCTGTCTGTGGGACCGGAGTTGACCCTCCCCAGCTCAATGCTTGTCTGTGGGACCAGAGTTGACCCTCCCCCAGCTCACTGCCTGTCTGTGGGACCGGAGTTGACCCTCCCCCAGCTCAATGCTTGTCTGTGGGACCGGAGTCGACCCTTCCCCAGCTCAATGCTTGTCTGTGGGACCGGAGTCGACCTTCCCCCAGCTCACTGCCTGTCTCCGGGACCGGAGTTGACCCTCCCCCAGCTCAATGCTTGTCTGTGGGACCGGAGTTGACCCTCCCCCAGCTCACTGCCTGTCTGTGGGACCGGAGTCGACCCTTCCCCAGCTTAATGCTTGTCTGTGGGACCGGAGTTGACCCTCCCCCAGCTCATTGCCTGTCTGTGGGACCGGAGTCGACCCTTCCCCAGCTCAATGCTTGTCTGTGGGACCGGAGTCGACCCTTCCCCAGCTCAATGCTTGTCTGTAGGACCGGAGTTGACCCTTCCCCAGCTCACTGCCTGTCTGTGGGACCGGAGTCGACCCTCCCCCAGCTCAATGCTTGTCTGTGGGACCGGAGTTGACCCTCCCCCAGCTCACTGCCTGTCTGTGAGACCGGAGTTGACCCCCCCCCCAGCTCAATGCTTGTCTGTGGGACCGGAGTCGACCCTTCCCCAGCTCAATGCTTGTGTGTGGGACCGGAGTCGACCCTCCCCCAGCTCACTGCCTGTCTCCGGGACCGGAGTTGACCCTCCCCCAGCTCACTGCCTGTCTGTGGGACCGGAGTTGACCCTCCCCCAGCTCAATGCTTGTCTGTGGGACCGGAGTCGACCCTTCCCCAGCTCACTGCTTGTCTGTGGGACCGGAGTCGACCCTTCCCCAGCTCACTGCTTGTCTGTGGGACCGGAGTCGACCCTCCCCCAGCTCAATGCTTGTCTGTGGGACCGGAGTTGACCCTCCCCCAGCTCAATGCTTGTCTGTGGGACCGGAGTTGACCCTTCCCCAGCTCACTGCTTGTCTGTGGGACCGGAGTCGACCCTCCCCCAGCTCAATGCTTGTCTGTGGGACCGGAGTTGACCCTCCCCCAGCTCAATACTTGTCTGTGGGACCGGAGTTGACCCTCCCCCAGCTCACTGCCTGTCTCCGGGACCGGAGTCGACCCTTCCCCAGCTCACTGCTTGTCTGTGGGACCGGAGTCGACCCTTCCCCAGCTCACTGCTTGTCTGTGGGACCGGAGTCGACCCTCCCCCAGCTCAATGCTTGTCTGTGGGACCGGAGTTGACCCTCCCCCAGCTCAATGCTTGTCTGTGGGACCGGAGTTGACCCTTCCCCAGCTCACTGCTTGTCTGTGGGACCGGAGTCGACCCTCCCCCAGCTCAATGCTTGTCTGTGGGACCGGAGTTGACCCTCCCCCAGCTCAATACTTGTCTGTGGGACCGGAGTTGACCCTCCCCCAGCTCACTGCCTGTCTCCGGGACCGGAGTTGACCCTCCCCCAGCTCACTGCCTGTCTGTGGGACCGGAGTTGACCCTCCCCCAGCTCAATGCTTGTCTGTGGGACCGGAGTCGACCCTTCCCCAGCTCAATGCTTGTCTGTGGGACCGAAGTCGACCAATCCCCAGCTCAATGCTTGTCTGTTGGACCGGAGTCGACCCTCCCCCAGCTCACTGCCTGTCTGTGGGACCGGAGTTGACCCTCCCCCAGCTCACTGCCTGCCCATTGGACCGGAGTTGACCCTTCCATAGCTCATAACTTGTTTTTTGTGGGACCGGAGTTGACCCTCCCCCAGCTCACTGCCTGCCCATTGGACCGGAGTTGACCCTTCCATAGCTCATAACTTGTTTTTTGTGGGACCGGAGTTGACTCTCCCCCAGCTCACTGCTTATCTGTCGGACCGGAGTTGACCCTTCCACAGCTCATTGCTTGTCTGTGGGACCGGAGTTGACTCTCCCCCAGCTCATTGCCTGTCTGTGGGACCGGAGTCGACCCTTCCACAGCTCATAACTTGTTTTTTGTGGGACCGGAGTTGACCCTCCCCCAGCTCACTGCCTGCCCATTGGACCGGAGTTGACCCTTCCATAGCTCATTGCCTGTCTGTGGGACCGGAGTCGACCCTTCCACAGCTCATAACTTGTTTTTTGTCGGACCGGAGTTGACCCTCCCCCAGCTCACTGCCTGCCCATTGGACCGGAGTTGACCCTTCCACAGCTCATTGCCTGTCTGTGGGACCGGAGTTGACCCTTCCACAGCTCATTACTTGTTTGTGGGACCGGAGTTGACCCTTCCACAGCTCATTGCTTGTCTGTGGGACCGGAGTTGACCCTCCCCCAGCTCACTGCTTGTCTGTGGGACCGGAGTTGACTCTCCCCCAGCTCATTGCCTGTCTGTGGGACCGGAGTCGACCCTTCCCCAGCTCAATGCTTGTCTGTGGGACCGGAGTCGACCCTTCCCCAGCTCAATGCTTGTCTGTGGGACCGGAGTTGACCCTCCCCCAGCTCACTGCCTGTCTGTGGGACCGGAGTTGACTCTTCCACAGCTCACTGCTTGTCTGTGGGACCGGAGTTGACTCTCCCCCAGCTCAATGCTTGTCTGTGGGACCGGAGTTGACTCTCCCCCAGCTCACTGCTTGTCTGTGGGTCCGGAGTTGACCCTTCCACAGCTCATTGCCTGTCTGTGGGACCAGAGTTGACTCTTCCACAGCTCACTGCTTGTCTGTGGGACCGGAGTTGACTCTCCCCCAGCTCAATGCTTGTCTGTGGGACCGGAGTTGACTCTCCCCCAGCTCAATGCTTGTCTGTGGGTCCGGAGTTGACCCTTCCACAGCTCATTGCCTGTCTGTGGGACCAGAGTTGACTCTTCCACAGCTCACTGCTTGTCTGTGGGACCGGAGTTGACTCTCCCCCAGCTCAATGCTTGTCTGTGGGACCGGAGTTGACTCTCCCCCAGCTCACTGCTTGTCTGTGGGTCCGGAGTTGACCCTTCCACAGCTCATTGCCTGTCTGTGGGACCGGAGTTGACTCTCCCCCAGCTCAATGCTTGTCTGTGGGACCGGAGTTGACTCTCCCCCAGCTCACTGCTTGTCTGTGGGACCGGAGTTGACCCTTCCACAGCTCATTGCTTGTCTGTGGGACCAGAGTTGACTCTCCCCCAGCTCATTGCTTGTCTGTGGGACCGAAGTTGACCCTTCCACAGCTCATTACTTGTCTGTGGGACCGGAGTTGACTCTCCCCCAGCTCACTGCTTGTCTGTGGGACCGGAGTTGACCCTTCCACAGCTCATTGCCTGTCTGTGGGACCGGAGTTGACCCTTCCACAGCTCATTGCCTGTCTGTGGGACCGGAGTTGACCCTTCCACAGCTCATTGCCTGTCTGTGGGACCAGAGTTGACCCTTCCACAGCTCATTGCTTGTCTGTGGGACCGGAGTTGACCCTTGCTTGTCTGTGGGACCGGAGTTGACTCTCCCCCAGCTCAATGCTTGTCTGTGGGACCGGAGTTGACTCTCCCCCAGCTCACTGCTTGTCTATGGGACCGGAGTTGACCTTTCCTCAGCTCACTACTTGTTTGTGGGTCCGGAGTTGAGCCTCCCCCAGCTCACTGCTTGTTTGTGGGTCCGGAGCTGACCCTCCCCCAGCTCACTGCTTGTTTGTGGGTCCGGAGTTGACCCTCCCCCAGCTCACTGCTTGTCTGTGGGACCGCAGTTGACGCTTCCCCAGTTTACTGTTTTTACGTGGCACTGCAGTTGACCCTCCCCCAGGTCAATGATGTTGCATGAGAGTATGGTCTAGTATTGTCGGGGAAACCGGAGAACCCTGAGAAAACACACTTGTCCGGGTTCACATGGTATCCCCCAGAACACAAGACCACACTCCAGCGCAACATTGTGCCAATTTAATTGATTGATTTAGTTTGCTCAGAAAATATTAAAACTTAAATGCACACAATTTAGGTTGAGGCATTATCATGCTCAACTCATTTGAAATAAATAATGAGAACATAAAAAGGCATATGATTTGTGTACAGATATAGAATTTTTAACCTTTATAAATGCATTTTTATTAATAACTATTTGGCTATAAAATTCCAAAGTTAAAAAGAGCTTAATTTTCCCATATGTTTTTTTAAGAAAGAAAGATGTATGTTATTTTACAATTGTTGCCTTCATATGTAGTTATTTTTGTCTTGTCTTGTTATACATTTGCATTACTCATTTTCTTATATAAATTTGTGAAAACATCAGACTTTACACAAATTCAGTTATATTTTACAGACATTAATTTCAAGATATTGGTCTGTTCTGTTTCAAACTGGTTCCATGATAGTGGAAAATACCAGCCAGGTGTGTGTTCCATTTCTAACTGGTTCTATGATAGCAGAAAATACCAGCCAGGTGTGTGTTCTGTTTCAAAGAATCAGGAAAATTGTCCCTTAAATGCAAATAAAACTTGGACATGAAACTCAGTGATTCCCTGAAATGTGAATATCTTAGCTATGGTAATGTGGTAAAATGTTTTACAGTTATTGCTTAGGGTGATAATAAATATATCACCACATCTGTGCTCGGAATATGTTGTCATGGCATCAAACCTAATAATTAACAACTTTCAAGCAAAAAAATCAAGCAAAAACATCTCGATTTCCTGATTTTGTGGGGATACTTGTATGTAAGATCTCACTCTTGAATGTCCATAAAGGTGAACACATACATACTGTTTTAATTTTTGTATCCATGATGGTATGTTTTTTACAGGTACCAAAGTGCTCTATTTACCTTGTTATCTATTCTTTTGCTATACCTTGTATCTTTTCTTTCACTGAACTTCTATCTATTCTTTTACCATACCTGGTATCTATTCTTTCACCATAACTCATATATATTCTTTCACCATACCTCATATATATTCTTTCACCATACCTCATATCTATTCTTTCACCATACCTCATATCTATTCTTTCACCATACCTCATATCTATTCTTTCACCATACCTCGTATCTTTTCTTTCACCATACCTCATATCATTTCTTTTACCATACCTTGTATCTACTCTTTCATCATACCTTGTATCTTTTCTTTCACCATAGGTTTGTCTATTCTTTCACCAAACCTCGTATCTTTTCACCATACCTTGTATCTATTCTTTCACCATACCTGGTATCTATTCTTTCACCATACCATGTATCTATTGTTTCACCATATCTTGTATCTATTCTTTCACCATACCTCGTTATCTTTTCTTTCACCATACCTTGTATCTATTCCTTTACCATACCTCGTATCTAATCTTTCACCATACCTCATATCTATTATTTCACCATACCTGTATCTTTTCTTTCACCATACCTCATATCTATTTTTTCACCATACCTCGTATCTTTTCTTTCACCATACCTTGTATCTTTTCTTTCACCATACCTCATATCTATTTTTTCACCATACCTCGTATCTTTCTTTTCACCATACCTTATATCTAATCTTTCACCATACCTCATATCTATTATTTCACCATACCTTGTATCTTTTCTTTCACCATACCTCATATCTATTTTTTCACCATACCTTGTATCTAATCTTTCACCATACCTCATATCTATTCTTTCACCATACCTCATATCTATTCTTTCACCATACCTCATATCTATTCTTTCACCATACCTCGTATCTTTTCTTTCACCATACCTCGTATCATTTCTTTTACCATACCTTGTATCTATTCTTTCATCATACCTTGTATCTTTTCTTTCACCATAGGTTTGTCTATTCTTTCACCAAACCTCGTATCTTTTCACCATACCTTGTATCTATTCTTTCACCATACCTGGTATCTATTCTTTCACCATACCATGTATCTATTCTTTCACCATATCTTGTATCTATTCTTTCACCATACCTCGTTATCTTTTCTTTCACCATACCTTGTATCTATTCCTTTACCATACCTCGTATCTAATCTTTCACCATACCTCATATCTATTATTTCACCATACCTTGTATCTTTTCTTTCACCATACCTCATATCTATTTTTTTCACCATACCTCGTATCTTTTCTTTCACCATACCTTGTATCTTTTCTTTCACCATACCTCATATCTATTTTTTCACCATACCTCGTATCTTTCCTTTCACCATACCTTGTATCTGATCTTTCACCATACCTCATATCTTTTATTTCACCATACCTTGTATCTTTTCTTTCACCATACCTCATATCTATTTTTTCACCATACCTCGTATCTTTTCTTTCACCATACCTTGTATCTATTCTTTCATCATACCATGTATCTTTTTCTTTCACCATACCTCATATATTTTCTTTCACCATACTTTGTATCTTTTCTTTCACCATACCTCATATCTATTCTTTCATCATACCTTGTATCTATTCTTTCATCATACCTCGTATCTATTCTTTCACCATACCTTGTATCTATTCTTTCACTCTATCTTGTTTCTATTCTTTCACAATACCTCGTATCTTTTCTTTCACCATACCTAGTATCTATTCTTTTACCATACCTCAAAGCCTTTTCCTTCACCATACCTTGTATCTATTCTTTCACCATACCTCGTATCTTTTCTTTCACAATACCTTGTGTCTATTCTTTCACCATAATGCGTATCTATTCTTTCACCATACCTGGTATCTATTCTTTCACCATACCTTGTATCTTTTCTTTCACCATACCTCTTATCTATTCTTTCACCATACCTCGTATGTATTCTTTCACCATACCTCGTATCTATTCTTTCACCATACCTTGTATCTATTCTTACACCATACCTCGTATCTATTCTTTCACCATACCTCGTATCTATTCTTTCACCATACCTCGTATGTATTCTTTCACCATACCTTGTATCTATTCTTACACCATACCTCGTATCTATTCTTACACCATATTTCATATCGTTTCTTTCACCAAATCTTTGTATTTATTTTTTCACCATATCTTTGTATCTGTTTTTGCACAATATCTAATATCTATTCTTTTACCATACCTCGTATTTAGTCTCACCATACCTTGTATCTAATCCAAAGTTTGTAGTCATGTAGCTCTTAAGCAGTGAGCTTGACTTTTATCCATGGAAAACAACAATATTATATTTTGTGATAACTTTAATATATCTTACAACTTCTTTAATCTAATTAAACCTGAGACAACAAGTAGGTGTCCTATCATTTCCCCAATTAAGGAATGAATTGTGGGATATATGTCATTATCAGGGTATGAATCAGTAGGGCTGGTTAGAGTGTGAGGAGTCACTTCATGCATACTTTAACCAGCCCAGCTGCATTCATATCCCCAATGATGACATCACTCAGGCCATTCATTACTTATATTTACACCAATAGTTCATTATTTCATTAAGAATTGTTCAAGAAACACTTCTTTTCTTAAAGAAAACCTTACAGTCATACTATCTCACCCATTCTGTAAATAGAATGACCCGACGGTTACTGGAAACACTTTATAAAAAAATACGTCCCAATAACGCGGTAAAAATACAATCACTCAAAATCACTTTAAACATAAATATGAAACACTAATGACAACAATACATATCATAAATTAATACTTTCTTACATGTTCTTTAATTCTTTGTTTGGGCCTGCTGACACAATACAAACAATTACAAGATAAACAAATTTACATGTATATTGTTATACAATGATTTGTGATCCGAACATATCTGAAGATGTTGCATTCATCGGAAAATATTTGCAAAGCAGCTATTGCCGAAAGGCAGTTTATTAAAGCAATGAAAGTTGAGGTGTACATCTTGATTAATTCAACCAGACAATTGTTTTTTTAAACAAACAAAAATACAAATGTCTCCCTTTATGCTTGTCTTATTTTTTCCAGGACATTGAGCATTATACCTCAGTTTGATGAAAATCCTTCCAAGAAATTTCAGGGATATGGAGCCGACATGTAATCTATGACTCTGACTTTTGAACTTCAAATGTGGTCTTGACCTTGAGGCGACTTGCCTGGAGTGAAGGTTTTGCATGTCGTGTAAATGTGGTTAAAATCCTAAAAGGTTAAACAGATATGGAGAGGACATGATATCAATACCAGTTAGTTGAACCTTTTACATTAAATGATGACCTTGACCTTACGGTGATACACCTCTTGTGTGGATTCTGCATATTGTCTTGATGTGACGAATATCTGACACAAGTTTCATGAAGTTCTTCAAGGGGTTGAGTTGATAGGGAGGGGACACAAATTTTTTAACTAAAGCCTTTGACCTTCAACTGTGATCTTGAGCCAGTGTGCTAGGAATATGGGTTCTGCACGTCGTATAAATGTGGTGAACATTTGACAAGAGTTTACTGGATATCCTTCAAGAGGTTTAGAAGATACAGAGCAGTCATACAATCTATGGCTGCAACTATTGAATCAAATGTGATCTGCGGCTGGCATGCCTGCAATGTGGGCTTTAGTTTCATGAGAATCCTTCAAGGGATTAAGAAAATACGGAGCGGACACCAAATCCATAAATCAAACTGTTGACCTTGACCTTAGGCCAGTGCGCCTGGTATGTGTGTCCTCATGATATGGTGAATATTTGACCCCAGTTTCATGTTTATTATCAACCCTGATGATCGAATCTGGTTAAAGGACGCATTCAGATTGTCCACATGGCGTATCTTCGGGTATGTAAAAGTTATGTTATTCATTCATTAAGAGTTTAGGAGACATAGAACTGACATAAAATCCTAAAAATTATTCAAGTGGTTTAGGAGATACAGAGTTGTCAGGAATGTGTGACAGACATACATGTTGAAACTTTTTTGCAAATGCAGAAAAATGTTAGAGCATACAGCAGCAAAACCTAGCCAGTTTCTTGACAAGATGCCAATCTTTGGACCGTTTGGCTGAATATATTCTGGCATAACTGCTATGGGAAAATAACTTTTCTTCACTTACTTTTTCATTCTGTGATAGAAATATTTTCATTATTTTTCAAGTTTTGGAGCACAAATTAGATTTGACAAAAACATCTTTCGGAACAAATGAAACATAGCTTTTTAGCAAAGCAGGTAATGGTAAGCTATGAACACTTTTCAGTATTGACCTTCCCTGATTGCAAAATTTCAAGTGGCTTCTAATTATAGATCTACACTTTCCTTTCAGTGATAGGTCAATATTTGCACAGTTCTGCAGTAACTGGCGTTTTATGTCCTCATTGGCCATGTTGGCAGCTATTAGATTAAGTTCATAATCACTGCACTGTAAACCACAGTGAAATAAGGATTTGACAGCAGCCAGTTGATCTACTGATCGAAAGTGTTTGTCCTCCATTATCACTTTTGGTAAACACACTTTTCCCTGCAATGAAAATATCAAATTTACAGAAACTTTCTATATTCATTTCATGTTCAATAAAACAAATGCACTTTTAAGGTGGGTCAGTTTCTTAAATATAGACTAGTGCTGGTGTTCATTTTGACAAGACAAAGTGCCCAAGGCTGGGGTTAAAACCGTGATCTCCTGGGTTAGAGACAATTAAACATGTTTAAATAGGTTTATGCACCAGTCAATTGTAACCATGGACCCCAAGGTCCGGGGTATACCGGGGATAGCAGGGGAAATGGGCCGTGTTTTTACCTTCCCGGTGGCCCTGCAGTGCCGGGTGAATGCGGTGGTTTTGTCTTCGCACCAAATATAGCGGGGAATGTGCCTTACCCTGGGGTGCGGGGGCATTTGGGGGGGATTTTACCATCAGTTTGTCCCTGCAGAACGGGGGTTTTACCCGAGCTTTGCTGGACCGAAAGTCAAAGTCCCTGCCATTCCTGGGACCTGGAGGGGCCATGGTTACAATTGACTGGTGCATTATCACTACACCCTCTTCTCAAAAAGGCACACATAGAGTTTTGTTTGTAGTTACTAGTGTTTGAAAATCGGACTCCATTTGCTATCGATAATCGAATCGAACCAAGCATTTCGATTTACTATCGGACAATAATCGAAAGTTCATAATTAATATCAGTAAGGAATACATATTTGTTATACAAAGTGTAATCATGGTCATTTAAATGGTTAAACCTGGAATGAGTACATGCGATGCTATAGTCATGCTTTTTGCAACAGTAACTAAACTTCCATAACACTTTTCTTTCTTAAATAACTTAACTAAAACACATAACAACAACACAACACATACTTTATAAGTGCACATCAATTGCAAAATGATGCACACCGCATCAAGCAAGTTGCATTAACAACACATACTTTATAAGTGCACATCAATTGCAAAATGATGCACACCACATCAAGCAAGTTGCATTAGCATTTTCTGCTAATAAATGCGTATTAAATATTTGTGGACCATTAACAACAATTAAAAACCATTTGTAATTTTGGGAGAGTTTGTAAAATTTTGAGCAAAAGTGTTTACATTCACCGCAGTTGTGTAAGAGAGTGATCATCCGTGTTAAAATGAACTTAACGGAAATTTACCAGAAGGCAAAATTGACATTTATTCGACTTTAACCAATAACAAAAAAATACGTAGATACCGGAAGTAACATTAGCGACATCGATTTTGGACAACCACTATCGATCGTCGCCGACATAGCAAGGTCAGCAACGATTAATCGATTGTTCTCGATTATCGTTTCATCACTAGTAGTTACTAAGCTGACAGGTTTACTCTAGAGTTCTCCCTGCAAGACTTAACTTTCACACAAGAGCACGCACTCTTAAACAAGACGGCCAAGATGGCCCTATATTGCTCACCTAAGTAAAACTTTGTACTATAGACTTGTTGATAGTTAAAGGGCAATAACAGGGATTTGGCTTTTCTGATGTATTATGCCCGTTTACATTCTCACCAAATTTTTTTGATGATTGGACAAATGCTTAAAAAGTTATTGATAAGAGCAATTTTAGGTAATTTCTAAAATTAAAGTGCAATAACTCTCAGGGAACTACAGCAATTTTGCTTATTATCAAACACGTTCATACACATTCTGACCAAAATTTGGTCATGATTGGACGAAGGGTTGAAAAGTAATTGATGGGACTACATACTGGATGGTGCCTGTCTGCCCTTCCACACACCATAGGTGGATCAATTATATGTCCAGTTTTTTTAAACAGGTGTGTAAAAACATGTATAGAAAAATATGTATTTGTTTAAAAAGATACAAAGCACTGACTCTATATATATGGTTTTTCTATATTTAGGCTCTGTGACCTAGTTTTTGACCCCAGATGACTCACATTCAAACTTGAGCTAGAAATCAACGAAACGTCCTTTCTGACAAATTTCCAGGATATTAGGCTGAAAATGTGACCTCTAAAGTGTTAACAAGGTTTTTCCATATTTGGGCCCTGTGACCTAGTTTTTGACCTCAGATGACCCATATTCAAACTTGAGCTAGAAATCATTGAAACAACCTTTCTAGTAAATTTCCAGGATATTTGGACTGAAAAAGTAGCAGTAGTGTTAACAATTTTTTTCTATTTTGGGTGATGTGACCTAGTTTTTCATCCCAGATGACCCACATTCGAATTCGTCCGAGTAATTACTGGAACAAACATCCTGACCAAGTTTCGTGACAATTGAGGCAAAAATGTGACCACTAGAGTGATAACAAACTAAGTGTGGATGGACGACGGACGACAGATGACGGACATTCATCGATCCTTATACATCACCCTCAGCCTACAACTAAGGTGAGCTCAAATCTGTGCTTACAAATGTGCAGAATGGAATAATAAATTGTGGAATCACTTACTATCCCATATACCTCATTACTTGCTCCATGTTCCAAAAAAAGAATGGCCTCTTTCTTCTTTCTAGCCAGCAAGGCAGAGAGGAATGGAGTGCGAGGGTTCTGAAGGAGAAGTATATTCAAATGCAAAGTTTAAACAAGATTACTGCAAGTGGTTGCCTATGCATGTCTGTTTTTCTTGGAACAATATGAGGCATAACTCAATTATTAGCCAGGCTGATGGGACTTGCTACCCATGTGTATTTTCATTGTGAGAATATATGCACCAAGTTTCATTTTAATGTATTACATAGTTGCCATAGTCCAAAACACAACATATACATGTGTATTGTCACAATGTCACTGGTTTGAAAATCAGACAAAAACCGTATTTGATAGCTGTGAAACACAATTTAGGCATTCAGACATACATTTGCTTTTCTGACTATTTGATTTTTCATTTTATGAAGCAATGCTGAAAGCTTCAAAATTATATCTGATCAATTGTGAGAATGCTGCTTTCAATCATGAAGATATAAGGCACATCTTGTCTGCTATATTTGATGTCACACTTGACGTCACCACAGAAGAACTTCATTTAAACAACATGTATCATATCAATATTGAAATGGCCTTCTAAAGGGACAATTATGATTTTGTCCAAATAAGTCCTGATGATGAACTTGTTTACTTTGAATACACAGATTATGTAAGTTTTATAACTCTGTAAGATGATGCTAAAATGCTTTTCGATTTAAAGAGAAAAGTTTTAAGTAATTGCATTTTTCTTTGATTTTGGCATTTTAAACAAAGTCATAAGGGCCATATAAATCATATATATATATATAATCATTATTTTCATAAAGGCATAAATTTGAAGGAAGTGTTGTAGAAATGTAACTCTAAAGGAATATCGTATTATAATGAACTAGAGCTGTCACAGGAGTGACGAATACCCCCAAATGCCGCCTGGACACAGGAATGGCAAACCATTCCTTTGAAAAGAGGCCATAACTCCAAGGTTACTGCACACTGCATCTTCTTTTATCATGCATGTATTGTTTTATTTAAATCTGTTGAGTAATTTAGAAGTTACACTGCTGACAATAAAAACTAGCCTTTCATGAGTTATCGTCCGGAAACCGTTTTTCTATTTTTAGTAACAGTGACCTTGACCTTGGCCCCACCAGCCCCAATATCGAACTTGACCTGTATCTTCTGATGTTACACCTGTGTACCAAAAATTGTTCAAATCTGTCTAGCCTTTCATGAGTTATCGTCCGGAAACCGTTTTTCTATTTTCAGTAACAGTGACCATGACCTTGGCCCCACCAGCCCCAATATCGAACTTGACCTGTATCTTCTGATGTTACACCTGTGTACCAAAAATTGTTCAAATCTGTCTAGCCTTTCATGAGTTATCGTCCGGAAACCATGAAAACCAACAGACCGACCGACAGACCGACCAACAAGCTCACTCCTATATACCCCCTCAAACTTCGTTTGTGAGGGTATAATAACATTCAGACAAAAAACCCTGTACAACCCCAAACTAGCACTATCATGTGAAGATCTGGAATATGACCAATGAATGGCAATGATGGAGTTTTTTCACATGTTGTTTTAGGCAAAACATTATCAAAGCCTTGCTAACTTTTTTTACTCGTAGCAGAGTTACTAAATTTTATATGAATATCCCAAGTTTTTTTAAAAACAGCCATAGATAATATTTTGGCTTGCTGATTTCAACCTCACCTTGGAAGCAACTTCAACTTAAACAAGAAACGGCGCAATGCGACGAAACCAGGTTTTTAATGATTGACAGAAGAACTTCAGCCTGTGTCTGTTTTTCTATTTTTAGTAACAGTGACCTTGACCCTAGGGACCCCAAATGCAATCCATTGAAAGGAATCCATAAACTCTCCCTTTATACCAAGTTGTGTCAGGATAAGTCAACCTTAAGTTATTCAGTTTCAACCATTTTTCTATTTCTAGTAACAGTGACCTTGAATCTAGGGACCCCGACGCAATCCCTTGAAAGGTATCCATAAACTCTTCCTATAGACCAAGTTTGGTCAAGATATGTCAACCCTAACTAAAGATATTCAGTTTGAACCATTTTTCTATTTTTAGTAACAAACCCTAGGGACCCCAAATGCAATCCCATGAAAGGTATCCATAAACTCTTCCTACAGACCAAGTTTGGTCAAGATATGTCAACCCTAACTAAAGTTATTCAGTTTCAACTGTTTTTCTATTTTTAGTAACAGTGACCTTGACCCTAGGAACCCCAAACTCAATCCCATGAAAGGTATTTATAAACTCTTCCTGTACACCAAGTTTAGTCAAGATATGTCATCCCTAACTGAAGTTATTTAGTTTCAACTGTTTTTCATTTTTTAGTAACAGTGACCTTGACCCTAGGGACCCCAATCGCAATCCCATGAAAGGTACCAATAAACTCTTTCTATAGACCAAGTTTGGTCAAGATATGTCAACCCTAAAGTTTTTCAGTTTCAACTGTTTTTCTATTTTTAGTAACAGTCACCTTGACCTTGAATCTAGGGACCCCAAACGCAATCCCATGAAAGGTCACCATAAACTCTTCCTATAGACCAAGTTTAGTCAAGATATGTCAACCCTTAAGTTTTTCAGTTTCAATTGTTTTTCTATTTTTAGTAACAGTGACCTTGACCTTGACCCCAGGGACCCCAAACGCAATCCCATGAAAGGTCTCCATAAATTCTTCCTATAGACCAAGTTTAGTCAAGATATGTCATCCCTAACTAAAGTTGTTCAGTTTCAACCGTTTTTCTATTTTTAGTAACAGTGACCTTGACCTTAGGGACTTCAAACGCAATCCCATGAAAGGTACCCATAAACTCTTTCTATAGACCAAGTTTGGTCAAGATATGTCAACCCTTACTAAAGTTATTCAGTTTCATAGGTGAGTTTGACGCCGCCTGGCCGCCTACCCACCCGCCCGCCTGCCGGAAACAACGACGTTCCCCATTCTAATAACCAGGTTTCACTATGTGAAAACCTGGTTAATAAAATGAAAAAATGAACAAGCTTGAAAATGTTTCTCATTGAAAATTCATTGATTAAACATGTAGCCCAGTATGTACCAACTGGGAGTAGGATACCAACCTTTCCATAGGGTGCATCAACAATTGATCCATTTGACAGTAGTATCTCTATAGTTTGTAATTTGCTAGCCCAGTGAATGGGCAACCATCCATCCTTCAAAAAATAAATGGTACATTAATATATTTTCATCTCAAGTTTTAATTTTTGATGAACAAAATTAAAAGACATCACACAACTAAACCCCTCAAATCCAGTAGTTTTATCAAGCATTTAGGGCAAATATCAAATATGAAATTAATTTATATTTTAATTTTAAGTAAGCCCAGCAAACAATACTTCATGCATTTCCGTATGTGCGAATTAAAACCATTGTTATATTGTCGCTTACTATTTCAATTACCGGTATAAATTAGAAATGTTGATTAAATAGTCCATTAAAAGAGAAACTTTTCAGACAGAAACTCTGTTGAAATCATTGACATTTATAACTAATATTACACTTATGATTATTTTTGTAGCTTTATTTAAAGTATCCCCTCAGTTAGAGCAGAACCCAAACCTTGTCAAAGAGGTTGACATCAGCTCCATGTTCAATGAGCATCACAACAACATCATGTTTCTTCTTCCAAGTCGCGCAATGAAGTGGAGTTTGTCGATCCTGGTGGGAAGAGAATCAAATTTCAAGTTCAAATTATATTGTACACCACCCTCCAGGAAATGGAAGGGTACACCCACAGGATTTAAGAGGATTTAGACAAACTGCAAATTACCAGGGGTAAGAGGTGTTCCAGAGAAAACAATCTGCCAAATTCTTGGGTGGCGGTTTCACCTGGTCTGTTAAGTTCAAAATCAGGAATCTCTGCTGCCTAAAGTGTGCAGCAATAATATATTCAATGCATACCCTAGCACGGATGAACTGGATTTGGGTGCATCTATTCTTATTTTCTTGCTTTTAAAAGTAAAACTATCAAAGTAAAACTAGATGACAAATGGTGACAAGTTTAATCAGGTAAAGAGCCTTTGATACAGAAATAATGTTCTTAAATGTAAGTTTTTTTGTAAATCTCGTAATGCTTGATTAAGATGCTACCAGAACGTCCATGGCAAGATTTTGAAAATCTAATAATACATAGTAAAGATAAAGCCCTAACCAGGTTCAGTCCAAAGCAGTCCTTCTCATTTTGGCATTTAACCTCAAAGTGTGACCTTGACCGTAGAGGTACAGACCTGGGTCTTGTGCCTGATATACCATCTCATTATGGTGAACCTTCAAGGCAAGTTTTCTGAAAAATCCTATAATGCATGGTCTTGCCCACCACAAAAGGGCTGGCCAATAAACAGTCATCAGAATATGAACCTGCGGCAAAATGTGATATCAGCAGGAAATAAGATCTCAGCAGAGATATGCCATCAACGATAAAATATGAGGTCAACTGGAGTGTCATAACTTTACTGTGACCAAAAATAGAACGATGGTGACAATCTTATGTCATTTGGTTCATTGTACTTTTAAAGAAGTTAACCTTTCTTTTGAGGAATAGTATATGATTTAGTTGATATAATGCCCCAAACTGATCATTCAAAATTTTCTACAAGACCTATATTTACATTTGTATTTGCAAATTCATATGTGGTAGGGTATCCTACAATCATGTTTAATTAACCAGAGTCTGTGAAACTTTTAAACTGTGTGCAATATGTGTTCGTATCTCCTGCCATGGATTAAACTGTGTGCAACATGTGTTCATATCTCCTACCATGGATTAAACTGTGTGCAACATGTGTTCATATCTCCTACCATGGATTAAACTGTGTGCAACATGTGTTCATATCTCCTACCATGGATTAAACTGTGTGCAACATGTGTTCATATCTCCTACCATGGATTAAACTGTGTACAATATGTGTTCATATCTCCTACCATGGATTAAACTGTGTGCAACATGTGTTCATATCTCCTACCATGGATTAAACTGTGTGCAACATGTGTTCATATCTCCTACCATGGATTAAACTGTGTGCAATATGTGTTCGTATCTCCTACCATGGATTTAACTGTGTACAATATGTGTTCATATCTCCAACCATGGATTAAACTGTGTGCAATATGTGTTAATATCTCAAACTATGGATTAAACTGCATGCAATATGTGTTCATATTTTCTACCATGGATTAAACTGTGTGCAATAATTGTGTTCATATCTCCAACTATGGATTAAACTGTGTGCAATATGTGTTCATATCTCCAACTATGGATAAAACTGTGTACAATATGTGTTCATATCGCCAACTATGGAGTAAACTTTGTACAATATGTGTTCATATCTCCAACCATGGATTAAACTGTGTGAAATATGTGTTCATATCTCCAACTATGGATTAAACTGTGTGCAATATGTGTTCATATCTCCTACCATGGATTTAACTGTGTATAATATGTGTTCATATCTCCAACTATGGATTAAACTGTGTGCAATATGTGTTCAAATCTCCTGCCATGGATTAAACTGTGTGCAATATGTGTCCATATCTCCAACTATGGATTAAACTGTGTGCAATATGTGTTCATATCTCCTACCATGGATTAAACTATGTACAATATGTGTTCATATCTCCTACCATGGACTGCGCATTTGGGTTTGCTGCATGATTCAGTAGAAGTTCCACCATTTTCTTATTTCCCCCACGACTTGCAAGGTGTAAGGGTGTACGCAGGTCCTGAAGTCATAAAGCTGTTGAATGTACAAGGGATGGGTATTAATGGCAAAAACATATCACAATACATGTATATAGTGTATGAAGATAAAAGTAAACAAAACATGGCAATTAATGTAGTGTTCGTGTTTCTATCATCATTATTTCACTTTTAATTACCTATCACTATGACATTACTTTTAAAAGTGGCATAAAATAAACAAGTCATTTAGCATTGTACATGGTCATCATGGACTGATTGCTGAGCCAAACTATTCATAATGGTGAGAGCACTAAATTTTTGCTCAACTCACTTGTAATTATTTTAAATGTAAAACAAGTTATATAAACCAAATCAAACAAAAATATACATTTTCTAACAAATTTATTTGAAGGGTTTACTGTTCAAATATGGTCTGTATTGTATGAGCCTATTTATGCATTAAATCACCAAATCAGTATTGCAGGTGCCTTAATCCTTTAATTACATGTGCCAAATCAGTATTGCAGGTGCATTTATCCTTTAAGTACATGTGCCTAATCAGTATTGCAGGTGCCTTAATTCTTTAAGTGCATGTGCCAAATCAGTATTGCAGGTGCCTTAAATGACTAAATCCTCCAAGAATAAAAGATTTGTACCAAATTAAATTTGTTTTGTATGTGCCTTATCTTCAAAGTACCAAATCTTGATTGTGTTTGTGGATTAATACAGCAAAAGACCAGATAAACTACACCTGATTATTAAAACATAAACATGAATATAAGTATTGTGATAAAAATTATAAGATAATGATGATTAAAACACTGGTTTATTATGCTGACTACAAACCTTTATTTATTAACCTGTATTGCTAAAACATGGACACGCTCACTTTTCAGTTCAATTTTGAACCATAAAAAGTACCGGTATGACAACAAAAACTACAAAAATGTAACCTTATTTTGACAGTTCGCCTCTGCTCCATTTTGAAGCAATGTCTGCACCATATGCACCTGTCCTGTCTGTACGGCTTCATGTAATAGGGTACTGTCAAACTGTAACAAGAAGAAAATACTTACTGACAATGGGTATACAACTCTCTCACTATTGTATGAAAGTATAATTCTGGCCAACAGTACACTGTGAGAAGCAAAAGTAATCAAACTATAATACACTGTAAGTGACTAAAAGTTTCTGACACCATGCATGCAGGAATAATGCAGAAAACTGTCAAATCATGTCTTTTTGATCATAATTTACTTAGAACAGTGATGTATTGCGATGGGGATAAAAATAGAAGGCTTAAATATTCATTTATGCACAGCTGACAATTTAGTAATGATTATCACGAAATTAATATATGTACATATAAATTTTCATTTGCTGATTGGTCGCTATTATAGCCATAAGGAACAAGTTTCTCATGGAAACCTACACAGTCTGTAGGGCATGGACTGTAAGAATTTCAGACCCAAAAGTCTGTTCTTCAATTACCTACATGTATGTGTACTCGGGAACCCTTAAATACATTTCATGCCAAATTCATACCATTTTTTTTTTAATTCATGAATCTGAACAACTGGCAAGAGAATGGCGTCAAAACAATTTGTACATGAAGGATTCGTCATATAAAATATCATTACGGAATCTGGTCACGTCCACATACAATTATTTTGACTAGGACTTTATAATACCATCATGTTACAATACTGCAAAAACATAGCCAATATAATGCACGTAAGGGTCCATTTTTTACATTTGATATTCGTTATGTTTCCCTTTAAATGCCACACAGAGTAAAATAGATTTTCATATTTGCGTTCCAAAATTAATGTTTTATGGCTTGACCCGTTACAAAAGGTTTAAGGAAAATACATAAAACATCATTTTTTGAGGTTCAATATAAAAAGCTGTGATTTAATTTTTGTCAGCAGTCTTAAATGACAGGTTTACATGCATTTTTGAACAAATTGGGTCGTTCCACAACAAAAAATAAAAAAAGTTGTCAAAACGTTCAATCTGTGAGAGTGTAGTCCATATAAACAGCCGCTTCAGAGTCTTTGACGATTTTTGGTTTGGCGACACTACACGTCCATATCCTACTTGTTGTTTTCCTAGTCAAGTCAATGACAGATCCCATCGTTAAGTATATTAAGCGGAAAGATAACGGGCACCTGCTAGATGGTTTCAAAATGGCGATGCTTTATTGACAAAAGTCGATCTAAATTAAACTTATTATTTGTGTATCATTAAAAACTTCTGTGTTATGCACCAGTCAATTGTAACCACAGCCCCCCCCCCCCCCCAGGTCCGGGGGTATACCGGGGATAGCCGGGGAAATGGGCCGTGTTTTTACCTTTCAGGTGGCCCTGCAGTGCCGGGTGAATGTGGTGGTTTTGTCTTCGCTTTAAATATAGCGGGGAATGGGCCTTACCTAGGGTCCCTGGGGTGCGGGGGCACTAAATAATTAAAATGTAACTTTTGTGTTTTTACTTAACAGCGAAGTGTTTAGTATTGTGGAGTAACAGTTGAAGAATATATTTTACATTGATATGAAAAAGTCGAGCGTTTAGGGAACAAAATGAATATCCAAATGTTAAAAAAGTTCTCTAAACGCGCATTATTGTGTCTACAATACACTAAAAGTAGCAAAAGTGTTTACTTGTATTGTACTGTGTTAGTCCACCTAAATGGCCGTCAACGAGTCTTTTGACGATTTTTTACTATGGCAGACTCGTGACGTCCACCATCCCAGCAAAAAGTAGCAAGCGGTCCTTGCGCAGAGAATCCTCACGGCCACAATTTTGAAATTATCTCCGTTATAAATTCAAATTACTACGAAAATATCGGTCCTACTAAACACTGCAAAGCCTAGCAAAGTCAAGCATAGCCTAGCAAAGTCAAGCAAAGTCAGTTGTATTTTTATTTATTTGTATTTATTTTTATGAGTTTTATATATTTAGTTGGAAAAAATTATAATTTATTGCAAATATTGTGTCAAATTTGTAAAATTACATTACTTCAAGAATGAAAAATCCAGCGAAACCTAGCAAAGCCTATGAAAACCTAGCAAAGTCAAGCAAAGTCTGTTTTATTGTTATTTATTTGTATTTATTTGAATGAGTTTTATATATTTAGTTGGAAAAAAATATAATTTATTGCAAATATTGTGTTAAATTTGTAAAATTACATTACTTTAAGATTGAAAAATCCAGCGAAACCTAGCAAAGCCTATGAAAACCTAGCAAAGTCAAGCAAAGTCTGTTGTATTGTTATTTATTTGTATTTATTTGTATGAGTTATATATATTTAGTTTGAAAAAATTATAATTTATTGCCAATAATGTGTTAAATTTGTAAAATTACATTACTTCAAGATTGAAAAATCCAGCGAAACCTACCAAAGCCTATGGAAACCTAGCAAAGTCAAGCAAAGTCTGTTTTATTGTTATTTATTTGTATTTATTTGTATGAGTTTTATATACTTAGTTGGAAAAAATTATAATTTATTGCAAATATTGTGTTAAATTTGTAAAATTACATTACTTCAAGATTGAAAAATCCAGCGAAACTTAAGCCTATGAATGTGAAAATAACAACTGATGACAAATTAAATCCAGTTCCGATCACTGTCGGATAAAAATTGAACAACTTTGTCATTATTATTTAACATCAATGCATATTATTACAGTATATCATTTCGCCCGTTGTTAAGCGGTAGTGAGTTGTAGCGTTTCAGAGATACATAAGAAATGTCAAAATAATAAACAAGTATCCCTGATCGCTCATTACAGTATTGTAGCTATGTACTGTGTTACCCAATATCTTCCATTTAAATTTATTCCTCCTTTCACAATTCGGTTGAAGGTAACTGTGTCTTGGTCGTTCAATGCCTTTTTAAGCTTGGCAGCAAAAAATGCATCACTTCCGACGGGTTTCTTCCAAGACTTCTTCATAGCGACATTTGCAGATATATGTTTGGTCGACGTTATATTCTATACACGCTCACGGACTGACCACTGGAGTCTATACACCCCCATTGAAATGTCGTAAAATATATGAAAATTTCTTTATCCACATTTTTTGAGATTTCAGATAATAATTAAGACAAAAGATGACAATTTTAAATAAAATAAATACTTTGCAAGGAAATAAACAATTATAGCTCACTGTTCCCAAGTTCGATCGACATTGGAATCTATACAGCTACACCGTAGGACAGACAATGGAGTCTTCTCAACTCCAACGTAGCACTAACATTGGACTGTATACAGCTTTATATTAAGACAGATATTGGAATCTAAACAGCTTCAAATTTGAGAGATCCTGGATTCAATACAGCCTAAAATTTGGACAAACATTGAACGTTATACAGCCTCAACTGAAGACAAACATTAGAATCTATACAGCCTCAGCTTAACAGCCTCACCGAAGACAAACATTAGGATCTATACAGCCTCAGCTTAAGACAAACATAAGAATCTATACAGCCTCAACTTAAGATAAACATTAGAATCTATACAGCCTTAACTGAAAGCAAACATTAGAATCTATACAGCCTTAAATGAAAGCAAACATTAGAATCTATACAGCCTCAACTTAAGATAAGCATTGGAATCTATACAGCCTTAACTGAAAGCAAACATTGGAATCTATACAGCCTCAACTGAAGACAAACATTAGAATCTATACAGCCTCAGCTTAAGACAAACATTGGAATCTATACAGCCTCAACTGAAGACATACATTGGAATCTATACAGCCTCAACTGAAGACATACATTGGAATTCATACAGCCTCAACTGAAGACAAACATTGGAATCTATACAGCCTCACCTTAAGATAAACATTGGAATCTATACAGCCTCAACTTTAGACAAACATTAGAATCTATACAGCCTCAACTGAAGACAAACATTAGAATCTATACAGCCTCAACTGAAGACAAACATTAGAATCTATACAGCCTCAGCTTAAGACAAACATTGGAATCTATACAGCCTCAACTGAAGACATACATTGGAATCTATACAGCCTCAACTGAAGACAAACATTGGAATCTATACAGCCTCAACTGAAGACAAATATTGGAATCTATACAGCCACACCTTAAGATAAACATTGGAATCTATACAGCCTCAACTGAAGACAAACATTCGAATCTATACAGCCTCAACTGAAGACATACATTGGAATCTATACAGCCTCAACTGAAGACAAACATTCGAATCTATACAGCCTCAACTGAAGATAAACATTGGAATCTATACAGCCTCAACTTTAGACAAACATTAGAATCTATACAGCCTCAACTGAAGACAAACATTAGAATCTATACAGCCTCAACTGAAGACAAACATTAGAATCTATACAGCCTCAACTGAAGACATACATTGGAATCTATACAGCCTCAACTGAAGACAAACATTAGAATCTATACAGCCTCAGCTTAAGACAAACATTGGAATCTATACAGCCTCACCTTAAGATAAACATTGGAATCTATACAGCCTCAACTTAAGATAAACATTAGAATCTATACAGCCTTAACTGAAAGCAAACATTAGAATCTATACAACCTTAAATGAAAGCAAACATTAGAATCTATACAGCCTCAACTTAAGATAAGCATTGGAATCTATACAGCCTTAACTGAAAGCAAACATTGGAATCTATACAGCCTCAACTGAAGACAAACATTAGAATCTATACAGCCTCATCTTAAGACAAACATTGGAATCTATACAGCCTCACCTTAAGATAAACATTGGAATCTATACAGCCTCAACTTTAGACAAACATTAGAATCTATACAGCCTCAACTGAAGACAAACATTAGAATCTATACAGCCTCAGCTTAAGACAAACATTGGAATCTATACAGCCTCAACTTAAGGCAATCATTGGAATCTATACATCTTCAAGCTAGGACAAACATTGGTGTCTATACAGTCTCAGTATTGTCTTGTACATATACAGCTTTTAAAAAGTATTTAGCAACAGCTTTGGTTCTTAATCTGTTTTATTGATCATATACAATGTATTATATAACATGAGGTACACTAAATGTAGCAATCACATGCAGGGAAACCCTTAGATATTTTGTAAGAAAAATGTTGAGTTCTCTGTAGCCACTCTATATGTATATGCATAAAGAACACATTTTACAACAAAAAATATATCTGTTTTATCTTGAAGGCTAGGAATGGACATATACATGTACCCTATGTTACCAATACAATATAATCAAATTAACAACACATTTAATTTTGTTAAAATGTTTGATAATATACGAATGGGTATTCAATGAAGAGTATAATAAATACAGTTTAAAATGGTAAAACTAAAATGACACATTCGGTCTTGTTTCGTACAGAAAAATGAAGAGAACTAGAATGGGCTTTTGAGAAAAGCGCATGTCTCCCCCGAAGGCTTAGTAAACAGACACTTACCATAAAAATGCAAAGGCCTTCAAGTGCTGCTGTTTCTCAGGGAAAAAACGGCAGGTCTTTTATGGACAAAAAACAAAATAAACAAAATGCACGAAAGTTGAAATGAGACGCCAGTTATTGATCGGAAACGGTTTTCATCTTCAAGCCCTTGTGGACTTGACCTTTGACCCAGTGACCCCAACTACTGCATGACCCTTACAAGCATGCAAAGTTTGGAGACTCCAGGTAAAGCAGAACTTAAGTTATTGATTGGAAACCGTTTTTCATCATCACTCTCTTTTTGGACCCAGTGACCCCAAAATCAATACGGATCATCTGCCCAAGAAGACCTACCAGCATGCAAAAGTTCAGGACTCAAAGGCAATAGGAACTCCACTTATTGATCGGAAACCTTTTCTTATGTTCAGGTGTCTGTGACCTTCACCTCTGACATAGTGACCTCAAAAACAATGCGGGTCTTGTACACCCGAGTAACATCTCTACAATTTTTGGTAAACATATGTGAAAGATATTACACGCAAATGATTTTTACATGGAAGGTCACCACGACCTTGACTATTGACCTTGTTACCCCCAAAACAATTGGGATCATCTAGACATCATGACCAACCTCACTTCAAAGTTTGGTGAACCTAGATCAAAGCATTCTCCTGATATTGCACGGAAATATTTTTTTACATAAGAGGTCACAGCGACGTTGACCTTTGACCTTGTAACCCCCCAAAATATAGGAGTTTTCTAAACCTCATGATCAACCTCCCTACCAACTTTGGTGAACCTAGGTCAAACCATTCTCAAGATATTGAGCGGAAATGTTTTTTACATTGGGGGTCGCCGTGACCTTGACCTTTGACCTAGTGACCCCAAAAACAATAGGGATCTTCTACACCTCATGACCAACCTCCCTACCAAGTTTGGTGAACCTAGGTCAAACCGTTCTCAAGATTTTGAGCAGAAATGTTTTTTATATTGGGGGTCGCCGCGACCTTGACCTTTGACCTAGTGACCCCAAAAACAATAGGGATCCTCTACACCTCACGACCAACCTCCCTACCAAGTTTGGTGATCCTAGGTCATGCGGTTTTCCAGTTATCGATCGGAAACGAAGTGTGACGTACGGACGGACTGACGGACTACCGGACAGGGCAAAAACAATATGTCTCCCCCAGAGAGGGGGAGACATAATGAAGGTACACATAGTGTCAACATAAATACATACTATCCCAAATAAGAAAATGTTATGATAAAGGTTGATTACTCACCACTTAACCTCATAAAAATACAAGTTACAAGACAAATTTCAAGTATGTGGATGAAACAAATGGAACACATCCAAGTTAACTGAAGACTCTGACTATGTCTGGATTTATCTTATCTTGCACTGTCAAAGAATATTTTTTCCATATCCATGTTTAATGGAATATCATTACTATTAATATAGATATTCATTATTGTAGTGCATACTTGTTATGTAAGTTAAAATAAATCATGTTCAAATAACAAAGGAAACACATCCAGATTGTCAACTGTAGTGTGAACTTCATTATTTCTTTACTTTCTATGTTAAGAGAACCTTTCTTTCTGTTCTTTGCCTGAAAAAATAAATAATAAAGATATAGATTAAAAGCATCCCCATTTATCAAAGATCAGCAGTTAGCAATTTTTTTGGCAATCTTGGGCATATTTATCAGTCCATATGCAATACAGGAATAAATGCTGTTAGCAGGAAATTACAAGAATTTCAAATGTATAAAAAACATTTTTACATAAAGTTTAGTTGTAGAGGATCTTTTAGGATTATGATATAGTAATACTGGCAAATTGAAATTGGAATACATGATACTTATTTCATGGCAAGATTTAAAGTTCAACACAGTATTCACATATTTAGAAGAAAACAAATACAACATACATATTACCGTTCTTCAATGCTGCATGCAAATTCTTATTCGCCACCTCTCGAACACCATTTTTCCATGAGTACATACTGCAATTAAATCATAATATAAAAGAAAATTCTATGAAAAATCTTTCTTTTGTTGATCACCTTCAAAAATCAAAGTCTTAAAACCTATTGTGCAAATATTAAGAAGTTTTTTTACAACAAAAGTATGCTATATGGATTGCCTGTACGGTAGTATTAGGCAAAATATATTAAAACATACTTTGTGGTTTGCTTTCCTGTCATGATATTATTTCAAAGTCTGAAGCAGTTAAATATATCTAAAAATCCAATAAAGAAAAAAGTCCAATTCTAGGATCACAATACACATGATATCATATTGGAAATCATGATTAAAAAAGAAGGTGTTTTAAACATTTCTTGTTAACATTACCTGACAATAAGACTCTTTCCTGCCTTCCCTCATCATATTGCTCTCAACAATCTGCATAACCTGAAATTATATTTGAATAATGCAATACTTGATAACTTTGTCATTATCAACTATGACTGTAAGTCTTGGTATAAAACCTTCAGTTCCCACAGTCTTTGATATTCTTCAAAATATATTACAAAAAGAAAAGGAAAATCTTTACTGTGCATGATATCTGATCTGCTTTCATTGCCACAATTGATGAAAATAAATTTTGGACAAATGGGAGCAATTCTCTCAACTAGAATCTGATATTGCATTAAGAATGTTATGCATCAGTCAATTATAACCACAAACACTTGACAAAGTACCATTATGAACCAAACATACATAAAATAACATTAAAATATTCGTCTTTGATATTTCAAACGTCAAAATAAAATCATATATCTTTTACTGTTAGCATACTTGATCCCAATCCTTTCGTACCACAGCGACTCATCATGGTGACGGAGAAATTACAAAGTTGACTTGAGGCTGTATATTCATGTCGACATATTGGAAGTCCAAGTTATAATCCTTAAAATAGCTATTATACAAAAACGGGAGCTTAAAGGGCTATCCGGAAATGAAACTAGTTGAAATGGTCGCAGTCAACAGTTTCATGGTTTACTTTACGGAAAAATTTAAGGGTGTACAGATTCCAATGGTCAGACTGTGAGCGTGTATAGAATATAACGTCGATGTTTCACTTACACTTTCGGATATTATGCAAGATATCCGAATAAAAAAGAAAGCATTCTGATTGGTTAATTTTGATCACGATAAGTACAGGCGCTCGGCGTTAGCGCTTTGCTACACTGATCGTTAATGCAGGAAGTAATTGTTTTTATGTGATAACAATACATGTAATTAACAGATTTGACAATTAATTAGTTACTGTATGACTGATCTATGGAAAGTGAAACCAGATATGCAATCGGAAATGAAGAAGAGTCTGAAGATGAAGAGCTGCTTATTGCCATATCTGAATTTCACCCTCATTCAGATAATCAGCATCAGGTCAAAATAACGCTGTCTCATACATACATGTATAATAGACGTTCAAAACGGATTCTTCTAACCCTGCACGTCTAAACAGTTTTGTCATATAACAGGGGGTGGGGACGAAAAATATAAAAATTGTATTTAGATAAGTTTTTGAAATAGATTATAAAATGCTATACATTCTTGTTACCCTTTAGTCCAAACAATTATACGTTGACGCATTTTTTTTAGATTTTTGATATGACAAATCCTTCACGTATAAATTGTTTAGTATCAAAAGTGGGTAGTTGTTCCGATCAGGATTCCGGGTTAAAGCATATAGCGTCTATAAAATATCATAAAAACAAGAAATATTACCAGATAATGTTATTTTATATTAGTTCCGTACACAAAAAATAAATATCCTACTTATAATTATGAGTTTGACGGCTTTTCTTCATTTCATTCTGTCAAAACATAACGATATATACATGAAGGGCACCTGCAAGGCTCTAGGGCACAGTTTTAAATCGCTCTGAACATTTCTGCCATGGCCGAGTTGTTACGATTGTACAACGAGGTCAATCTCGAAGCTTTGTCAGAGGAGGCCGAGTTATTACGATTGTATCGAGTTGTTCCCCTTCGCATAATTGTTGTCTGTGTCAGTCAACTTTCGTTTTATTGGAAAGGTAAACAACTTGTTTTAATGCATTAAATGCTTGTTTAGTGCTAAATAACATTTCACTTACATGGCGAAATATGAATATAACTCTTTATGATCAATTTCAACCATAAAATACTTCACTTAAAACAATTTCAATATTTTTAAAACACCCCCGTTTTTTGCACATTCCCGTTTAGAAGTTAGGGATTGGAAGAATCCCGTATAACACGTCTATTATTTTAGACTAGTTACCCTTAGCGGATCAGTATGGAAACAATGCAGCGCATTGAACAAACGTTCAGCATTCTGGGATGAAAGTGTTTACAGTAGAAAAGAAAAATATTTTCTCTTGATTGACATAAAATAATTAAATTTCAGTGCAGAAGCATATTAACTGACCGTTGTTTACATGTTCGAGTAAATTAGGCATTAGCGAATCAATTGTACCAATAACGGATCACGTGACATTCAGATATTGGGGGTTGTCTCAAACGAGGTTTTAGCTTTCAAAAATTGACAATCAGATTGTTCATCTTTTCTGTTAACTATATTTAGTCCCTCTTTTATGCAATATACAGGTGAAATGCTCAACGAACATTAGACGCTTTCTCTGGAGTAATTTTCTTTGGACTTCCCCCGATACTTCTTTGATATGGCTTTGGCTGACTTTTGTGCTGGGCTCCTACATGACGATCGTTTGGGACCCATATTCTGCAGTACAATATGAATTTTATGTTTGAGAAAACATTGCCGTGTTTTATAACAGAAAAAAATCTTTGAGTATAAAGCAGGCACCATTAAGATTAATTTTAAATAATATATTATAATTTCACCCTGTTAAAATATGATAATGTAAATCTGCTTTTCTGTTCCAGACTAAGATGATATCTAACCTCCAGCAACTCTTCTCAAAAAATAATGTTGTCAACTTGGACCCAATTCAATCTTCATTCTTTTCATCTGTAAAACACAAGTGATATTTTTAAAAACAATCACAAACTGCATGGTATACACTCATAGAAGTTGCAATTTCATGTACATTAAAACACAGGCGTCTTAAATGTTGATTAATATCAATGAGCAAGACGCCTGTGATTCAGTCTTCAACTCATCCTCGGCACCCCTGGAGCTTATCATAACCTGTATGATATCATATAGGTTATGATATGCTGGGGTGCCGAGGATGTCTTCAACTGTAAATCCTGCAAACTGGATTTAGAGACTTAAAATGATTTTAATATAATATTGTATAAGGTATTTGTTATTTTTCATTTCATGTGGAATTTCTTTTCCGCTTTTGAAATTTGTCTTGTCCCATACAGTACTGTTCATACATCATTTTGATGTAGAAAAAAAGTAAAAATAAATTAAACTAAATTAGAGATATGTTTAATAATTCATATTTAAATCATAATTAAAGTAATAGTAGTATTCAGCAATGTTTGTGTAAAATTTGGAAATGACAAAATGTTACAAATTCACTGTTTTGAAAGAACCCCTCAGACTCACTTCATAAACAAAATGGCGATCCGCTACTGGTTAATTACCCACACTTCACTATTATTGCCATATTCTTACAACGCATTTATGAAAGAAAATAATGTTAGGCATTATAAAAGGTTATATATTGGCCTTTCATAAAATATAAATTGTTCACTTACATATTGTAGTTGGACGAAAAGTTCTCAGAAAAAGCACATGTTGCAACCAAAACAAGGCTGGAACAACTGTAGCTAAAGAACTTCAGCGAACACGTTATATATTACCTTTTTGGACATGTTAATGTGTTGTAAACATCAAAAAAATAAATATCAACATTAAAGTTATGGAAGCCAGAACTAGAACAACTGGGTCATGTAAATAGTTGCATCAATCGTTCGTGTGATACAAATTATTTTGAAGTCCGATAAAAAATATTTATTGTGATTTTCACTTATACTTTAAAGTGCATAACTGCCAAATTTCATAAAAAAATATAATTAAATAAATTTGATAGTGTGTATTCAACAAGACAGTGATCCGCTAATGGTTCTGATCCGCTAAGGGTAACTTGACTGTATTCATATTAATATCATCCAATTGAGGAAGTATTTTGTACAAAATAAGCATCAAATATACTAAAAACAGGTTTTATCGCTTTAATTAAAATGGTTAACAAAGCTTTAAGTGAAATAGACAACAGTTTTCCATATATGTGAACTGCCTACAATTAGCTGTTGTCTGTACTATTATATTTTGACAGTAAAGGAATGAAAAAAAACACTTTAACTCATAATTGTTTTGTTGGATATTCACTTTTTGTGCAAGGAACTGATATGAAATAACCTTTTGTGCCAAGTCCTGGTGCCATAATTGGAACTTGATCATCCCAAATTCTAATTTCTACAACAATACACTGGAACATTAGAGATTGGTTTCCTGATTGGTGAATAAATGATGTTAGATTAAAAAAATAAAACAATGCAATTCAAAGGTTAGGAGATTATGAGAAGCGACATGTTAAGTAGAATCTGTTATGTTTGATCCTGGATGATTTCTAAAACCAAATACAGATACTGATATTTTAATCTTTCAACAGCTTGCCCTAAACAAAGGCCAAGCAGTGAGAGTTCTAAAGAAGTCCAATGAGAACTGGTGGTGGGCTAATGTTGATGGGCGTGAGGGCTATGTTCCTGTCAGCTATCTCAACAAGGGGAAACAAGTACAGTGGCAAGATGAGGAATACTTTGGGAATTATGGAAATCTGGTGAGATGAGCATTTCATTTAGTTTGTTACATGTATAAATGGAGTTATTTAAACTTATACCGGTAAGCTTGATTGTGTTAAGCTCTGGTCCGTTCATGGTTAGAAACCAGAATCCGTGTCCATCGGTAGAGGTCACAGGAAGGAACCATTAAGCAGGAATAAACCTTTTTCACAAGTTACTGTATGTTTAATTTTGGCTTGCAGAAGCTTCACCAGGAGATGTTAGCTGATAAGCAAAGAACAGAGGCCTACCTAAATGCCATTGTTAACAATGCTGAGTGTCTCCAACACAAGGTATATGTTTTACAAGTAGTAGATATACTCATGGTTTATTGTTTTACAAATATTATAAGACTTTAACAGAAGCCTACCTCAATGCGAACAATGATGTTGGTCTCTCTCGTGAGGTGTTTTTCCCGAATGGGGCACCCTGGAACATATGATATATGATTTTATACAAACTTACCCTTGCATCTGTTGATAATGCATAGGATTTTTTAACTGCATGTTCTCACCCCATCCTCATTCCCAAATAAACTGGTGTTACTGGTGTTTTGGGAAAATCACCTAACTTCAACAATAAACTACATATTTTCAAAAAGTAATTCTTCAGTTAAAAAGAAACATTTAAAGAAAGAAATTATAATTGGGATCCTTCGTTTGGTCAGTATGGCACATGTTCAGCAGTCAAAGGGGCAGTCTAACATTTTTGTAAATAAAAAACAACATGAAAATAATTATTACTCAGGTATTAAATATAAGATACCATTAGATTTTGATATAAGCTTACAGAGCTTTTTATGCCCCCGAAGGTGGGCATATTAAAATCGCACCTTCCGTCCGTCCGTCCGGCTCTGTAACTTTCCCTTGTATGGACAGATTTTAAAATAACTTGCCACATGTGTTCCACATACCAAGATGACGTGTGGCGTGCAGGACTCGTGTCCCTACCTCAAAGGTCAAGGTCACACTTAGTGTTTATTCACAATGGAGTGCTGATTATAAGGACACAGAGTATAGGTTGTCGTGTCCGGGCTGTAACTTTCTCTTGTAAGGACAGATTTTAAAATAACTTGCCACATGTGTACCACATACCAAGACGATGTGTCGCGTGCAAGACCCGTGTCCCTACCTCTAAGGTCAAGGTCACACTTAGTGTTTATTCACAATGGAGTGCTTCATATAATGACATAGAGTATAGGTTGTCGTGTCCGGGCTGTAACTATCCCTTGTATGGACAGATTTTAAAATAACTTGACACATGTGTTCCACATACCAAGACGACGTGTCGCGTGCAAGACCCGTGTCCCTACCTCAAAGGTCAAGGTCACACTTAGTGTTTATTCACAATGGAGTGCTGCATATAAGGACATAGAGTATAGGTTGTCATGTCCGGGCTGTAACTTTCCCTTGTATGGACAGATTTTAAAATAACTTGCCACATGTGTTCCACATACCAAGACGACGTGTCGCCTGCAAGACCCGTGTCCCTACCTCAAAGGTCAAGGTCACACTTAGTGTTTATTCACAATGGAGTGCTGCATACAAGGACATAGAGTATAGGTTGTCGTGTCCGGGCTTTAACTTTCTCTTGTATAGACAGATTTTAAAATAACTTGCCACATGTGTTCCACATACCAAGACGACCTGTCGCGTGCAAGACCCGTGTCCCTGCCCCAAAGGTCAAGGTCACACATAGTGTTTATTCACAATGGAGTGCTGCATATAAGGACATAGAGTATAGGTTGTCGTGTCCGGGCTGTAACTTTCCCTTGTATGGACAGATTTTAAAATAACTTGCCACATGTGTTCCACATACCAAAACGACGTGTTGCGTGCAAGACCCGTGTCCCTACCTCAAAGTTGAAGGTCACACTTAGTGTTTATTCACAATGGAGTGCTGCATCTAATGACATAGAGTATAGGTTGTCGTGTCAAGGCTGTTACTTTCCCTTGTATGGACAGATTTTAAAATAACTTGCCACATGTGTTCCACATACGAAGACGACGTGTCTTGTGCAAGACCCATGTCCCTACCTCTAAGGTGAAAGATACACTAAGTGTTTATTCACAAGGGAATTCTGAATATAAGGACATAACAGTGTAGGTTGTCAAGTATGGGTGGTATTTTTTTATGTTCAGAGGCAATTTAAAATAACTTGCCATATGTATTTGACACGTAAAGGCAAGATCAACTTTTCATGTACTGACCTTGTTTGTAGGTCAACGTCACATTCGGGGGCATTCGTCACATACTGTGACAGCTCTTGTTTTTTATGCCTCCCTTTGAAGAAGAAGAGGTATATTGCTTTGCACATGTCAGTCGACCTAAAGGTCAGAGTGATTACTTTACAATTCCTGGTTCTCAAACTTGACTTTGAGGTTGGGCCTGACAAGTAGATGACCCAATTGAGTTTGAGGTAAAGGTCATGGTGACCTTGAGAATGATAAGCTTGTCCGGGTGATAACAATGCCTGGACATATGGTCCTCAAACATGACATGGAGGCTGGGGGTAACCAGCAGATAACACCTATTGAATTAAAGGTCAAAGGCCAAGGTCACAGTGACCTTGAATGTGAAAAGTTTTTATTAGTGATAACATGACAATGCCTGCACCCATGGCTCTGAAACTTGGCACAAATTTTGTGGGTGTGAACAATAAAAGACCCTTTTGATTTTGAGGTTGTGAGTTTTAATGTGAAAAGCTTGTCTGAGTGATAACTTGACATTACTGAGACCTATAGTCCTCAAACTTGACCTTTAGGTTGGGCTTTACCAGTAGATGACCCCTATTGATTTTGGGGTTATCAGGTCACAGATTTTGTTTTAAGTTTTGTAACAAGGTTTCTGTAGCATCTATATTTTCCCTGTTTGATGATATCTTGAATTTTTGAAATTTATCAGCTCGACTATTTGAAGAATAAGGGGGGCTTTACTACTCGCCAAGCGTAAGCGTCCGGTTAAAGTTTTAGGGCAAGTTGGAATTTTCTCTTATAAGTCCAATACCCTTCATTCAATTGACTTATTTCTTCACACAGTTGTTCAGGGTCATCACATAATGAGGTTAGATATCTCCATATTAACCTTTATACAAATTATGGCCTCTGATTGACTTTGGAACTTGGGTTAAAGTTTTAGGGCAGGTTGGGATATTTATTAATAACTTCTATACCCTTCATTCAATCGACTTAATACTTCACACAGTTGTTCAGGACCATCACATAATGAGGTTAGATAACTCCATATTATCCTTTATACAAATTATGGCCCCTGATTGACTTTGGAACTTAGGTTAAGGTTTTAGGGCTGGTTAAAGTTTTAGGGCAAGTTGGGATTTACTCTTATAAGTCCAATACCCTACATTCAATTGACTTATTACTTCACACAGTTCTTCAGGGTCATCACATAATGAGGTTAGATAACTCCATATTATCCTTTATACAAATTATGTCCCCTGATTGACTTTGGAACTAAGGTTAAAGTTTTAGGGCAGGTTGGAATATTTATGAATAACTTCTATACCCTTCATTCAATTAACTTTATACTTCACACAGTTGTTCAGGACCATCACACAATGAGGTTACATAACTCCATATTATCCTTAATACAAGTTATGGCCCCTGATTGACTTAGGAACTTACGTTAAAGTTTTATGGCAAGTTTGGATTTAAATAAAAAAATTTATATACCCTTCATTGAATTGACTTAATACTTCTCGCAATTAAAGATGACCATCTTACAATAAGGTTACATAACTATGTTTTTTTTTTAAATTTTCTTTTGATCTCTTTTGACAAGCGCCTTTTTATATTCTTAACCCGACTTTCACGAAGGGAAAACAAGTTATAAGAATGACTTGTGTCATTGTTTGGGCGAGCTGGTGGGAAGGCAGCATCAAAGTCACCTTATGTATCAAATAAATTTAGCTAGGTTTGACATCTAGTGACCAAACTTGGTATATAGGAAGAGGTTATAGAGACCTTTCATGAGATTGCGTTTGAAGCCCATAGGATCAAGGTCAAGGTCAAAGTTATTATTAATAGAAAAATGGTTGTTATTGAATAACTTAAGTAAGGTTGACATATTGTGAGCAAACTTGGGATATCGGGTTTTCGACCGCCTAAGGATTATTTACATTTTAATCATAAATAAGTGCTAATAAAAAATAAATGTTTGTGTGTACCATTTAAAGCAATCATTCATCTTTCAAAAAACAAAAAAATAAAATCTGTTTCAATCGTCTGTTGTTTACATTTTGAATCCAAAATGGCGGCTGTCACATGTTGTATTTGACCTAGATACAACATGCTTTCGACCATGACCTTTAACTATACTTCGCAACAAAAGTTTGTGCACAATATTGTTTTATTTTAATTTGTATAACTTGTTAAAACTGTTTAATTTATTTTATTTTTATAAAAAGTAATTAAATATTTACATATTTGCCATACAGTCACTTTTTAGTTACTTATCACCACAAGAGAGGCAAAGGAATGCATCATCCCTTCTAATGGCTTTCACATGGGTACAAAATGATAAATTCACCCATCATGAACCCTGTTATCACTGGTCCAACTCTGAATGGGCCTCAAATGACCTGCCTAGGCTGCAATATGTATAATTTTATGGTTACTGAGCGCACAAATGCAATTCAATATAGTTACCTGTAGATAAATTGCATTAATTTTAGAATAAGCAACATACCATATTTTGGTGCGCTTTTAATGTTGTGCACTATGCTTAGAAAACAATAGGGCATAGGTTTTAGGCTTTGGTAGATATTTAAGATCTGGCAAACAAAAACAACACGATTTTAAAGAAGTATTTTACATGTGAAATCATTTTAAACGAAGGGTCTAATTTGGCATTAATTAAAAATGACAAATTGGTGTTGTTTCAATTATAACTTAAGTTTTTTTCACACTACCATTCCCATTCTTTTTCAAATGAAGTTTTCTGACTGTTCTACTGTTATGGTTAACAATTTGAGCTTATTTTTACCGGAAGTGACTCAAAATAGAAGTGTTTTACCCATTTTCAGGAGGCGGTCGAAAATAGGTTGTGGTTGAAAATAGGTTGTTCCGGGATATATTAATAGTCTATAGAGACCATTTATGAGATTGTGTTTGGGCCCCCGAGAGTATGGTCACTGTTTACTTTTTAATTTGATTTTTATCGCTTTTGACAGGCATCAATATTGTAAGTCAAAGCGGCGTAGTCGAGCGCGCTTGTCTTACGGCAGCTCTTGTTAGAGTACATTTTTAAACACAGTCACTGCTTTTCTGAAGTTTCTGTTTATATAAGGAAGCTGTTTTACTTTTTTTTGTTCATTAATTTTTCAGGTACATGTTTGTTAAAGATAACTGTATGACATTGACTGTTTCCTACTGATTGGTTGATTCCCTTGACAGGTGATTTTGGATGTGGGATGTGGTACAGGAATACTCAGTATGCTGTGTGCTAAACATGCTCAACCCAAGAAGGTAAGTTGTTGGTTGTTAGATTTTAAAAACAATTAAATTAAAGTACTCTTAACTTGAATATAATTTGTTTTATAGAAAAATGATAGTTGTATTGCTAAAAGCTGTTTTTCTTTAGGAATAATGCTGATATTGTTTGCATTATTATTCATATCTGCATGCAAATAAAAAATTGAAATACTGGTCATTATAGAATAAACTGGTCTACTGTAACATTATTTTTCGATCAGGAATAAACTCAATGATTCTCATGTTATTGTTATCGTTCACTTTTGTACTAATTCTAACATATGATGTCAGTTTTGGTTAAAACATAAAAATTGAATGATGAGCAGAATTCAGACCTGGTACTGAGGGTATGCACTTAGGCCATGGTAGATAGATACTTTTTGGAGGGTGTAATATGATGTATAAACCCTGTTGATAAAGCATTCAAGAGGCTTAACTCAACTTGTTATTGATTATTTTATGAAAAAAGAAACACAATCAATGGCCAAAACAGAGAGTGGGGCTTTAAACTTCTTAATTCCCTCTTATTTGCAGGTGTACGCAGTGGAAGCAAGTGACATGGCATTGCATACCCAGCAACTTGTGGAGAAAAACAACTTAACCATGACGGTAAAAGTCCTGCATGCATTTGCTGAGGATGCAGAACTTGACGAACCAGTGGATCTTATTGTTTCAGAGTGGATGGGGACATTTCTCCTTGTGAGTGATATAAGTAACCAATGCTTGAAGAACTTGATTCAATGGTGCTTTTAGTATGCCTTGTCAATGGAAATGGCTCACCCCTGGCTGCTAGTTTGTGTATGCATGTAGGTCTCACTGTCTGTATGCATAAGTTACAGGCTGCATGCACAAGTTACTGTCTGTTACTTGCAGGATGTTCATGTAATTTACCTCAAATGATCATTATTTCATGACTGTGTGATGAACAACTGCTTTACTCATATTGCTTTAAGGTCTAGTCAAGGTCACTGGCTCTGGACATAGACATCTGAACATAGACAATTCTTTAAAGTTTATTGTACTCATCCTTTTATTAGCTCGATTATTCGAAAAATAAGGAGGCTATACTACCCACCCTGATGTCGATATCTGCAACGGCATCTGGTAAAATTTGAGGGCAAGTTTGCATTTTCACTTATAACATCTATACCCTTCATTCAATTCACTTTATACTTGACATAGATGTTCAGGACCATCACACAATGAGGTTACATAACTCCATATTACTAGTTTCCTAAATACAAATTATGGCCCCTGATTGACTTGGTTTAAGATTTAAGGCACATTGTTTCAGGTTAAAGTTTGAGGGCAAGATAGGAATTTTACATTACTAGTAAAGAAGGGCGAAGTCAAACTCACCTACATGTATGATATCGAATAATTTAAAGCTGCACTCTCACAGATTGAACGTTTTGACAACTTTTATTTTTTTGTCTTGGAACAACCAATTTTTGAAAAAATCCATGGAAACCAGTTATATAAAACTGCTGACAAAGAATCAGATCGCAGATTTTTATATTTAAGTTCAAATAGTGGTGTTTTATGCATTTTACTTAAACCTTTAGTAACGGTTTAAGCCATAAAACATTAATTTTGGAACGGAAATATGAAAATGCAAAAATTTGCTCTTTCCAAGACAAAAAATAAAAAAGTTTTAAAAACCGTATATCTGTGAGAGTGCAGCTTTAAGTTAGGATTGATATATTGTGACCATACTTGGTGCATTGGAAGAGTTAATGGATACATTTTATAGGATTGCATTCTTGGCACTAGGGTCAAAATCACTATGACTAAAAAAAGAACAAAATGGTTGGTACTGAGTAACTTTAGTTAGTGTTGACATATTGCGAGGAAACTTTGTTTGTAGGAAGAGTAAATGAAGACCTTTCATGAGATTTTGTTTGTGGCCCCTAGGGTCAAGGTCATTGTTACTAAAAATAGATAACTGTTCGGAACTGAATAACTTTAGATAGGGTTGACATATTTTGACCAAACTTGGTAGGTAGGAAGAGTGTATGGAGGATCTCTGTGATATTGGGGTCCGTAGGGTCAAGGTAAACTTCACTGTTACTAAAAATAGAAGAAAAAAAACAGTTGAAACTGAATCTTACAACAAAATCTGAAGTTCTTCTGTCAATCATTGATAACCTGGTTTGGTCGCATTGTAGGGTTTTTTGTTTACATTTTGTTTGCTTTTAACAGGCACATATTTTAACATTATTGTATTGATTTCTCAGGCAAAGCGGCGTATAGTCCAGCACACTTTCCTATGACAGGTCTTGTTACACCTTATAATAATGATACATCATCTGTTTTCAGTTTGAAATGATGATAGAGGCAGTGATCACAATGAGGGACAGATATCTAAAGCCGGGTGGTACAATATGGCCCTCCACTGCAAACTTGATCCTTGTGCCTTGCTGTGCTAACGACCAGTATAAGATGAATATGGAGTTCTGGGATAGCCAATATGGCTTAGATTTTTCATACCTCAGGTACGCTTTCATTGACACTATTTACATTTTCAGGATTTCTGTTTTTCAAAGAAAAAACATTTGATGTATTGCAATAGCCTTAATCTTGTGTTCAGCGGTGTTTCCTTTAAAAAAGCTTTTAACCATGACAATTTCTCAAGAACCATTCTGTATATCCACATGTGACTTAATACATATGTAGACAGTGACTATGTATATGTGTAGGCTTACAATTCTGACTTCTTTAATTGCTTAGTTATGCAGATTAGAATTGGCGATTTTGATTGGCTCTTGTTGTGTCACTTGGGAAGAATGCTTAACTCTGAAGAAACTCTTTTTTAACATCAGCTGATCATAGATTTAACATCAGCTGATAATAGATTCATGTGGAGACATGTGTGGGCTTTAAGTTTGCTCAAACATGATTTCTAAACAATGTCTTCATCATTCACATATTCAAAAGCTTGGTTCAGTTTTACAATTGTTAGCATTTCCACTAAATATTTTCACAAAGTAAATGCATTTAACAATGTTACAGAGGGCTGGCTAAAGATGATCTCATCCAGAAACCAAAGCATGACTATGTCTTACCCAGAGATGACTGTCTCGCACTAGGTTTGCCTCTTGTTATTACATATTTGTTTTCTCACATTATGTTGCAAGCTCTAACACTATGTGCTATAGCTGTTGGTGTGGCGTGAGTTGCCATATTTTTGGCCTTGATGCAAGACATTTTGTATGGAATGTGTGAAATCTATATCACTCCAACTCCTCAATTTAAGATATATTAATCCACTTGTTCAATTGTTATCTGTAAAATTGCTCAGTGTACATACTGTTAGTCTGTCTGCAAATAATGGTAATACTTTGATGTAGCACTATGCCATATTTACCTTTTTCTCTTCAGAAAACGCAACACTATCTTAGGTTGTAGACGCTTTGAAATGTGCAACATTATCAGGTTATAGACGTTTTGACAAAACAAATGGAATGCTGGATTGAAAACCTATCAAATACATTTGTATACATAAGAAGTTAGTACCGTTTCTCACACAAGTTTTGGAATACAAATTGCAGAAAGCATGGTTTCTTTCATTAGTCATGTTTAAACGATGATTGATAACTCCCGAAAATTGATCAATCTCCAAGACTGGCGACAATCAATTCTGATTTTCCAAAAAAATAAATTATTGCTAATATTTACAATTATTGTCTTTCTTAAAAATCTATATAGTTGCATTTTAAATGGAAATCTTTTTAAACCAAAGCAAAGTAATATAAAGCTCTCTATTGTTGTTTTGTAATCTATTCACAGAACTTTTTATAAGGCTGTGATTTGAGTCTTGGTGTGCTGGTTCATCTGGAATGACAACACAACACAAACAAACTATTTTTGATTATGAAATTGATGATCAATCGAAATATTTCCTTCCAGTAAATCAAATAACCAATTTAATTTTTTGTCTGATTTCAATGCTTATTCACTACTCATTATAGGTAGTTATAACAGAATTTCACTGCTGAAAATATGCACTCATAGTAGCCAGGCATTGTGAACGTTTGGTGCAAACATAGTGGCCAGGCATTGTGAAAGTTTGGTTCACACATAGTAGCCAGGCATTGTGAAAGTTTAGTGCACACATAGTGGCCAGGCATTGTGAAAGTTTGGTGCACATATAGTGGCCAGGCATTGTGAAAGTTTGGTGCACACATAGTAGCCAGGCATTGTCAAAGTTTGTTGCACACATAGTAGCCAGGCATTGTGAAAGTTTGTTGCACACATTTTAGCCAGGCATTGTGAAAGTTTGGTGCACACATAGTGGCCAGGCATTGTGAAAGTTTGGTGCACACATAGTAGCCAGGCATTGTGAAAGTTTGGTGCACACATAGTAACCAAGCATTGTGAAAGTTTGGTGCACTTATAGTAGCCAGGCACTGTGAAAGTTTGGTGCACACATAGTAGCCAGGCATTGTGAAAGTTTGGTGCACACTGTGAACGTTTGGGAGAAGTGTCAGACCTTTCTGTATGACAGCATCTGCATCAATCCAAAAGAAACAAATCAGTCTCACAATTAACTCCTTAAATGAATTGATAAAAGACCAATGCTGCAGTCTATCATATTTATTGTTCTAGCATTCTGATGATATAATCCAAAAAAATAAGCAATTGTGGTACTGAAAAATAAAGCTGTTTTTGCTTTTTTCATACTTTGCATGTTTGGTGTTCTTCATGCAATGTAATGTGGTTTTAATATTTTTTAGGGTTAGATGTGGCCACATTCATATTTTCTATCAATTCATAAAAATGGCAAAAGTCTACATTTATCAACTTCTATGTTTTACTAGGTTTTGCAATATTTAATTGTTTGATAAAAACAACCACACTTTTTTGTATTCATTTGCATTATAAAAAGCTCATATTTGATCATTACATAGATTACAAGCACTATTCTTTCTCTCTTTTTTTTGTAATTGTGAATGAAAGCAATGTCTGCTTTCATTATATGCTTTCTGGTGGTTTATAGGGGTTTATTGTGAAGATAAAAAATTATGTTTCACCATTGATGTAGCTCACTAGTTGAAATATATTATGATCATACACAAAATCAAACAATAACCCTCTGTTAATGCTCGACCCATATTAACATACTCATAGATACATCATTGACTTTTTAACTTACCTATCAAATTATGCCAGTGCCATCATATGAGGCTCCTAAGTGTTCTGTGATAGTATCAATGCTGAAATGTACCATTTGAATGATACTGTTTATTATTTTTCAGAACAAGAAATTTTAAAGCTGAACATAAGAACCGTTGCTATCGAAGACCTAGAAGAACAGACTTGTAAATTTGAATTTACTGTTCAGAAGGATGAGACTATGCATGGATTTTGTGCTTGGTTTGAAGTAGAGTTCCATCCCCTGAGTAAGGACGCTGACATGGTTTCACTCAACACTGGACCGGATCATGCGTAAGTACTATAACAATTATTGGCCATAATATGTCCCTTGACATACAATTGTGGACATCATGGCTGGAATTTTGACCAAAAATTCATATTCTCTAAATATATCTCTAAAATGTGTAAGATAAGTGTTTACAATATAAGATTTGACTTAACACAAAGAAGTTGTCATAAACTATTAAGAAAATAATGCACAGATGGTAATCCTTTTTAAAGAAAGAAGTTTTGGAAGAAATAAATCACATCGAAAAATTCATTGTTTTTAGCATTTTATATTCAGGATTATTTCATTTGTAATCATTACCCAAGGAGCCAAAATCAGGCGATGTTGCTCATAGATAATGAATGTATTCCTCATATGACCCATTTTTGCAACTAATGTCACAGTTTATATGAAATGAGCTTCATTTGAATGTGTATTGTACTATCATGCATTGATACTATGTAAATTCCTATTGAAGGTTAACGCATTGGAAACAAGACCTATTTCTACTTGATGAGCCAATACTGGTAAACTGTGGTGATGTCATATCTGGGCATGTGACCATCTCTCGAAACCCGAAATTCCGTCGACACCTTCGGGCATCATATGATTTCTCGTTGACATCGCCAGATAATGAAACACAGGTAAATAAGGCAAGGCAAGTTCCAGCTTTCTGGAAGAAAAATGTGAAAACTTGCAAATTTGCTTAAACAAATGACACTACACTTAAATCATTCTTTCTCTGCACTTATCACTAGAAAGCAGTTTGTACAACGAAGTCTTGAGTTTTCAATTTCTATGCATTTGGATGTTTTGGTTGCCACATGCTTAGATTTATTTAACATCATATATAATATTGAAATCAGGGTTGCTGAGTGTCGTGTCAATTGTACTCAGACATCGATATTGAAGCAGCAATGGGAAATGAGTTTTGACTTGTCTTTTTTGTTGTATATTCCACTTTCTATGACTCATGAAAGCTATATAAAACATTGGGAAATCAGACTTTCCATTGTGTATATCTTTAGTTTTTACCCTATATCATGACTGTATTCTATGGAACCTGCCTAGTGCCATATTCTATATAATTAGAATAAATATATCATAATTAGGACTTAGTATCTCCTAATTTGGACTTGGCATCTCCTTATAAGAACTTAGAATCTCCTTACTACATTATAGTATCACCTAATTCAGATTTAAAATATTCTAAATTTATTTCATAATTAGGAGTTACGATTTGCTAACTAGGAGACAGTTTTTCCAACTTACCAGATAACTCATTCACATATATCATAGACTGTGGCACTACAAGGCTTCCATACAATATCTAAATCCCACAGTATTAAACAATCTTCCTTGTAAAGGGTTTATTGAAATCTTTTGTTAATCTTTAATTACAGAACGATGCCAAACATATACAAAAGATGTTCTACATATGGAGATAGCAAATACAGTAAAGAAGTGTGAAACCTGTTTTTGAGCCACTTTTACCCTGGATTTACCTTTACAATCATGTAACACTTGTGCAATAAAGCTATATATTTATTTGGTTGAAACAGTACTTTTTAGTTTTATTTGATTTTCGAAGATATAAAAGTTGAGTTATTGTCATACTCTTGTTGTTGTTGCCTCGCTGTAGTGCAAAACATTAACCTTGGCTATAACTAAGAAACAGTTTGAGGTATTTAAATGAAATGTGGTAGACATGTTACTAGAGACAATACCCACATGTACAGCAAGGCCCTTAACTCTGGCTTAAATACTTATTAAATTATGTCCTAATCAGACTGAAAACCTAGACAAGCATTGGTGCTCGCTCAGCGGCATTCTTTTTAAAATAAAAACTATCCATTAGAATAAGTGTTAAGCCCAATCAAACAAATGTTAAATACAATTGAAGAACTTTATAAAAAAGACAAAAACAAAATCCAAAAATGTGAATAGATCCCACAGAGTTAAGTGGCAAGCATAAAGATGTGCAATGTCTTGCTTACTGGGGAATGTCAATTTGAAGCTGCTTTTGAATATATTGTAATGTGGTTTAACCTGCTAAATGTCTCTCATTGATCGATTCTTAAATGTTTTGATTGGTGCTATCATATTATATGCGAATGCTATTATGTAGGTACATGTATATTGCTTATTGAGAGACTGACTCATAGATTTAATACAGTTCTAAATGGTTTCGGAGAAAAAAAAATATTGAATTTTTTTTTTAAGTTGAAATACTAGACGTAGAGATTGTAATTATTGAATATTTTTAATGATACCAGTCATATTTTTTTTTGGAAAAACTGCCTTCACAATACTATTTTACCATTTTGTTTGCCTTTTCATTAAGACGGTTTTGACCCTCTAAGCTCTAGAAATTGTTATTATTTAGGTCAGTTTAAGTAACAATCCTGTTTACTCATCGATAATATTATTTTATTTTAATCACAGTTCATTATACACATGGCTGTCAAACTAGAGCTATTTTGGAATGTTTGTCATGTTCTGGTGACAAATCTTGTTTTAAACTTTGAAACGTATTCAGCAGTAAGCAACTACTTAAATACACATAAATAAGTGTTAACAGTTCCATCAGTGTAGATGATTGACAGTACAGTTGTCATTTGTGTCCCTTTGGAGTATTTTAATGTCCCGTAGCATGTAATCTTTAAATTGTTTTACTGGTGTGTTTTACACAACATAAGTAGGGTTATTTTACTATTTATTGGACTATTCGATGTTTATGTTTTATGCAAGCACATTTAAAAAATTATTTTAGTAATGTTTATTTTGATGTTAATACTGTTAACACCATGTTTTGCTAAAACACAGCAGCTTTATTCAAGAGTTAGAAGGCAATACAATCCCAGATCTTTAAGCAATCCGTAATACTTGTATACACTGTATTTAATTTTCAATAAAAGATAAATAGTTGCCATCTTTACTGTCACATATATCATTTACATGGCACAAAGAAAGAGAAAACCAAAAAACAGCTTTTTTTTAATTGACACTGATTTGTATATATATCTCATCAATCTGCCGGAAATCTTCGGACTTTGTTCCTGATTAAATGGCATGGCTTGACGTGAGCAAGTTCCTCTTTAGAATGTCCTTTAGGTATTGGGAAGTCAAACACGATTGGTTTGTTAAGGTCTGAGTACCACCGATCTACTGACGATGCGTTGATGTACGTGGTCTTGCGGTCCGTAGTTACACCATAACCTGAAATAGAGAAACGTACTAAATAAGCTCCCTCACAAAAAGTATCGGGTGTTTCATAGTAAGTCTTGAGCTCTATAAAAGCTACATATTAATGTCAGCAGCCACTCTGACCCGAACATAATATAATTGTCCTGCTATACATATTTGGATCATCCTACATCAAGTTGAACCTGACTTTACAGAGGTACCATGTACTCCACTTTTATACAGTTATATATTCAAGCAATGTTGAATGATAACTTCTGCATTTTAAGATATTTATATACTACCACATCAAATAACTTAAGATATGTATATTCTACCACATCAAATAACTTAAGATATGTATATACTACCACATCAAATAACTTAAGATTTTTATATACTACCACATCAAATAACTATGATATTTACACATTTCACATCAAATAAATAAGATATTTATATACTACCACATCAAATAACTTAATATATTTATATTGTACCGCATCAAATAACTTTCGATATTTATATTCTACCACATCAAATAACTTAAGAGTTTATATATTCTACCGCATCAAATAACTTTAGATATTTATATTCTACCACATCAAATAACTTAAGAGTTTATATATACTACCACATCAAATGACTTCATATATTTATATTCTACCGCATCAAATAACTTTCGATATTTATATTCTACCACATCAAATAACTTAAGAGTTTATATATTCTACCGCATCAAATAACTTTAGATATTTATATTCTACCGCATCAAATAACTTAAGAGTTTATATATTCTACCACATCAAATGACTTCATATATTTATATTCTACCGCATCAAATAACTTAAGAGTTTATATATTCTACCGCATCAAATAACTTTAGATATTTATATTCTACCACATCAAATAACTTAAGAGTTTATATATTCTACCACATCAAATAACTTTAGATATTTATATTCTACCGCATCAAATAACTTTCGATATTTATATTCTACCACATCAAATAACTTAAGAGTTTACATATTCTACCGCATCAAATAACTTTAGATATTTATATTTTAACACATCAAATAACTTAAGAGTTTATATATACTACCACATCAAATGACTTCATATATTTATATTCTACCATATCAAATAACTTGATATTATTATATACTACAACATCAAATAACTTAATATATTTAATTACTACCACATCAAATAACTTAAGATATTTATATACTACCACATCAAATAACTTCAGACATTTATATTCTACCGCATCAAATAACTTAAGATATAAAGTAATACCACATCAAATAACTAAGATATTTACATATTTCATGTAAAATAACTTAAGATACATATTTACTACCCCATCAAATAACTTAATATATTTATATTCTACCACATCAAATAACTAAGATATTTATATACTACCACATTAAATAACTAAGATATTGATATACTATCACATCAAATAACTTAAAAGATATTTATATTTTAACACATCAAATAACTAAGATATTTATATACTACCGCATCAAATAACTAAGATATTTATATACTACCACATCAAATAACTAAGATATTTATATACTACCACATCAAATAACTAAGATATTTATATACTACCACATCAAATAACTAAGATATTTATATACTACCACATCAAATAACTAAGATATTTATATACTACCACATCAAATAACTAAGATATTTATATACTACCACATCAAATAACTAAGATATTTATATACTACCACATCAAATAACTAAGATATTTATATACTACCACATCAAATAACTAAGATATTTATATACTACCACATCAAATAACTAAGATATTTATATACTACCACATCAAATAACTAAGATATTTATATACTACCACATCAAATAGCTTAAGATATTTATATACTACCACATCAAATAACTAAGATATTTATATACTACCACATCAAATAACTAAGATATTTATATACTACCACATCAAATAGCTTAAGATATTTATATACCACCACATCAAATAACTATATACTACCACATCAAATAACTTAAGATATTTATATACTACCACATCAAATAACTAAGATATTTATATACTACCACATCAAATAACTAAGATATTAATATACTACCACATCAAATAACTAAGATATTAATATACTACCACATCAAATAACTAAGATATTTATATACTACCACATCAAATAACTAAGATATTTATATACTACCACATCAAATAACTAAGATATTTATATACTACCACATCAAATAACTAAGATATTTATATACTACCACATTAAATAACTAAGATATTTATATACTACCACATCAAATAACTAAGATATTTATATACTACCACATCAAATAACTAAGATATTTATATACTACCACATCAAATAACTAAGATATTTATATACTACCACATCAAATAACTAAGATATTTATATACTACCACATCAAATAACTAAGATATTTATATACTACCACATCAAATAGCTTAAGATATTTATATACTACCACATCAAATAACTAAAGATATTTATATACTACCACATCAAATAACTTAAATGTGTAACGTACCTTCCTGTTTATAGCCGTAGACTTGATACTCAGGTTAACGTAACTTTGTGTTTATAGCCGAAGACTTGATACTCCGGTTTAAGTACCTTCGTGTATATAGCAGAAGACATGATACCCCGGTTAACGTACCTTCGTGTATATAGCCGAAGACTAGATACCCCGGTTAACGTACCTTTGTGTATATGGCCGAAGACATGATACCTCGCTTAACGTACCTTCGTACATATAGCCGGAGACTTGATACATCGGTTAACGTACCTTCGTGTATATGGCCGAAGACATGATATTCCGGTTTAACCCGCTGCTGGACAGTGGACAGAAGTTCCACACATCCGCAATGGTTATCCCTGGAATAGTCCACTAAATCGCCGTGCCCTGAACGTGAACATGTCAAATTCATTGACAATGAAATTCAAACAATGCCTATGAGCACGAAATCATCCAGTACCATCTAACTTTTGCTTGACACAATCTCAGTATTGGAAGATGAACTTAAAAATAAGTTTTATTATTAGGCGGCAAGTCTTAATGCAGGGCGAGCAATATTTGATAAGTAATAGAGAGCTGATTTATCTATTATCTAGCTTCTGTATCCTGCGCGTAGGAGTGTCAACATAATATAGGTCTATAACAGATGTATGATGGCTCGGAAAATAAAATACGTACAAAACGCATTAAAAACACATTATAACGATGGTAAATAATATATCATTTCGATTTCTGTATGTTTATGTTCTATTTTTATAAAAAAAGGTGGAAGCCAGGTATAGTGAGCACTATATGAACCTATACACGTGTATCGCCTTCAATAACAAACTGGCCAGGATGAGTAAATAGCTTTAGACTGTGATATGTTAATATATCTTGTCAATCACTGACTTCTAGCCACGGGCTACTGATCTAGGCATTTTTAATCATGAAATCATATAGTAAAATAGATCATTTGAACATTTCAGCGTCCGAGACTTCCTTCAAAATTAATACCTCTATGATTTTGTAATGGCTTTGTACAAATACGTATAATACTTGAAACAAAAGCATGAAAAAGTAATGCAGTTTCACAAAACAAGACTTTTTAGTCCGTCTCATACGCCATATTCAAGGAGACAACTACGTATTGATCGTTATTTAGCTCGTACTATATTTTGACCATGACTCTGTCGCTTTACAAGTATACATTCTGAAAAAGAAGTCCCTCAGAATCACTGGGCGCATCCAGCAGATGCACTTTGAGTTTAGGCTTTTAAAAGATAGTAAGTCAAGCACAACACTTACCCAATGGTGGCCCATGCGTTATCAGAATATCTGTTTCATTGGGTATTTTGTTCCATATGTCAAGTCCCTGTTGTCCCCTTTCATACCTAAAAGCCCCCGGAACACGTCCGTGCTTCGGCTGCCTGAAACGGCAAGGACATTATTAAAGGTCCATAATCTGAAGGTAATTAATTATTTTGATATGAACCATTGACATTCTGGTGAACGGACATCACTGACTCCGGTGAACAGACATTACTGACATTCTGATGGACGAACATCACTGACAGTGTGATGAACGTACTTCACTGCTATTCTGATTAACACACTTCACTGACATTCTAATGAACGTTCTTCACTGACATTCTGATGGGCGTACATCACTGACATTCTGCTGAACGTACATCACTGATATTCTGATGAACGTTTTTCACCGACATTCTGATTGACGTTCTTCACCGACATTCTGATGAACGTACATTACTGATATTCTGATGAACGTACATCACTGACATTCTGATGGGCGTACATCACTGACATTCTGATGAACGTACATCACTGACATTTTAGTGGGCGTACATCACTGACATTCTGATGGGCGTACATCACTGACATTCTGATGGTCGTACATCGCTGACATTCTGCTGGACGTACATCACTGACATTCTGATGGGCGTTCATCACTGATATTTTGATGAACCTACATCACTGACATTCTGATAGACGTACATAACTGACATTCTGATGAACATCACTGACATTCTCATTGGCGTACATCACTGATATTCTGATGAACGTACTTCACTGATATTCTGATGAACGCACTTCACTGACATTCTGCTGGACGTACATCACTGACATTCTGATGGGCGTACATCACTGATATTTTGATGAACCTACATCACTGACATTCTGATGAACGTACTTCACTGATATTCTGATGAACGCACTTCACTGACATTCTGCTGGACGTACATCACTGACATTCTGATGGGCGTACATCACTGATATTTTGATGAACGTACATCACTGACATTCTGATGGACGTACATCACTGACATTCTGATGAACATCACTGACATTCTCATTGGCGTACATCACTGATATTCTGATGAACGTACTTCACTGATATTTTGATGAACGCACTTCACTGACATTTTGAAGGACGTTCATCACTGACATTCTGATGAACGGACATTACTGACATTCTGATGAACGTACTTCACTGACATTCTAGTGGACGTACATCACTGACATTTTGATGATCCTACATCACTGACATTCTGATGGACATACATCACTGACATTCTGATGAACATCACCGACATTCTCATTGGCGTACATCACTGTTATTCTGATGAACATACGTCACTGACATTCTGATGGGCGTACATCACTGATATTCTGATGAACGTACTTCACTGACATTCTGGTGAACGAACATCACTGACATTCTGATGAACGTACATCACTGACATTCTGATGAATTTTCTTTACTGACATTCTGATGCGCGTACATTACTGATATTCTGATGAACCTACATCACTGACATTCTGATGGACGTACATCACTGACATTCTGATGAACGTACATCACTGATATTCTAATGAACGTTCTTCACCGACATTCTGATGGACGTTCTTCACCGACATTCTGATGGACGTTCTTCACCGACATTCTGATAAACGTACATCACTGACATTCTGATGAACGTACTTCACTGACATTCTGGTGAACGAACATCACTGACATTCTGATGAACGTACATCACTGACATTCTGATGAATTTTCTTCACTGACATTCTGATGCGCGTACATCACTGATATTCTGATGAACCTACATCACTGACATTCTGATGGACGTACATCACTGACATTCTGATGAACGTACATCACTGATATTCTAATGAACGTTCTTCACCGACATTCTGATGGACGTTTTTCACCGACATTCCAATGGACGTTCTTCACCGACATTCTGATAAACGTACATCACTGACATTCTGATGAACGTACCTAACCGACATTCTGATGGACGTACCTCACTGATATTCTGATGAACGTACATCACTGACATTCTAATGCGCGTACTTCACTGACATTCCGATGAACGTACATCACTGACATTCTGATGAACGTTCTTCATTGACATTCTGATGGGCGTACATCACTGATATTCTGATGGACGTACATAACTGACATTCTGATGAACATCACTGACATTCTCATTGGCGTACATCACTGATATTCTGATGAACGTACTTCACTGATATTCTGATGAACGCACTTCACTGATATTTTGATGAACCTACATCACTGACATTCTGATGGACGTACATCACTGACATTCTGATGAACATCACTGACATTCTTATTGGCGTACATCACTGATATTCTGATGAACGTACTTCACTGATATTCTGATGAACGCACTTCACTGACATTTTGAAGAACGTTCATCACTGACATTCTGATGAACGGACATTACTGACATTCTGATGAACGTACTTCACTGATATTCTGATGAACGCACTTCACTGACATTTTGAAGAACGTTCATCACTGACATTCTGATGAACGGACATTACTGACATTCTGATGAACGTACTTCACTGACAATCTGATGAACGCACTTCACTGTCATTTTGAAGGACGTTTATCACTGACATTCTGATGAACGGACATTACTGACATTCTGATGAACGTTCTTCACCGACATTCTGATGGACGTTCTTCACCGACTTTCTGATGAACGTACATCACTGACATTCTGATGAACGTACCTAACCGACATTCTGATGGACGTACATCACTGATATTCTGATGAACCTACATCACTGACATTCTGATGGACGTACATCACTGACATTCTGATGAACATCACCGACATTCTCATTGGCGTACATCACTGACATTCTGATGAACCTACATCATTGACATTCTGATGAACCTAAATTACTGACATTCTGATGAACATCACTGACATTCTGATGGGCGTACAACACTGACATTCTGATGAACGTACTTCACTAACAGTCTGGTGAACGAATATCACTGACATGCTGATGGAAGTTCATCACCGACATTGTGATGAACGTATTTCACTGACATTCTGATGGGCGTACATCACTGACATTCTGATGAACGTACATCACTGACATTCTGATGAACGTACTTCACTGATATTCTGGTGAATGAACATCACCGACATTCTGATGGGCGTACATCACTGACATTCTGATGAACGTATTTCACTGACATTCTGATGGGCGTACATCACTGACATTCTGATGAACGTACATCACTGACATTTTAGTGGGCGTACATCACTGACATTCTGATGGGCGTGCATCACTGACATTCTAGTGGACGTACATCACTGACATTCTGATGGACGTACATCACTGACGTTCTGATGAACCTACATCACTGACATTCTGATGGACGTACATCACTGACGTTCTGATGAACCTACATCACTGACATTCTGATGGACGTACATCACTGACGTTCTGATGAACCTACATCACTGATATTCTGATGGACGTACATCACTGACATTCTAGTGGGCTTACATCACTGACATTCTAGTGGACGTACATCACTGACATTCTGATGGACGTACATCACTGACGTTCTGATGAACCTACATCACTGATATTCTGATGAACCTTCATAACTGTCATTCTGATGGAAAACTGTACATTTGATTTTAAGAATTTGCAACCACTCGAACGTGATTTTTAAGTTTGTAAATAATTTGAAAATTGAGGTTTTTATTGTTCGACTTAGAAATGAAGTGGATATACATTTTTGTACTTGAACATTTGGCCGTGAATCATTGCAGAAATAAATTTACAATTTGAAAATCAAATCTCATGTATCCATTATATCACATATTATATCATGAAATCCTCTTATCGTAAGGACAAATGGTTATTCATTTTTCATTTGAAAAGTCGTACCATGGTGAACCGTAGAAGTTCACGCCACAGATTTTGATGGACGAGTCCTCTAGATATACACATTCAGTCAGTATATCCCTGCAACTTTGTACGCCGTAGTTTTGCAGCTGCGTGTCCAGCTCTACAAGGTAAACAAAACAACACCTTATCTGGATTACCTGTCCCTAGCAGTACAAAGGGATACAGTATATAGCCTAGCTTGTGGGCCGTAGTCTTTCAGGGATACAGTATATAGCCTAGCGTGTACGCCGTAGTCTTTCAGGGATACAGTATATAGCCTAGCATGTACGCCGTAGTCTTTCGGGGATACAGTATATAGCCTAGCGTGTACGCCGTAGTCTTTCAGGGATACAGTATATAGCCTTGTACGCCGTAGTCTTGCAGGGATACAGTGAATAGCCTAGCTTGTACGCCGTAGTCTTGCAGGGATACAGTGAATAGCCTAGCTTGTACGCCGTAGTCTTTCAGGGATACAATATATAGCCTAGCTTGTACGCCGTAGTCTTTCAGGGATACAGTATATAGCCTAGCGTGAACGCCGTAGTCTTTCAGGGATACAATATATAGCCTAGCTTGTACGCCGTAGTCTTTCAGGGATACAGTATATAGCCTAGCGTGTACGCCGTAGTCTTTCAGGGATACAGTATATAGTCTAGCGTGTACGCCGTAGTCTTTCAGGGATACAGTATATAGCCTTGTATGCCGTAGTCTTGCAGGGATACAGTGTATAGCCTAGCTTGTACGCCGTAGTCTTTCAGGGATACAATATATAGCCTAGCTTGTACGCCGTAGTCTTGCAAGGACACATTATATAGCCTTGTACACCATAGTCTTGCAGTTCTAGCTCTAAAATGATTACATAGTAGCAAGTCTAGCGCTATAATAATTATACAGTATAATAATAGCCTTGAACGCCGTCGTCTTGCAGTGACAAGTATATAGCATAGCTTGTACGTCGTAGTCTTGCAGGGACACAGTATATAGCCTTGTACGCCGTCGTCTTGCAGGGACACAGTATATAGCCTTGTACGCCCTCGTCTTGCAGGGACACAGTATATATATAGCCTTGTACGCCGTCATCTTGCAGTGACACAGTATATAGCCTTGTACGCCGTAGTCTTGCAGGGACACAGTATATAGCCTTGTACGCCGTCGTCTTGCAGGGACACAGTATACGTATAGCCTTGTACGCCGTCGTCTTGCAGGGACACAGTAATTTGTATATAGCCTTGTACGCCGTCGTCTTGCAGGGACACAGTATATAGCCTTGTACGCCGTAGTCTTGCAGGGACACAGTATATAGCCTTGTACGCTCTAGTCTTGCAGGGACACAGTATATAGCCTTGTACGCTCTAGTCTTGCAGGGACACAGTATATAGCCTTGTACGCCGTAGTCTTGCAGGGACACAGTATATAGCCTGGTACGCCGTAGTCTTGCAGGGATACAGTATATAGCCTTGTACGCCGTAGTCTTGCAGGGACACAATATATAGCCTTGTATGCTCTAGTCTTGCAGGGACACAGTATATAGCCTTGTACGCCGTTGTCTTGCAGGGACACAGTATATAGCCTTGTACGACGTAGTCTTACAGGGACACAGTATATAGCCTTGTACGCCGTTGTCTTGCAGGGACACAGTATATAGCCTTGTACGCCGTCATCTTGCAGGGACACAGTATATAGCCTTGTACGCCGTCGTCTTGCAGGGACACAGTATATAGCCTAGCGTGTACGCCGTAGTCTTGCAGGGACACAGTATACGTATAGCCTTGTACGCCGTCGTCTTGCAGGGACATAGTATATAGCCTTGTACGCCGTCGTCTTGCAGGGACACAGTATATAGCCTTGTACGCCGTAGTCTTGCAGGGACACAGTATATAGCCTTGTACGCCGTAGTCTTGCAGGGATAAAGTATATAGCCTTGTTCGCCGTCGTCTTGCAGGGACACAGTATATAGTCTTGTACGCCGTCGTCTTGCAGGGATACAGTATATAGCCTTGTACGCCGTCGTCTTGCAGGGACACAGTATATAGCCTTGTACGCCGTCATCTTGCAGGGATACAGTATATAGCCTTGTACGCCGTCATCTTGCAGGGACACATTATATAGCCTTGTACGCCGTCATCTTGCAGGGATACAGTATATAGCCTTGTACGCCGTCATCTTGCAGGGGACAGTATAATCAGTATATAGCCTTATATAACCTTGTACACCGTAGTTTTACAGTTTTACAACCTAGCTCTAAAATGATAATATATTATATTGCCTTGTACATGGAGTTTTGAACTTACTCAATGTAAACCTAAACTAGTATATTGCCTAAATTATGAGAGAAATAAAAAATAAAAAAAATACTTTGATAATCGCAAAGACGGTACAGGCAATGGCCGTGAGTATCACGGCATTATATTTTAAGTTTTAATACATTTATGAAACAAGGTGTCTGTTAAATAAACGACAAACCTGTTTCTGTTAGGAAGATCAGTTGGCAAACGAAGCCCTTATGTCTAACAATTCTTTCATCAAACATTTGGTCGTGGTTACCAGCTATAACAATCTTCACAGAATGCGGTAGTGTACCTAAACATAACGAACAAACACTCGTAGTGTCAAAAAGTTATATATCCCCCCCCCCCCCCCCCCCAAAGCAAATTAAACCTTTTTTACATATCAATATCACATGTAGTTGTTTTACCAAATAAATATCACACGTATTTATTAATCAAATGTTCATCCCATGTAGCTGTTTTACCAAAAAAACATATATACATTTGTATGCAGTTATTTTACAAAATGCACATCATTATGTAGTTGTCTTTTCCAGCGAAATATTACATGCAGTTGTTTTACCAAGGAACCATGTGTTGGCCGTCTCTAAAACGAAGCACAGAATAAAGTTTATATGTAGATCTTTTACTAAGTGATCACGTTTTAGCAAGCTCTGCAATAAGTCATAGCAGAAAGTATATTAAAGTTTGAATAAAACAAAACTAAGAAATGTTAAAAATACCTAAGAAATCATTGAACCTCTTTACTTGTACAGGTGCACCGCCGTGACCAAAGTCCCCCGCGTGAATAAGGATATCCCCAGGAGGTATAAAATTGGGCACATCCTCTACCAATACATGCGTGTCAGATACACACACTATACGTAGTTCCTTGGAGGATATTTGTGTGTCATGGGGCATTTGTGTCACCTGAAATATTGGATATACACACTATACGTAGTTCCTTGGAGGATATTTGTGTGTCATGGGGCATTTGTGTCACCTGAAATATTGGATATATACACTATACGTAGTTCCTTGGAGGATATTTGTGTGTCATGGGGCATTTGTGTCACCTGACATATTGGAAATACACACTTTACGTAGTTCCTTGGAGGATATATGTGTGTCATGGGGCATTTGTGTCACATGAAATATTGGATATACACACTATACGTAGTTCCTTGGAGGATATTTGTGTGCCATGGGGCATTTGTGTCACCTGAAATATTGGATATACACACTATACGTAGTTCCTTGGAGGATATATGTGTGTCATGGGCATTTGTGTCACCTGAAATATTGGATATACACACTATACGTAGTTCCTTGGAGGATATTTGTGTGTCATGGGGCATTTGTGTCACCTGAAATATTGGATATACACACTATACGTAGTTCATCTCAGGATATTTGTGTGTCATGGGGCATTTGTGTCACCTGAAATATTGGATATACACACTATACGTAGTTCCTTGGATGATATTTGTGTCTCATGGGGCATTTGTGTCACCTGACATATTGGAAATACACACTATACGTAGTTCCTTGGAGGATATATGTGTGTCATGGGGCATTTGTGTCACATGAAATATTGGATATACACACTATACGTAGTTCCTTGGAGGATATTTGTGTGTCATGGGGCATTTGTGTCACCTGAAATATTGGATATACACACTATACGTAGTTCCTTGGAGGATATATGTGTGCCATGGGCATTTGTGTCACCTGAAATATTGGATATACACACTATACGTAGTTCCTTGGAGGATATTTGTGTGTCATGGGGCATTTGTGTCACCTGAAATATTGGATATACACACTATACGAAGTTCCTTGGAGGATATATGTGTGTCAAGAGACATTTGTGTCACCTAAAATATTGGATATACACACTATACGTAGTTCCTTGGAGGATATTTGTGTGTCATGTGGCAATTGTGTCACCTGAACTATTTGATATACACACTATACGTAGTTACTTCGAGGATATATGTGTGTCATGGGGCATTTTTGTCACCTGAAATATTGGATATACACACTATACTTGTGTTTGAAAATCGGACTCTATTTGCTATCGATAATCGAATCGAATCGGACCAAGTATTTCGATTTACTATCGGACAATAATCGAAACTCATAATATCATAAACAAATACATTCTTTATACATAGTATCATCATGATCATTTAAATGGTTAAACCTGGAATCAGTACGTGTGTGCGTTAAGTCATGCTTTTAGCAACAATAAGTAAATTTCCATTTTTTTTTTCTGTTTTTAATAACTGAACGAAAAAAAACATAACAACACAACACATACTTAATATCTGCACATCAATTGCAAAATGATGCATTCCGCATCAAGTAAGTTATCTTAGCATTTTATCCACGTAAAAGCATATTATATATTTGTGAACCAGCTTAACATTCAATAACCTGCTATATTGAACTTTTTTTATTAGAATATCTTAATTTCATAAAACTTTCACAAAAAGTACATTATTTAATTACAAACGATACCAATAAAAGGTTTCGAAAACAGAATGCATCGAGCAGGGATCCCCGGTATCTGCAGGTAAGAACGGATCCACTACCCCATAGAGACAGGTTATCGAAGAAGATTTTATGAAATATATAAACAATAAAAGACGATTTGAAATTTGGGAAAGTTTATAAGGTTTTAAGCGAAAGTGTTTACATTCACGGCATTTGTATATAAGAGAGTGACACCCCTTGTTAAAATGAACTAAACGAGAATTTACCGGAAAATTTTTTACTCGACATTTGCCACAAAAAAATATACGTAGTTTCCCGAAGTAACATTAGCGACATCGATTTTGGACAAGTACTATCGATTGTCGCCGAAATAGCATTGTCGACGACGATTAATCGATTGTACTCGATAATCGTTTCATCACTACACTATACGTAGTTCATTGGAAGATATTTGTGTGTCATGGGGCATTTGTGTCACCTGAAATATTGGATATACACACTATACGTAGTTCCTTGGGGGATATTTGTGTGTCATGGGGCATTTGTGTCACCTGAAATATTGGATATATACACTATACGTAGTTCCTTGGGGGATATTTGTGTGTCATGGGGCATTTGTGTCACCTGAAATATTGGATATACACACTATACGTAGTTCCTTGGAGGATATTTGTGTGTCATGGGGCATTTGTGTCACCTGAAATATTGGATATACACACTATACGTAGTTCCTTGGGGGATATTTGTGTGTCATGGGGCATTTGTGTCACCTGAAATATTGGATATACATACTTTACGTAGTTCCTTGGAGGATATATGTGTGTCATGGGGCATTTGTGTCACCTGAAATATTGGATATACACACTATACGTAGTTCATCGGATGATATATGTGTGTCATGGGGCATTTGTGTCACCTGAAATATTGGATATATACACACTATACGTAGTTCCTTGGAGGATATTTGTGTGTCATGGGACATTTGTGTCACCTGAAATATCGGAAATACACACTATACGTAGTTCATCGGATGATATATGTGTGTCATGGGGCATTTGTGTCACCTGAAATATTGGATATACACACTATACGTAGTTCCTTGGAGGATATTTGTGTGTCATGGGGCATTTGTGTCACCTGAAATATTGGATATATACACACTATACGTAGTTCCTTGGAGGATATTTGTGTGTTTTGAGAGATTTGTGTCACCTGAAATATTGGAAATACACACTATTCTTAGTTCCTTGGAGGGTATATGTGTGTCATGGGACATTTGTGTCACCTGAAATATTGGATATACACACTATACGTAGTTCCTTGGAGGATATTTGTGTGTCATGGGGCATTTGTGTCACCTGAAATATTGGATATATACACACTATACGTAGTTCCTTGGAGGATATTTGTGTGTTTTGAGACATTTGTGTCACATGAAATATTGGAAATACACACTATACTTAGTTCCTTGGAGGATATATGTGTGTCATGGGACATTTGTGTCACATGAAATATTGGAAATACACACTATACTTAGTTCCTTGGAGGATATATGTGTGTCATGGGCCATTTGTGTCACCTGAAATATTGGAAATACACACTATACTTAGTTCCTTTGAGGATGTATGTGTGTCTAGGGACATTTGTGTCACCTGAACTATTGGATATTCACACTATACGTAGTTTATTGGAGGATATATGTGTGTCATGGGACATTTGCGTCACCTGAAACATTGGATATACTCACTATACGCAGTTCCTTGAAGGATGTTATGTGTGTGTGTCATGGTATATTTGTGTCTCCTAAAATTTTGGATGTACCCACTTAACGAAGTTTTTTAAGGATATGTGTTACATGGCGAATTTGTGTCACCTTAAATCTTTGATATACACACTATACGTAGGTTTTTTTTAAGTATGAGTCAGTGACAAGGTAATACGTTTTTGTGTCAAAATGTCACAAATTATGCAATCAACAATGTCTCATGGTTTCTTTATGATATATTTTAAAATAAAGAACGATATTTATTAAAATAATGAAAATAGTGGATTAAATTCATTTACTGGTTATGCACCAGTCATTTGTAACCACGCCCCCCCCCCAGATCCGGGGAATAGCCGGGACTTTGACTTTCAGTCCAGCCAACCCCGGGTAAAATCCCCGCACCCCATAGACTCTATATAAGGCCAAATCTCAGCTTAATTTGGCGCTATGACAAAACCACCGAGGTCATCCGGCCCTGCGGGGGCACCTGGAAAGTAAAAAAAACGGCCCTTTTCCCCAGCTATCCCCCCGGACCTGGGGGGGGGGGGCGTGGTTACAATTGACTGGTGCATTATCTATAAGAAAGATAGCTGCAATCACAACAAAGTCACAATTTTAGACATTGTTGATTGGGAAGAGTTGACTATTTTTACTCAAAAACAAGTTAATTTTGCATTAAGACATTTCCGAAAAAATGCAAATGCTGTTTATGAACATCTGATAAAATATTATTTTTTTCTGATCTCCTAATTACACCTAAACATGGTGCAACGGATTTATGTTTTATGCTTGCTAGATATTGAACCTAAAAACAGAATAAAAAAAAGAGATTTTTTCAAACATTTTATGTTTTGCTCATTTGAACGACTTTTGCAATGTGGAAGGAAGTCCCTTAATGTCGCTTGCTTCATTGTATAATTGAATGTTGTTATTATTTTTCTCAAATATACATGTATATCAAGCATATAAATTGATAATGCAGACAAAAGTCGCGTATCGGAATATATCTTGAAAACAGTATGAGGGTTTTGTGTTTTATTGGGTGTTATTAAAGGAAAGAGGGAGGGTATGAAGTATGTATATTATGTATATTATTTATATAACACGAGTAGTTGTATGTGAACGTCCTTTACAATACTTCAGTTCATTTATCTAGGTGTGAATTAAAAAAACGAGGCGTTACGTCTAAAAGAAAAACAATACACGTAGTTCTTCTGGGACTAATTATTGTGGCGTAGGTACGTAGACACGAGCCTGAATTCTCAAAATGTTTCAAAAGTGTATATATGATATTGTTGGCCATGTTAGGTTAGATGTTTAAAATCGCAGAGTTTATCTATTTCAAGTAAGATAGAATGTGACAGCTAAATCTGTGTCTCAAGACCGTACCTGTATGACAGTTTGTGAATTGTTGATGGTTTCCCAAGCCCTGGTAGGCTCCTCAGTCAGATGGTGAACCTTTACCTCCGCCCCTGCTCGCTTCCCGCTTTTAGTTAAGGTTCTTTGTAGTCTCCGTAACATCGTTGATATGTAAGTTCGAACTACCATTCGCAATGATTGATATATATGTAGGTGTATCACAAATCATTTCCTCTACACAAAGTATCTTTGAGATTCGGGTAAACTGATGTGTGCAAACACGTCTGTTGAACAAATAACAGCTCACTCATTAACAACATAAACCTTTACGAGCACTGTATTCCTGTACATTCTGTAGACGTTATTACAACTTTTTTTTTACCTTTTTAAAGTAAAAACTGTTGTAATAGGCTTCAAACTATGTAGATTAAATCCAAACACAGCATTGTCATGGACATTATTGTTTAATTATTATACATGTATTTTCACGTCAGCTATAGGTACTTCTATTTCTAAAACTAATGTCCACACCTGTTTTAAGATAACGTATGTAACTATATATACATTGAAAAAATGACACACAAGGAAGAGAATACCCTAGCAAGTGGAAGTCGTCTGTACCCTCTATTAGACTAAATGTTAGTCAGATTGAGGTATAACAAGGAAGTACGGTATACATGTTTAGGTTCGAGAATCTTAACAAGATCACTTGTTTAACTTTAACAAAGCACGGTCTGAATAATCATTGTATTTCACGTGAACAGATTCAAAAGCAAGTACAGAATGCAGCTCAGTTTCGTTATTACGAGACTATCTGTTGATATTTATCGCGTTCACATTACATGTACATGCATCGAGCTGCGCGACCATAATAGCTCGCTTCAGTACGTATGACCGCTAATTTTCACTGCTTGTGTTAAAGATATATTATCAAAAGCCAAACCAGACTTTGTCAACAAGATCGCCGAGGATCAACACGGTGCCACTTCGGATCAGGCCCGGAGCCAACACGACCGTACCAGACTACCCGGATCGAACAATCGCTTTGGACGATACCGGATGACCACGGCATTTATAAACAGATTAAAATTGTCGGGGTGGTGTCCCGGACCATGACAGACCATCCAAGACCATCACGGCGGATAAGCTCGGACCGAACACGGATTCAACGATGATCTGACTCCGGATTGGCCTATTTTCAGTCCGGGGCAGTCCGGGAGGTCGACTGTGGGACTAGGGTTAACTGATACTTTCTTTTATGCTTGATTCAAAAAGACACTTACATGATATAATCCATGTAGATTTGTGTTCTATTTTATAAGCCTATGTACAAAATGAAATGTTTTTTTTAAATAAGGAGATTTATTCTTTAAAACTGTATTCTTTTACAAATGTATTAAACATGCAAGAGCTTGTTTTATATGATAAAATTAAAGGTTGTTAAATTCATGGATGCAACGCGGATCCAGACGGACATCATCGGTCGTGTTTTAATATAGCTCAACCACGGCCTCTAAACGTCAGCTCCACCACTTTACGGTGGTGCAAAGAAAAAGAGCTGTCGACACTTCCGTGGTGGAGCTGTGCCCTATGTTTACATGAACAAACGTGAGTATGATTTTTATTTTATTTGATAATTTCATTTAAAGGACATATTTCGAAAATCGGAGAATGTGGTACCGTGTAAGAACACTTCTACTGTAGGCTGGTTACTATTTCGTTTCAATATTGTGCAAACTGTGGTGCCAGGAGCTTTTCTCCCGAATCGGACTTGTGCATATTTTGAGATCTGATTGCATAGCAACTACATTTCGAGGCTTACACACCCCGTAAGAACATTCTCACGCATGCAAACATAACTGTTATGTCTAGTACCTATGCCGGAACACAACAAAACTGATAAGCTCTTCTTAAAAAGGAAAAATGCACATATTTATAAAAGTGGTGGCGCTGTTGCCCTAGTGGTGGCGCTATCGAGTATGTTTTGCGCTTGAAGTAATATAAAAAGTTAACGCTTTTGGAATGAATACAACAGTTGCTATGTTTATCATTCATTGAACATTATGCTGGTTATGCATACTACTTGCGGAAACAAAAAACTACCTTAACCTTACTGAAAACTATTCCGAAAACAAATGGCTAGATGCTGTTAATTTTACCATAGAACTATAAGTATCTATCATCTATTTTAATTAATTGCCTACTTATATAATTGATTGCGCTTTAGTGAAATGGAATAATGTACTTTTCATAAACCATAAAATAAAAGAAATAAGAAGTAGCGCGCTGTGGCGCATAACCCATCTTACATGGTGGTGTAAGATGCGTTTTTCCAGCACTGTTCAAATGACCGGAAACACACGTCCGGTATGCAAGAATACCTCTCTCATAACCGGACACACATGATAGATACTTATAGTTCTATGGTAAAATTGGCATCAATTACAAGGGGTATATGACCTAGGCAGAGCACCGCCTGTTCCGCCAAGTTCTCTGCCAGTTTCACCTTGTTCTGCTAAAGTCATTGGCTTAAACTGTGATCAGGCTCCAGTTCACGAACACTTGAAGTCCATTATATTAGAGGAAAAGTGCAAATCTGGGGAAATAAAATGTACGATTTTTTAACGGATTCATGTTATATTATATGTATTTATTATGCAAATTGATCATGTTATGCACCAGTCAATTGTAACCACGCCCTCCCCAAGTCCGGGGAATAGCGGGGACTTTGACTTTCGGTCCAGTCAAACCCAGGTAAAATCCCCGCCCTGTGAGGACGAACTGCTGGGTAAATCCCCGCCAAAATGCCTCAAGACCCCAGGGACCATAGGTAAGGACCATTCCCCGCTATTCTTGGCGCGAAGACAAAACCGCCGCATTCACACGGCACTGCGTGGCCACCTGGAAGGTAAAAACACGGCCCATTTCCCCGGCTATCCCCGTTATACCCCTGGACCTTTGGGGGCCCTGGTTACAATTGACTGGTGCATTAAATACAATAGTGGGTTTACATTTTATATGGTACTATTGGTTATTTAAATTTAAAATTTTCCTCGTGGAAATAACTACTATTTAGTAATATGCTGACTTGGTAAATCATTTGACTAGCTAGAAGGGTTTAGTACGCATCCAACTTATAAAATAATAGCATTTAACACTATCATGCTTTTTATCGCAAAATAGGAGAAAGTTGTTTATTTTGTATCATTAACACATGAAGCATATATTTCAGTTTGACACTGTTTCTGTTAGCAATGTACCAGTAAGTTCGTTCTTATTGGGGCTGTAAGTGACAATGATTCCAGTCATTACCAAAATACAGAAGCATGAATCAACTGTGTATAGGAACATTGAGCCATCCATCAGTTTTGGCTATCCATTCAGAGGAATCAGTGCCAGTGTGAATGCATTTAAATTGCAATTACATATCAAATAATGAAATATGCTGCTTGGTAGCACACCAACGTTGTGTTTGTTTATTTAAGTTAATAAATGAAAAAGAAGACATAAGTGTCTCTTAACACGCAGAAAATCTGGAATGGTAGTAGTAGTATGCGAAATCAGATTTGTTTGGATAAAAACATGAACAATATAAAGAAATGGGAACTTAAAATCCTATAGCTTAGATGAAACACACACACACACGCATGCACTCACGCGCACGCACGCGCGCGCGCTCGCACGCACGCACGCACGCACTCGCACACGCACACGCACACACACACACACACACACACACACGCGTGGTAATTCATTATGCCGAGTTGAAGAAGTGAAGGCCTATTTCGTCATTTTTGACACATAAAGGGTTGAACTCGGGACTTACTGCTGAGACATTACGACCAAGGTGACTAAAGACTGGACAAAAAATGGGCATAAACTGCGGTGGAAAACCGATGAACACTGTCTGCCTTTCTGTTGTCCGCCCTCATGATTCCATAATACATGACGTTTTACAAACTGCATATAAAAAGCAATTTTATAACATAGGGTCAATGCTAGAATTAACAAGAGATGTTTGTCAAACATTATGCCCCGCCCTCTGAGCGCCATGTTGTCAGGGTTATTTGGACAATTGGATGAAATATCCATGGACCGAAATGATAGCTGGTTTGTCCTTGACATTGGATTGAGGCAGTTTTATAATTATGACCATTCAAAGTGTGAGGATAGTACATCTAGGTATAGCTTTTAATCATGTTCAGATTATGAATGATATTTGCAGATAAAAATGTATCCTCTCTGCAGCTGGGAATAAATAAATATGACAAACTTTAATGATGAATATGAGTTATGACCATGACCTTTGACTCTATGACCACAAAATCCATTGGAGTCATCAACTTAAACCTAAACCAAAACAAGAGATGTTTGTCAAACATTATGCCCCCTGAGCGCCAAGTTGCCAGAAATATTTGGACAATTGAATGAAATATGCATGGACTGAAATGACAGCTGATTTGTCATTGGATGCATATGAGGCAGGTCATCTACTGGTCATACCTAATCTTCATGTCAAGTTTGATGACCATAGGTCCGGGAATTGTTGAGTTATCACTCGGACAAGCTTTGGTCTTCCAACAGACCGACCGACATGTGCAAAGCAATTATATAACCCCTCTGCTTCGAAGGGGGGCATAATTAAACTAGATGTTCACTGAAAACTGATACTTCAACTCATGCATTTAGTGACATATAAATTTCTACTGTCTACTATATAAGAAAATAAAATATGGACAATCAGAAAACCTTTTTTCAGCTTACAGTCACACTGACCTTGACCTTTGACCCACTGACCTCAAAATCAATAGGGTTCATCTGCTGGTCATGACCAATAAGCCTACCTAGTATGAGGTCCCTGGGTCAAAGCGTTCTCAAGTTATTGATCGGAAACCGTTTTTCATGTTAAGGTCACACTGACCTTGACCTTTGACCCACTGACCTCAAAATCAATAGGGTTCATCTGCTGGTCATGACCAATACACCTACCAAGTATGAGGTTCCTGGGTCAAAGCGTTCTCAAGTTATTGATCGGAAACCGTTTTTCATGTAAAGGTCACACTGACCTTGACCTTTGACCCACTGACCTCAAAATCAATAGGGTTCATCTGCTGGTCATGACCAATAAGCCTACCTAGTATGAGGTCCCTGGGTCAAAGCGTTCTCAAGTTATTGATCGGAAACCGTTTTTCATGTTAAGGTCACACTGACCTTGACCTTTGACCCACTGACCTCAAAATCAATAGGGTTCATCTGCTGGTCATGACCAATACACCTACCAAGTATGAGGTCCCTGGGTCAAAGCGTTCTCAAGTTATTGATCGGAAACCGTTTTTCATGTAAAGGTCACACTGACCTTGACCTTTGACCCACTGACCTCAAAATCAATAGGGTTCATCTGCTGGTGATGACCAATACACCTACCAAGTATGAGGTCCCTCGGTCAAAGCGTTCTCAAGTTATTGATCGGAAACCATTTGGTATTCCGACCGACCGACAGACAGACAGTTTTTCATGTTAAGGTCACACTGACCTTGACCTTTGACCCACTGACCTCAAAATCAATAGGGTTCATCTGCTGGTCATGACCAATACACCTACCAAGTATGAGGTTCCTGGGTCAAAGCGTTCTCAAGTTATTGATCGGAAACCGTTTTTCATGTAAAGGTCACACTGACCTTGACCTTTGACCCACTGACCTCAAAATCAATAGGGTTCATCTGCTGGTCATGACCAATAAGCCTACCTAGTATGAGGTCCCTGGGTCAAAGCGTTCTCAAGTTATTGATCGGAAACCGTTTTTCATGTTAAGGTCACACTGACCTTGACCTTTGACCCACTGACCTCAAAATCAATAGGGTTCATCTGCTGGTCATGACCAATACACCTACCAAGTATGAGGTTCCTGGGTCAAAGCGTTCTCAAGTTATTGATCGGAAACCGTTTTTCATGTAAAGGTCACACTGACCTTGACCTTTGACCCACTGACCTCAAAATCAATAGGGTTCATCTGCTGGTGATGACCAATACACATACCAAGTATGAGGTCCCTCGGTCAAAGCGTTCTCAAGTTATTGATCGGAAACCATTTGGTATTCCGACCGACCGACCGACAGACAGACAGACCGACCGACCGACCGACATGTGCAAAACAATATACCCCACTTTTTTCAAAAGGGGGCATAAAAAGCCAAAACCTAAATGTCAAGCTTTTTGCATTAAAGGTTACTGGGACCTTGACCTTTGACCTGCTGACCCCTAAAATCAAAAGGGATAATCTACATGTCAGGCCCAATCTCCAAGTCAAGTTTGAGGGCCATGGGTGCAGGCATTGTCAAGTAATCAGACACACAACATTTTCACATTCAAAGTCACTGTGACCTTGACCGTTGACCAAATGACTCCTAAAATCAATAAGGGTCATATACTGGTCAGGCCCAACCTTCATGTCAGTTTGATGACTATAGGTCCATGAATTGTCGAGTTTACATTCAAGGTCACTGTGACCATGACCTTTGACCCCAGTGGGGTCATCTAATGGTCAGGCCCAACCTTCAAGTCAAGTTTGAGGGCCATGGGTGCAGGCATTGTTGAGTTATCACTCAAACAACCTTATATCATTCAAGGTCACTGTGACCTTGACCTTTGACCCATAAAATCAATAGGGGTCATCTACTGGTCAGGCCCAACCTCCATGTAAAGTTTGATGACCATAGGTCTAGGCACTGTTGAGTTATCACTAAGAAAAGCTTTAAAATATTTTTACCAATAAAGGTCACTGTGACCTTGACCTTTGACCCAATGACCCTCAAAATCAAAAGGGGTCATTTACTGGTCAACCCAACCTCCAAGTCAATTTTGATGACCATGGGTGCAGGCATTGTCGATTTATCACTCAGACAACCTTTTATCATTCAAGGTCACTGTGACCTTGACCTTTGGCCCGATGACCCCCAAACTCAATAGGGGTCATCTGCTGGTCAGGCCCAACCTTCATGTCAAGTTTGATGACTATAGGTGCAGGCATTGTTGAGTTATCACTCGGACAAGCTTTGGTCTACCGATGGACTGACCGACCAACCTACCGACCGACCAATACCGACATGTGCAAAGAAGGGGGGCATAAATATTAAGTTATAAGAAATAAGCAACGTAATCAGACGAGTAAACTTTTCAATAATAAAGATAATACATAGATGTTCATATAGATGAAAATAATAACAACTATAATTGATACTTTTGTTTACGATTTTATAGAAACACCGATTACCTTATCAATATAAATAACATACATTCATAAACATCAACAACAAACATTTCTTATATAAACAGCAGTCATTAATGTAAAATAAGTGAATCTAGTAAAAATAGTTTCAATGAGATAAACTCGGCGATATATCATGGCAATTCACTCAAAATGTAAAACATATAAAGTAGTGTACATATAACTTATGACCAAAACATAAACATTTAAAACCAAAAATTAAAGAGCAAATATTGCTTATAGCTATTTTATCTGAGCAGGTATATAAATGCATAGAATGTTGGGATATCTCAGAGAAGTCACAGTTTTTCTTTACCCCCAGATAGTTGACCGTACGGAACAATGCAGCATTAACTACTGGTTATCCCCTTTTCTCCACAAAATGAGGTATGAGTGATCACAATATCACCCAAAGTAAATGCAAGTTGGACTTTCAAAATGACATATTTGGTCAAAGAGACAAATGAACAACTACTAAGTTGATTTGAGAACTACATGTGAATGCGTTTACCTTTTTTCTCATATTGTATGGTATTCCACCATTGTAAAACAAAACTTGAACTGTGAACTTAATAATTAATCTGCCTAATATATCTTTTCTTCCGAATTTGGAGCTATTAAGACAATATTTACTGAGAATATCAACATTTTTCTTTTATATCTTATGAAAACATGTTTGTGACGTTCAGTTTCATGAAAGTTTGTGAGGCCCTGAATCTGTTTTTAGACTACTGTAGCTTGAAAGTCATGGACAATAAGCTGTGACAATTGATATATAGAAATAGATCTGGATAAATCAACTGTGAGGGGCTAAACCAGTTGTATCAGTGATGGGTAAAATACAGCCAGGTCCATGGGACTGTCCCTAGTTCCCTTTTAAAACACAGTTAGTAATGTCTGTAAGTTGAGAGTAAGGGCGTACACTAGCATTCTATCAGACCAAGTATTCCTCATACCATTAGCAAACTTTAAACTGTGGTAATACTACCATGCTGTATTCCATCCAACCAGGCATATTAAATATAACTTTGAATCAAGTGTAAGCAATTCATATTTATAATACTGAAAAACAACATAAAGCTAATACATGAGCACATAGTATTCTTAAAAGAACTTCATGAAAGAAAGCAAAAGAACTCCTTAGAAAAACACATACACTCTTACAAATCAAATCTCAGAAGAGTCTATCTTTGGTAGTTGGCCTTTTTACGGTCATATCAAGTTATAACTAATAACTATTCATGTTTTGATAACACTTTTTGATTTTAGAACAGCAATTTTCTATCTAAATAAACTTTAAACAAACCTTGCAGAAATTATGTAAAAACAAGAGCTGTCACGATATGTGACGAATGCCCCCGAATGTGACATTGACCTACGAACAAGGTCAGTACATGAAAAGTTGATCTTGCCTTTATGTGTCTAATACATATGGCAAGTTATGTTAAATTTCCTCTGAACATAAAAAAATACCACCCATACTTGACAACCTACACTGTTATGTCCTTATATTCAGAATTCCCTTGTGAATAAACACTTAGTATATCTTTCACCTTAGGGGTAGGGACATGGGTCTTGCACAGGACACGTCGTCTTCATATGTGGAACACATGTAGCAAGTTATTTTAAAATCTGTCCTTACAAGGGAAAGTTACAGCCCAGACACGACAACCTATACCCTATGTCCTTGTATGCAGCACTCCATTGTGAATAAACACTAAGTGTGACCTTGACCTTTGAGGTAGGGACAGGGGTCTTGCACGCGACACGTCGTCTTGGTATGTGGAACACATGTGGCAAGTTATTTTAAAATCTGTCCATACAAGGGAAAGTTACAGCCCGGACACGACAACCTATACTCTATGTCCTTATATGCAGCACTCCATTGTGAATAAACACTATGTGTGACCTTGACCTTTGAGGTAGGGACACGGGTCTTGCACGCGACACGTCGTCTTGTTATGTGGAACACATTTGGCAAGTTATTTTAAAATCTGTCCATACAAGGGAAAGTTACAGCCCGGACACGACAACCTTTACTCTATGTCCTTATATGCAGCACTCCATTATGAATAAACACTAAGTGTGACCTTGACCTTTGAGGTAGGGACACGGGTCTTACACGCGACACGTCGTCTTGGTATGTGGAACACATGTGGCAAGTTATTTTAAAATCTGACCATTCAAGAGAAAGCTACAGCCCGGACACGACAACCTATGCTCTATGTCCTTATATGCAGCATTCCATTGCGAATAAACACTATGTGTGACCTTGACCTTTAAGGTAGGGACACGGTTCTTGCACGCGACACGTCGTCTTGGTATGTGGAACACATGTGGCAAATTATTTTAAAATCTGTCCATACAAGGGAAAGTTACAGCCCGGACACGACAACCTATACTATATGCTTATATGCAGCACTCTATGGTGAATAAACACTAAGTGTGACCTTGACCTTTGAGGTAGGGACACGGTTCTTGCACGCGACACGTCGTCTTGGTATGTGGAACACATGTGGCAAATTATTTTAAAATCTGTCCATACAAGGGAAAGTTACAGCCCGGACACGACAACCTATACTCTATGCTTATATGCAGCACTCTATGGTGAATAAACACTAAGTGTGACCTTGACCTTCGATGTAGGGACACAGGTCTTGCACGAGACACGTCGTCTTGGTATGTGGTACACATGTGGCAAGTTATTTTAAAATCTGTCCATACAAGGGAAAGTTACAGCCCAGACACGACAATCTATACTCTATGTCCTTATATGCAGCACTCTATGGAGAATAAACACTAAGTGTGACCTTGACCTTTGAGGTAGGGACACGGGTCTTGCACGCGACACGTCCTCTTGGTATGTGGTACACATGTGGCAAGTTATTTTAAAATCTGTCCATACAAGAGAAAGTTACAGCCCAGACACGACAACCTATACTCTTATGTCCTTATATGCAGCACTCCATTGTGAATAAACACTAAGTGTGACCTTGACCTTTGAGGTAGGGACACGAGTCTTGCACGCCACACGTCGTCTTGGTATGTGGAACACATGTGGCAAGTTATTTTAAAATCTGTCCATACAAGGGAAAGTTACAGAGCCGGACGGACGGACGGACGGACGGACGGTGCGATTTTAATATGCCCACCTTCGGGGGCATAAAAAACATGTATATGTTGTACACAACTGCTATACTTGTCTAAATAGTTACAGGAATAATGTTTTCTGCCAGGCCTAAACAACATGATTTATTTTCCTGAAGAATACATGATTGTGTGATGATTGACAGAGAATTGGCAAAAAAAGACAATACATTTATCTTTGCATTGATATCTTTTGTTATGTTCTAACTTGCACTTTGCATGTGCAAATAGGTTTATTTTATGAGCTGGTTTTATAATGACATAATTATATGAAGTTATAATAATCACTGATTTTCACAGTTATGTAATTCATAAATCAAAACAAGAAACCATGGAAGACACAAACATTAAAGGTTTTAAAAATCATAAACACAATTCTAACAACTACATACAGTAACTAAAGAAATAATATGGCAAAACAAAAACACATCAATACTAATAGCTATTGCAGTTTCAAAGCACAACTCAAACTTATTTTCAATATTTCCAAAAAGGGATTCAAGTTGGTCAGCAGTGTTCCTAAAACAATATGTCTGCCTCTGAGACCAGGAGCTGTTTCATTAAGCACCCTACCAGCGATTTTGTACCTAGGAGTGATTTCATACCTACGAGCGATTCTGTACCTAATGTACTGGTGAACATCAACCCTAGGTTATACATTGCTCCAAAGATAACTTATAAATGGCACCCAGTTCCCAGTCCTAGACTGTTCCATATGCAATTACTCGAATGCCACATCCCTTGCAAACCTCCCCATACAGAAATGTCGAACAATTGCTTTTTGATTTCTTGGTAGAAATAATAAAAAGTTAAATATAATTAAAGATACATTTTTCAATCATAAGAATTTTCATTTAATAAGCACTTAATGAAACTGAATTATCTTATTTTGTAAAACTCGTGTAAGAATGGCATAATATTGAGAGCCATATTCATAAAGTATATCTTTTGTATTATTCAAGAAGTTACCGGTACTTTAAAGAGATTCACTCATAATGATAAATATTGATGAAAAAAGTTATTTTGGTAAAGATAATTTTACGCCTGATGACAAATATGTAGTTATTTATTTTTGACCCAATATATAAACTAACATAGTTCTTCAAATTTATTTAAGGACCCAGACAGTTTTCTGGAAAAAATAAAACTTACATGACGCAATGGAGGCTACTCTTCACCTTTTGCAAGCAAAATTTGTGCAAGATAGGAAAAGTTGTTCCCATTTGACATCATGAAACTGATGTTTATATTTCAAGATAATTTGCACTCTGTAATGAGGAACAAATAATTGAACACTACCAACTTACAAATTTCACATATTTCCTTTTTGCCCAACTCAAGTTTGATTCCCTAAAAATATGTGATAACATGGCCTCAATTTCTCGAAACATCTTAAGGGAATCACTATACTTATAAGTATCTTATTTCGTATAGACAAATAACATACTGTACTTAAACTTGATTATAACTTAAGATGATCTTAAATATCATTTCCTTTAAAACTGAAGATTGTTTGAGAAATTGGGGCACAGACATACAAAATTAAAATATTTGTACATTGACCTTCAAATATAGTTCAAAAACATTTTACATCTGAGTACAGTGGTCAATTCATGGCAAATATTTTATTAATATGTATCGAAAACAATCTAAGTGAAAATTATGCCAGCACCCAGGTAACAACCTACGTTTCTTCCATGCCTGTAAGCAAAATAACTATATATACATGTTCTTAAACCTCAGGTGCACTTACCGACAATATCTTACATCAAGTTGACTATACAGTCACATGCATAGTTCGTTTAATAATTGTATCACAAAACAGCAGCTATTGAGATTATTGATTTTGTAAATACTTAAAAACAAGTTCCAAAATGAATGAGGATATAAAAATAGAGCAAATGGTGACAAATATTCACAAATGTAACAGAAAAATTGGCGGGCAGGATAAAGGTGCTTGTGCACTGCACTTCATCTCATTGCCATCTATCAATATTCAAGTTTCATTTAACTTCCTTTTGTGCCTTCAATGATACAAGCACTGATTATGAAAAAAGGCATAAGGGAGATAAATGAATAAATATGCATGATAGGGTTATGGTTCTTGTGCACTACACTTCCTCTCATTTCCATCTATCTATATACCAAGTTTTATTTCAATCCCATTAATAGTATCCATCTTTCTCTCCGGACAAGGATGTAACATTTGGATGGATGGACAAAAGACGGATGGTTGGACAAAGTTGAAACTATATGCTCCTCCCTTAGGAAAGCATACTAAAGTTAAATTGAGAAAGAAAAAAAATTGTAAAGAGAATTATTTTTTTTCTAGACACTTACATCACCACATTGTTAACTTGTTGCAATCTTTAAAAATGTGATGAGTAAATTTTATAGATGATATTATGATGAGATCCTTTTGTGTCATCCTATATCACGTCAAGTTTGGTGTTTACGCACATATGACAGTGTAATGGACAAGACAGATACATTTGATACAACGATAAACAGAATCCGGATTAAGTTTGCAAATCCGGAATTTTTCCTTATTTTCTTTGTTTTTCACCCAATGTTTTTTATTTTTGTATTTTTAAAATGTGTTAGGTAATACTAATAAGAGATATTTTTTGTTTCCTGAAATTTAATTTAGAAATATGTTTTTTCTGCATTTAAAGTAATTTTTTCCAATGGGATTCCCATTGGAAAAAGGCCTTCCCATTGGAAAATGTTTTTTTCCAATTGGAAATCAGCCCAACATTTTTTGTTGGAAAATTCTCCCACATTTTCAAAAAAGGAATTAGTGATAAATAACAATCATTATCATTAATGGTTAAAATGTTATCTTGAAAAAGTGCGTTTATAGTACTTTTTATCATTTTTTGTAAAAAAAAATCCCGTCGACCAATTTTTCCAATTGGATATTTCCCACAATTCAATATGGGAAAAGTCAGGAAATTGGAAAACTCCAATTGGAACATTGTCCCATTGGAATCTTCCAATTGGTAACATTGGCAATGGGCTTAATCCAATTGGAGGTTCTGGCAATACATTTTAATGGGAAAATATTTCAACTTTCCTAAATCTCTTAAAAGAATACCTATTTATTTATTTAGGAATATATTTGAAGTTTTGTTTTATTGTTTACCTGTGTCCTGACATTGTATCCATCCAATTCCAAGCTAATACTTTTGTGCCGATATCTTAGCGATAAGATTTAAGCATCTTTTAATGAATTTGAATGCAATAAATCATATCAAAAATTACCTGAAGTATTCTTACTCAACCAGTGACACAAATTCCAATTTTTAAATATCTTTACACTAGTTTCATCTCATCAGACGCCATTTTTAATCGATTACGTTGTGGTTACAAACGACTAAGAACTTATTCATTTTGGGACCAAAGCTATACTCAGTTTTACGCTTAAAAATGTTATTTCGGTTGCCAGTACCTTTACGCAAAAAATGTACCATTTTCTTGATTTTTAATGAAGATGTAATTAATTGATGGAAATCCATATGATATGTTTTACCTAAGATAATAGTTTATTTCATACACACTGTTCTGCAGGGGAGCAGGACCTTTCAACCCCAAGAGGCTTTTCAACCCTTCTAAAAAAGAACACTTTTCAGTTTTCAACCCTTAGACTTTTAAACCCCTATTTCAAAGACTTTTCAATCCCTACCTGTTTGGACCTTTTAACTCCTATATCAAAGACTTTCAACCCCTAGTTGAATTATTTTAATAACCATATTAAAGACTTTTTAACTCCTAAACCAAAGACTTTCCAACCCCTATTATTTGGTTTTGAGCTGGTCTAAGCTAAACACCATTAAAAATATTATATATGATACAGGTTGATACAGTACATTCCTGAAAAAAATAAGTTAATAATTTAATAGGAAATATTGTTAAAACATCAGTGACACTAGGATTACAAAACATCATAAGTGTGATATGGATGGTTACATTATGGCTGCGATGCTGTAACATCATAAGTGTGATATGGATGGTTACATTATGGCTGCGATGCTGTAACATCATAAGTGTGATATGGATGGTTACATTATGGCTGCGATGCTGTAACATCATAAGTGTGATATGGATGGTTACATTATGGCTGCGATGCTGTAACATCATAAGTGTGATATGGATGGTTACATTATGGCTGCGATGCTGTAACATCATAAGTGTGATATGGATGGTTACATTATGGCTGCGATGCTGTATTTTTCTGTATTTTCACAGTTGGACATAGAATAGATGGTAGAAATCCATATTTTTCTGAATCTTCACAAAACAAATTTTGAATAGAGATATCAGATCACAAAATCATTTCTGGGGAAGAGCAGTAACACTGAATGAATATTGAGGTAAAAATATCTGGCAGATCAAGTACATTTACTATTGACTGTTTTTATACATCGCAAGTCCTTTTTTCATGATTATTTGGTTTTGGACATGTATCACATGGTTTTAAGGTGGCAGAGCCATTATTAAATCATTGCAAACAATGATAAAATAATATTAACCAATCTCAACTTAATTATGAATATTTTATTTAATTCGTTAAAGAAAGAAAAGGAATACAAGCACATATAGCTTTACCTAATAACAAACTGAACATACATAGAAAAGGAATTGACTGGTGTTGGAATAACAACATAAAGCTCAAGTTTTTCTCTGCAAAACATACCCTCTGCCTCTTACTATTATCATAAAAAGTATATATGTACATAGCAGTTCTATGTACAAAGCAGACTGCAATAGTTTTTGTTCAGTTTTCACCAAGAACCAAAAATAAAAAAAGTAAAACAAGAGGGCCATGATGGCCCTAAATCGCTCACCTGAGTAAAAGAGTTTAACCTTTGTTATCAATAATTATAGCTTGTTTCTCAAAGAATATTGAACAAGAGCTGTCACAGTATGCGACCAATGCCCCCAAATGTGACATTGACCTATGAACAAGTACATAAAAAGTTGATCTTGCCTTTATGTGTCAAATACATATTGCAAGTTATTTTAAATTGCCTCTGGGCATAGAAAAAATACCAACCATACTTGACAGCCAACACTCTTTATGTCCTCATATTCAGCATTACATTGTGAATAAACACTTAGTGTATCTTTCACCTTAGAGGTAGGGATATGGGTCTTGCACACGACACGTTGTCTTGGTATGTCGAAAACATATGGCAGGTCATTTTAAAATCTGTCCCTATAAGAGAAAGTCACAGTGCAAACACGACAGCCTATATTTTCCTTCAGGATGCCATGGCAACCAGAGTTCTGCATGGAATTAATTTCTTTGAACAATTTTAAAAAAGCACCAACCAAGGATCATTCCTATGAAGTTTCATCAAAGTTGTTCAAGCAGTTTAGGAGAAGAAGATGATTATAACCAATTTATGACATTTTCCTTTAGGTTGCCATGGCAACCAGAGTTCTGCATGGAATTAATTTCTTTGAACAATTTTGAAAAGGCACCAACCAAGGATCATTCCTATGAAGTTTCATCAAAATTGTCCAAGCAGTTTAGGAGAAGAAGATGATTATAACCAATTGTTGACATTTTTCTTTAGGTTGCCATGGCAACCAGAGTTCTGCATGGAATTAATTTCTTTGAACAATTTTGGAAAAGCACCAACCAAGGATCATTCCTATGAAGTTTCATCAAAATTGTCGAGGCGGTCTAGGAGAAGAAGATGATTATAACCTATTGTTGACATTTTCCTTTAGGTTGCCATGGCAACCAGAGTTCTGCATGGAATTAATTTCTTTGAACAATTTTGAAAAAGCACCAACCAAGGATCATTCCTATGAAGTTTCATCAAAATTGTTTAAGCGGTTTAGGAGAAGGTGATTATAACCAATTGTTGACGCCGGACGACAGACGCCGGACATAGACCGATCACAAAAGCACACCTTGAGCACTTTGTGCTCAGGTGAGCTAAAAAAAATATAAAAAAAAATATTATATTTTACTAGGCATTAAATTTGTTTGCTAAAGGTTTCACAAAAATTTCAAAAATTTACCCTTCCAGCTACATTGAAAAACTCTAAAGTTATGTGTAAAAACAGTGCAGATCTAGTATCATAACTCTGAGTGCTTGTCAGATGATTGTTCAGTGGAAGAAGGGGTCTCCATATTTTTTTCTGTCCGTCTTTTCCGCATAGTGTTTAATATATCACAGGCTTGTTGGATTTCTATGAATTTTTCTTGAGCAACTTTTTTCTCCTCCTTGGTCTTGTGTTTATCTGGATGCCATTTGCTCCCAAGTTTTCTGCATCGAGACTTGATTTGCTCCGGAGTTGGACTTTCTCCCTCAAACTCAAGAATCTACAATATCAAATAAAAGTTACTGCTTTTTACCAAATTCAAACAATGTACTGGAATCATAAATCTTCTACACATTGATCTCCCTTGACACTGTAACGCAAGAACATTGATAGTGCAAAGGGTTCAATAATAACACGTTTTTCTTGAGGACTCTACAAGAGCTGGTCTGGGGTTGCTTTTTCAGTCAAATGGGAAAATCAACAATTATTACTGTAAGGTCACAGTTATGGCTCTTGCTTCACATGTGTACATTGTCACAAGCAACATGTGAACTAAGGTTAAACTTTTGCATTACAACACCTATACTGATAACCGCACCAGGGTTATCACAGTACCTCATCTATTTTGTTGGAAAACAGACAAGATAAAAAGAATTTTAACAAGAAGATTTCAGGAGGCAAAATTTCAATAATCCTCACTCTAAAAAACTTACAGAATATGCATGAAGTTCTCCTGAAGGATCCAAGTGTTGTATAACCTGTCTATAGCAGAAGTCCCAACCCTTGGTATTGCAGACATTGTACACTTCCCAGAAAGACTTCTTAAAGTCTTTCCATGCTGGAGAATTGAAGAAATTCTTCAAGGCTTCCTCTATTGGAACTTCGGTACCATCGGACGTGGTAACATGAACATTGAACACAATTGCGCTTGTCCAGAGAAGAACATATATACAGCAACAAAATGTTAATACTGTTGCTCGTTTTATACATGTGCATGCTCCTTTTGGTCGTTTCCTGTCGGGATCCCATTCGGTCTTATATGAGGCAAGAAAGGAAGAAAACAAAGCAGTTGCTGACACAGATGGTTGGTCATTAAGCAGCCAGGGGATTGAGATCATGGCTCCTAAAACGCACCACTTCATGTTGCACTTCCTGTGACCTATGTTAGCCACCAGTTTTACACCTGAAACAAAAGAAAATGTATTGACTACAACCATGACCTTGACCTTTGACCTACTGTTGTGTGGACATGATATATATCTAGTAAAACCTAAAGAAGGATCATAGTCCTTCAAGTGAAGCCATTCTAATGTTATGAGCCGACATGATTTTCATAACATCTACAATGTAGTTAAGTTTGTATCGTCAATATTCAAACAGTTATTATGTTATTTCATTACACTGATGAGTGTGACCCTGACCATTACCTACGTACCTTCAAGCTAAAGGGTCATCTACTGGTCAAGAGCAGCCACACTTATTACCCTATTACTAAAGCAAATGTTTCAGTTTAAGGTACAAAATACAAAATAAATCTCACCAACAGATGTGCCTAACACGGGAAGAACTACTGAAAGGATGATCTTGAAGATCGGGTCAAACTCCTGAAGTACTTTTTCAGCAATCGCCAGCCGGAATAGGTATCCCAACAGCATACCTAAAGGTGTAAACAGTTCAGTTATTAAATTAAGTAATATAATACAGTTCAAACAGTTTGCTAAAATAAATGACACTGAGTACCAGGCCTATTCACTGGCATGGTGCACTGGCATGGTGCTGTAACAACTATTTCACTGGAATGGTGCTGTTACAACTATTTCACCAGAATGGTGCTGTAACAACTATTTCACCGGAATGGTGATGTAACAACTATTTCACCGGAATGGTGCTGTAACAACTATTTCACCGGAATGGTGCTGTAACAACTATTTAACTGGAATGGTGCTGTAACAACTATTTCACTAGAATGGTGCTGTAACAACTATTTCACTGGAATGGTGCTGTAACAACTTGTTAATAGCCAGTTTACTGGAATGAATGCTGTTAGAAATTGTTAACTGGAATAATGTTGCATCATTTTTTTAACAGCCACGTCAGCCAGTCCACTGGAGTAATGCTGTAACAACTATTTCACTGGAATAATGCTGCAACAACTTGTTAATATCCTGTTAATTGGAATAATGCTGTAACAACTTGTTTACTGGAATCAATGTTGTAACAAGTTGTTCACAGCCAGTGTACTGAAATGAATGTTGTAACAACTTGTTAACAGCTAGTTCACTAGAATAATGCTGTAACAACTTGTTAACAGCCAGTTCATTGGAAAATGCTGTTTCAACTATTGAAGGATGCTGTAACAATTTGTTAACAGCCAGTTCACGGGAATGATGTTGTAACAACTTGTTCACAGCATGTTCACTGGATTGAATGCTATGATAACTAGTTCAGAGACAGTTCACTGGAATAAATGCTGTTACAGATTGGTCACTGGAAAAAAAATGCTGCAACATTTTGTTAATAGTCAGTTCATTGGAATTATTCTGTAACAAATATTTCACTGAAATAATGCTGTAACAACTTGTTAGCAGCAAGTTCACTGAAATAAGGCTGTAACAACTTGTTAACAGCCAGTTCACTGGAATAAGGCTGTAACAACTTGTAAGCAGCAAGTTCACTGGAATAATGCTGTAACAACTTGTTAACAGCCAGTTCACTGAAATAATGCTGTGACAACTTGTTAACAGCCAGTTCACTGGAATAATGCTGTAACAACTTGTTAGCAGCAAGTTCACTGAAATAAGACTGTAACAACTTGTTAACGGCCAGTTCACTGGAATAAGGCTGTAACAACTTGTAAGCAGCAAGTTCACTGGAATAATGCTGTAACAACTTGTTAACAGCCAGTTCACTGGAATAATACTGTCACAACTTGTTAACAGCAAGTTCACTGGAATAATGCTGTAACAACTTGTTAACAGCCAGTTCACTGGAATAATACTGTGACAACTTGTTAACAGCAAGTTCACTGGAATAATGCTGTAACAACTTGTTAACAGCCAGTTCACTGGAATAATGCCGTAACAACTTGTTAACAGCAAGTTCACGGTTGTTAACAGCCAGTTCACTGGAATAATGCTGTAACAACTTGTTAGCAGCAAGTTCACTGAAATAAGGCTGTAACAACTTGTTAACAGCCAGTTCACTGGAATAAGGCTGTAACAACTTGTTAGCAGCAAGTTCACTGGAATAATGCTGTAACAACTTGTTAACAGCCAGTTCACTGGAAAAATGCTGTGACAACTTGTTAGCAGCAAGTTCACTGGAATAAGGCTGTAACAACTTGTTAACAGCCAGTTCACTGGAATAATGGGGTGACAACTTGTTAGCAGCAAATTCACTGAAATAAGGCTGTAACAACTTGTTAACAGCTAGTTCACTGGAAAAATGCTGAAACAACTATTTCACTGGAACAATGCTGTAACAACTTGTTTACAGCCAGCTCACTTGAATGAATGCTGTAACAAGTTGTTAACAGCCAGTTCACTGGAATAATGCTGTCACAACTCTTTCAGTGGAATAATAAAGTAACAACTTGTTTATAGCAAGTTTACTAGAATGAAAACTGTAACAACTATTTATTAGGGATGGAAGCGAATATCAGAGTATCCGGATATCTGGATATCATTCAAGTATTCAGATACCAAAATGGGTATTCGAATATTCGTTAACAATTAAAATTTCAATAGCTTAGCAGAGACATAGCAATTGTAATAAAACTTTTCAGATGAAATATTTCAGGTGATCAACAGTGTCGTTCGCGAAGCGGGTATGTGTCACAAATTGTCTGCTAATTGGGTGTTTGCACAAGGCGTGATATTGTGTCCTTGTGCAGCACCCTGTGAAGTTCTATGACCTTGTTTACAATGGCAAGTGTTGTTTTATAATCTCAGATGTGCTCAATTGACACTAATTGGCACTAGTTGGTATTAAACGGATTGATCAATAATCCGTAGGAATTGTACGTCCAATCACAAGATAAGGGTCGTGCAATCAAAACTATTAATGACCAATCGTATTTTTGATGAATATGCATGAAGAAATTATTGCTATCTGAACAATAAATACAATTATATCCTTCATTACAAAACACCGAAGAAATTGTAGGTATTGCATTAAATCAAACAATGTAATGAAATAAAATTACAATCGACTATCAAATAATCAAAGCGGCATTTAGCGTGAAACCTGCTAATAAATAACAAACTTGTAAGCACGTGGCAGTAACCAAGCAACCACCTCGGCCAAAGTGACTATCAAATTCGCGAGGTGTTTATGTGGTATTCATAATGAGTTTTATGACGTAAAATGAGTTGTTTAGCTTTGATTATAACATTATAAATTATTAAGACTGAGAAAGAATGAATGAAAAAGTGGAATTGCCATATGACGAATTATAAATTAAGTGGACAATTATGTCAAATAACAGAAGGAGGGTGACATATAATAGGAAATTTATTTATTATGAAAACAATTTGATACGAGTATCCGGATAGTATTCGAATACTTGATACGAATATCCGGATACCGATTTGGTATCCGGTTTCCATCCCTACTATTTATATCACTGGAATAATGCTGTAACAACTATTTCACCGGAATGGTGCTGTAACAACTATTTAACTGGAATGGTGCTGTAACAACTATTTCACTAGAATGGTGCTGTAACAACTATTTCACTGGAATGGTGCTGTAACAACTTGTTAATAGCCAGTTTACTGGAATGAATGCTGTTAGAAATTGTTAACTGGAATAATGTTGCATCATTTTTTTAACAGCCACGTCAGCCAGTCCACTGGAGTAATGCTGTAACAACTATTTCACTGGAATAATGCTGCAACAACTTGTTAATATCCTGTTAATTGGAATAATGCTGTAACAACTTGTTTACTGGAATCAATGTTGTAACAAGTTGTTCACAGCCAGTGTACTGAAATGAATGTTGTAACAACTTGTTAACAGCTAGTTCACTAGAATAATGCTGTAACAACTTGTTAACAGCCAGTTCATTGGAAAATGCTGTTTCAACTATTGAAGGATGCTGTAACAATTTGTTAACAGCCAGTTCACGGGAATGATGTTGTAACAACTTGTTCACAGCATGTTCACTGGATTGAATGCTATGATAACTAGTTCAGAGACAGTTCACTGGAATAAATGCTGTTACAGATTGGTCACTGGAAAAAAAATGCTGCAACATTTTGTTAATAGTCAGTTCATTGGAATTATTCTGTAACAAATATTTCACTGAAATAATGCTGTAACAACTTGTTAGCAGCAAGTTCACTGAAATAAGGCTGTAACAACTTGTTAACAGCCAGTTCACTGGAATAAGGCTGTAACAACTTGTTAGCAGCAAGTTCACTGGAATAATGCTGTAACAACTTGTTAACAGCCAGTTCACTGAAATAATGCTGTGACAACTTGTTAACAGCCAGTTCACTGGAATAATGCTGTAACAACTTGTTAGCAGCAAGTTCACTGAAATAAGACTGTAACAACTTGTTAACGGCCAGTTCACTGGAATAAGGCTGTAACAACTTGTAAGCAGCAAGTTCACTGGAATAATGCTGTAACAACTTGTTAACAGCCAGTTCACTGGAATAATACTGTCACAACTTGTTAACAGCAAGTTCACTGGAATAATGCTGTAACAACTTGTTAACAGCCAGTTCACTGGAATAATACTGTGACAACTTGTTAACAGCAAGTTCACTGGAATAATGCTGTAACAACTTGTTAACAGCCAGTTCACTGGAATAATGCCGTAACAACTTGTTAACAGCAAGTTCACGGTTGTTAACAGCCAGTTCACTGGAATAATGCTGTAACAACTTGTTAGCAGCAAGTTCACTTAAATAAGGCTGTAACAACTTGTTAACTGCCAGTTCACTGGAATAAGGCTGTAACAACTTGTTAGCAGCAAGTTCACTGGAATAATGCTGTAACAACTTGTTAACAGCCAGTTCACTGGAAAAATGCTGTGACAACTTGTTAGCAGCAAGTTCACTGGAATAAGGCTGTAACAACTTGTTAACAGCCAGTTCACTGGAATAATGGGGTGACAACTTGTTAGCAGCAAATTCACTGAAATAAGGCTGTAACAACTTGTTAACAGCTAGTTCACTGGAAAAATGCTGAAACAACTATTTCACTGGAACAATGCTGTAACAACTTGTTTACAGCCAGCTCACTTGAATGAATGCTGTAACAAGTTGTTAACAGCCAGTTCACTGGAATAATGCTGTCACAACTCTTTCAGTGGAATAATAAAGTAACAACTTGTTTATAGCAAGTTTACTAGAATGAAAACTGTAACAACTATTTATTAGGGATGGAAGCGAATATCAGAGTATCCGGATATCTGGATATCATTCAAGTATTCAGATACCAAAATGGGTATTCGAATATTCGTTAACAATTAAAATTTCAATAGCTTAGCAGAGACATAGCAATTGTAATAAAACTTTTCAGATGAAATATTTCAGGTGATCAACAGTGTCGTTCGCGAAGCGGGTATGTGTCACAAATTGTCTGCTAATTGGGTGTTTGCACAAGGCGTGATATTGTGTCCTTGTGCAGCACCCTGTGAAGTTCTATGACCTTGTTTACAATGGCAAGTGTTGTTTTATAATCTCAGATGTGCTCAATTGACACTAATTGGCACTAGTTGGTATTAAACGGATTGATCAATAATCCGTAGGAATTGTACGTCCAATCACAAGATAAGGGTCGTGCAATCAAAACTATTAATGACCAATCGTATTTTTGATGAATATGCATGAAGAAATTATTGCTATCTGAACAATAAATACAATTATATCCTTCATTACAAAACACCGAAGAAATTGTAGGTATTGCATTAAATCAAACAATGTAATGAAATAAAATTACAATCGACTATCAAATAATCAAAGCGGCATTTAACGTGAAACCTGCTAATAAATAACAAACTTGTAAGCACGTGGCAGTAACCAAGCAACCACCTCGGCCAAAGTGACTATCAAATTCGCGAGGTGTTTATGTGGTATTCATAATGAGTTTTATGACGTAAAATGAGTTGTTTAGCTTTGATTATAACATTATAAATTATTAAGACTGAGAAAGAATGAATGAAAAAGTGGAATTGCCATATGACGAATTATAAATTAAGTGGACAATTATGTCAAATAACAGAAGGAGGGTGACATATAATAGGAAATTTATTTATTATGAAAACAATTTGATACGAGTATCCGGATAGTATTCGAATACTTGATACGAATATCCGGATACCGATTTGGTATCCGGTTTCCATCCCTACTATTTATATCACTGGAATAATGCTGTACCAACTTGTTAATAGGCTAGCCAGTTCACTAGAATGAAAACTGTAACAACTATTTATATCACTGGAATAATGCTGTACCAACTTGTTAACAGCCAGTTCACAAGAAGGAATGCTGTAACAACTATTTATATCACTGGAATAATGCTGTACCAACTTGTTAATAGCCAGTTCACTAGAATGAAAACTGTAACAACTATTTATATCACTTGAATAATGCTGTACCAACTTGTTAATAGCCAGCTCACAAGAAGGAATGCTGTAACAACTATTTATATCACTGGAATAATGCTGTACCAACTTGTTAATAGCCAGCTCACAAGAAGGAATGCTGTAACAACTATTTATATCACTGAAATAATGCTGTACCAACTTGTTAATAGCCAGTTCACTAGAATGAAAACTGTAACAACTATTTATATCACTGGAATAATGCTGTACCAACTTGTTAACAGCCAGTTCACAAGAAGGAATGCTGTAACAACTATTTATATCACTGGAATAATGCTGTACCAACTTGTTAACAGCCAGTTCACAAGAAGGAATGCTGTAACAACTATTTATATCACTGGAATAATGCTGTACCAACTTGTTAATAGCCAGTTCACTAGAAGGAATGCTGTAACAACTATTTATATCACTGGAATAATGCTGTACCAACTTGTTAACAGCCAGTTCACAAGAAGGAATGCTGTAACAACTATTTATATCACTGGAATAATGCTGTACCAACTTGTTAACAGCCAGTTCACAAGAAGGAATGCTGTAACAACTATTTATATCACTGGAATAATGCTGTACCAACTTGTTAATAGCCAGTTCACTAGAATGAAAACTGTAACAACTATTTATATCACTTGAATAATGCTGTACCAACTTGTTAATAGCCAGTTCACAAGAAGGAATGCTGTAACAACTATTTATATCACTGGAATAATGCTGTACCAACTTGTTAATAGCCAGTTCACTAGAATGAAAACTGTAACAACTATTTATATCACTTGAATAATGCTGTACCAACTTGTTAATAGCCAGTTCACAAGAAGGAATGCTGTAACAACTATTTATATCACTGGAATAATGCTGTACCAACTTGTTAACAGCCAATTCACAAGAAGGAATGCTGTAACAACTATTTATATCACTGGAATAATGCTGTACCAACTTGTTAACAGCCAGTTCACAAGAAGGAATGCTGTAACAACTATTTATATCACTGGAATAATGCTGTACCAACTTGTTAATAGCCAGTTCACAAGAAGGAATGCTGTAACAACTATTTATATCACTGGAATAATGCTGTACCAACTTGTTAATAGCCAGTTCACTAGAATGAAAACTGTAACAACTATTTATATCACTGGAATAATGCTGTACCAACTTGTTAATAGCCAGTTCACAAGAAGGAATGCTGTAACAACTATTTATATCACTGGAATAATGCTGTACCAACTTGTTAACAGCCAGTTCACAAGAAGGAATGCTGTAACAACTATTTATATCACTGGAATAATGCTGTACCAACTTGTTAATAGCCAGTTCACAAGAAGGAATGCTGTAACAACTATTTATATCACTGGAATAATGCTGTACCAACTTGTTAACAGCCAGTTCACAAGAAGGAATGCTGTAACAACTATTTATATCACTGGAATAATGCTGTACCAACTTGTTAATAGCCAGTTCACTAGAATGAAAACTGTAACAACTATTTATATCACTGGAATAATGCTGTACCAACTTGTTAATAGCCAGTTCACTAGAATGAAAACTGTAACAACTATTTTTATCACTGGAATAATGCTGTACCAACTTGTTAATAGCCAGTTCACTAAAATGAAAACTGTAACAACTATTTATATCACTGGAATAATGCTGTACCAACTTGTTAACAGCCAGTTCACAAGAAGGAATGCTGTAACAACTATTTCACTGAAATGATGCTGTAACAACTTGATAACAGCCAGTTTACTGGAATAATGCTGTAAAGACTTATTCACTGGAATGAATGCTGTAACAACTTGTTAATAGCCAGTTCAGAGGAATAATGCTGTAGTAATTATTTCACTGGAATGAATGCTGTAACAACTTGTTAATAGCCAGTTCAGCGGATTAAACCTGTAGCAACTTTTTTACTGGAATGTTGTATTAACTTGTTCAGAGCTGGGATAGAATGATGATGATGATGATGATGATGATGATGATGATGATGATGATGATGATGATGATGATGATGATGATGATGATGATGATGATAATAACAGGAGTGCCTGGTAGACTCCTTCACAGATTTGCCTAGCTCTTTATCTATGATATTAATAACTTAACAGACAAATAAACAACTAAATACTGATCTTATTATAAGTAACACATTTAAATTACATGTTTAATCATTGTGACTGAGCAGTTATCCAAATTTTCATTTTATTGACTCATTGAGCAAAGATTTAATGACAGAAAATTGTTTTCCAGTATCAGCAAAGGTTTTGAAATGTGTTGATTTCAATGTACAACATGTTTAAGCACATACAGCCAATTACTTTCACAAGCTTGGGCAGGTAATGACAGATAAGTCAAAGCCATTTGAATCTGGCATTCAACAGCCAAGTGTCTGCGAACAATGGTATACATGTACCAGTATAAATGATTCATTTCTGACATGCATGTTTGCTTTAAGCATAATTTCTGAAACAGCTGCAGAATCCACAAAATTGACCAATTAATTATAGTCATGTTGATGTTAGCATGCTCAATTTTCATCAAGGTGTGCTCAGTTACATTCCCAGCATTTTTCTGATGGTAATACACTGTGGGCACTACCCAGCTACAGACAACCACATTTCACTAAAACATTGTACCAACCTCAGTGTTATTTCTTGCCTTTTTGTGAATTGAAAAAATAGCAAAACATTTTTTTTTTAAACTGGATATTGAAATTTATAGAATTTAGTTTTAATATCAAACAAGAGCAGACACAGACTGCCATATCCCAGACAGAATTAAGAAATGAATTGATTTTGACTTACAACAAAGGATTACAATAAAGCAATTGACAATAACTAAACAAATCTTGCACCCAGAGTTATGGTTCTTACTTGACAGCCCCCCCTCCCCCCCCAAAAAAAACTGTCACAGGGAATAAAACATAAGTTTAAAACCTACTCACATGCATAAGATATTCCAAAATCGCTACCAGGTAAGTATAACATTAATTTGTTTTCAACCTCAACTGACCTGGTTGATATTTAAGTTTTTTTCTGTTTATTATAATGTTCCAAGCATTTTTGGTGTTGAATTTGGGTTGGGGGGTGGGACGGGAGCAACAGGGTCTTGTTTACGTAGCTGGTAGCTGTTGCCTGTCATGAATAATAATAAACCAATGCAGACTATCAAAATATTAAGATTAACATTATTATTGAAAACAACCGCCCCCAGGTCCAGGGAATAGCAGGGACTTTGACTTTCCGTCCAGCCAAGCCCGGGTAAAATCCCCGCCCTGTGGTGGAAAACTGTGGGTTAAATACTCGCACCCCAGGGAACATACATGCAGGTAAGGCCCATCCCCCGCTATTTTTGGCGCGAAGACAAAACCACCACATTCACACGGCACTGCGTGGCCACCTGGAAGGTAAAAACACGGTCCATTTCCCCGGCTATCCCCGGTAAACCCCTGACCTGGGGTAGGGGTGGCTACAATTGACTGGCATAATATGTGTGTACAATTTGTATGTGGAGGAAATTAGTAATGAAACATTTGTACATAAAGAATGAAACATTTGTACATGTATGTATTTAACAGTAATTTAAATTTACCAATGAAAATTTGTCCGGCGAACCGCACAATACTCCAAGGTGGTTTCTCATGACGTCTTCTTCTGTCAGCAAACTCCGCCACAAACCTGGGGTCCCTGTTTGCCTCATATATGTATTCTGGCAGTCTCCACAAGTCTCGAAACCAGCCTAAAAATAGACCACCAAGCGATATCCACCATACGAAAGCTTGTCTATCACGTCCTAAATAAAAATGATGAAGTCCAAACGGACCACCAAACAACCAAAATATGTAAGCTACTACTATATTCGCCATTTGAAATCACTGTCAGGTTTGAATACTATCGGAAACAGCAATTATTAATTATCTATAATTGCTTCCTTTCCAACATACGGCTTCCCCGGAAGTTTACACATCACAACTGCGCACGCGCATTGGTAGAAATAGAATTCCTAATCTATTTTAAGTAACGACAACGTGTAACGCCGTTAAATCGTATCCTATTTTCGATATAAAACTATTCTGTTTAAACAAAATAAATACTTATTCTATATGATAAAAATCAGCTGGGATTCTTCAAAACATTGAATTTCAAATAAACTATATTTTATAATTTTCGAAACGGTGTATGTCTGTATTGGGTTTTCCCAGTTCCCCATAATGCAACTGTTTGTTTATACATGGCAACAAGTTTCGATTCAATCTGTTGATTTCAGTGTAAGATCGTACATTTAATTTCACTCGTACTTATACTTTTTTTTTTAATATTTTCACTCGTGGCGATCACCATAATGGATAGACAACGCGGACATTTAGCGAAAAATCCCCAGGAAGCGGTTGATAACTTGATATGGATAAAGGTATGTACATTGTACAGTCGGTTTGGCTTTTAAACAATTGTTATGATGTGGTTATGTTTATATTCTAATATATTTATTACTGGCGTGTTAATCAACGATTCATGTACCAACAGAATATGCGCATGCAATTGTTGAAGACACAAGATGCCACAGTCATTTGAAAGGAATATGAACTCCTGCTGTGGTGTCATTTCATCGGACCCGTATTTCTAGCGACATTTGACCCCAAAGTATTTAATCTTTATTCAGATTTATCAAAGAGGTCACTGCTACCAACGATAACGATTCATCATAAAATAGCGACGTATTACTGCGGTTTAACAATAGCAGATAATCTTGAAAGACACATATAGTTTTGTTTATATGTACAGATCACATGTCACCATTGGAGCAAATGAATGTGAAATATGCTGTGTGGTATCAGTTTGATACTAATTTCTAAGACTATTATTTCCCCATTTTTATTTTCCCATGTGTTTCATGGTTAATTTTTAAATACATGATTCACGATGATACGTGTCACAGTGCAGCCTGTATGCATTGCCTCCCTTTACATGTCTATACATGTATGCATTGCCTCCCTTTACATGTCTATACATGTATGCATTGCGTCCCTTTACCTGTCTATACATGTATGCATTGCGTCCCTTTACATGTCTATACATGTATGCATTGCCTCCCTTTACTTGTCTATACATGTATGCATTGCGTCCCTTTACATGTCTATACATGTATGCATTGCGTCCCTTTACATGTCTAAACATGTATGCATTGCGTCCCTTTACATGTCTATACATGTACACATGTATATCAAACGATTTATAATGTTAACAAAGCATCAGAAGAAATTCTGACTAAATGTTTGGGATAATTCCATAGAGAACAGAAAAAAACGGAATGACCACTGACTACCACTGACCATTACGTGCCAGTTACGTGCAGTAGTATATTTTGTTTATCACATATTTATCAGCATACATATTGAAATTATATATTATAACATGAACTATCAAGTTTAAATGTACCGTAAGTTTACGTTATATCTTATTTGTATCTTTTGTAATATTATTTTTTATCAATCTTTGCTAAAGTACAGCACAAATTACCTTAAATTGTAGACTGGTGTTGACGTGTTTCATCATTTATTGTTATAATGAACTCTCAAAGTGATATTGGGAATGAGCGTTTCCTCTGTATGTGCATTTAAGCTCACTTTCGGTCTAGCCTTTTGAAGGCTCTGACAGGGATCATTGGGATAATTTTTTTATTTTTTTTACCATTACAGCTTCTGTGTTCATGAACAACATACTTCTGTTCTATGGCTGATATATAGTAAGTGTGTAGTCTTGGCATCGCGGACGTCATCGTGCAAAAAATTGACCATAACTTTGATATCGTTCTGATTTTTAAGTAAATCTTGTTGCACATGTTTCCGGAGGCAAACACTTTCAATTTCCACTAAGACAGTTCTCGTTACTGGAATTCATGTTGAATCAGGAATAATAACATATCATGCCAACCGAAGGCGTATAATTGCAAGTCGCTCGCCGAGTAGTTGTTTTTGGTTGTCAATATTCAACCAACCTTTTGCGAATGATTGCCGATAAGTTGCTGACTAAAACTTCGGCCAACACAGACGGCCAGTTCAAGGCAAGAACACCAGTTTGGTCGGCGAAAAATAGATGATGCAGTATTGTCATATATGTTTTATTTTAGTCGCGACCGTGGTTGTCTGTTTCAGATAGTTGGCATAGGGAATGCTGGAGTTGGGAAAACATGTCTTATAAAACACTTCTGTGAAAGCAAGGTATGTAAAGTTTGCATCAAGCAATTTTAATATGCATCACATATTCTCGGCACGATTCTAAAAGTAATTGAACATGAAGAAAATTGCGTCGTAAATAAACATATATTCAAAATGTATAATAACATAGCAGTGTTCATAAACATGTTATTTGAGAACAAAGCAATGGTCACATATGAGTTTTGTTTGAGAACCGACAGTGGTCACATATAGGTGTTGTTTGAGAGCATAGCAGTGGTCACATATACGTGTTGTTTGAGAACCTAGCAGTGGTCACATATACGTGTTGTTTGAGAACACAGCAGTGGTCACATATACGTGTTGTTTGAGAACAAATCAATGGTCACATATACGTGTTGTTTGAGAACCGACAGTGGTCACATTAACGTGTTGTTTAAGAACATAACAGTGGCCGCATATACGTGTTGTTTGAGAACCAAGCGGTGGTCACATATGAGTTTTGTTTGAGAACCGACAGTGGTCACATATACGTGTTGTTTGAGAACATAGCAATGGCCACATAGACGTGTTGTTTGAGAACCAAGCGGTGGTTACATATACATGTTGTTTGAGAACATAGCAGTGGTCACATATACGTGTTGTTTGAGAACAAATCAATGGTCACATATACGTGTTGTTTGAGAACCGCCAGTGGTCACATTAACGTGTTGTTTAAGAACATAACAGTGGTCGCATATACGTGTTGTTTGAGAACCAAGCGGTGGTCACATATACGTGTTGTTTGACAACATAGCAGTGGTCACATAAACGTGTTGTTTGAGAACATGGTCACATATACGTGCTGTTTGAGAACATGGTCACATATACTTGTTGTTTGAGAACATAGCAGTGGTCACATATACGTGTTGTTTGAGAACCAAGCCGTGGTCACATATACGTGTTGTTTGAGAACCGACAGTGGTCACATAAATGTGTTGTTTGAGAACATAGCAGTGGTCACATATACGTGTTGTTTGAGAACCAAGCCGTGGTCACATATACGTGTTGTTTGAGAACCGACAGTGGTCACATTAACGTGTTGTTTGAGAACATAGCAGTGGTCACATAAACGTGTTGTTTGAGAACATAGCAGTGGTCAAATATTAGTGTTTGAAAATCGGACTATATTTGCTATCGATAATCGAATCGAATCGAACCAAGCATTTCGATTTACTATCGGACAACAATCGAAGGTTCATAATATCAGTAATAGAATATATTCTTTATACAAAGCATCATCATGATCATTTAAATGGTTAAACCTGGAATCAGTACGTGTGATGCTATAGTCATGCTTTTTGCAACAGTAAGTAAATTTCCATAACCTTTTTCTGTCTTTAATAACATTACGAACAAACATAACAACACATCACATACTTAATAAGTGCAAATCAATTGCAAAATGATGCACACCGCATCAGGTAAGTCATCTTAGCATTTTATCCATGGAAAGCTTATTACATATATGAGAACCAGCTTAACATTCAATAACCTGTAATATTGTAGTTAATCAAGGGCAGTAATGTCAGGTGCGTCCAGGTTCCCTCGTTCATTGTTTGGGGTTTGAAACGATTATATTTGAAACGACTTGTTTTTGTCAGCGAAGGGTATTACCATCGTTTTCCGAATGCAGATCGCATGTTTTGGAGACAAATCTGCGCTTTAAGGAAATGCTAACTGGTTCATTCTGTACATTTTTAGAACCCATGTTCATCCCAATTCTTTAACACACTAAAACAACAATTAAAATAACTCAATTGTTTATCTTAATCTGTGTAAGTGTACTATAATACCTGTAAGAAGAGTCATTTTGATAAGGACCTCAAAACTCGCTGCTAAAAGAAGAATTGCCATTACTTGTTGGCGGTTATATAGTAAGGTTAATTGTGATGAACTAAATTCTAGACTCCAGAAATTGTTGACCGTCAATACTCTTCATCTTTCATTCTTGATTCTGTCAATATTCGAAGCTTTTTTTACCTTCGTCTTGAGTTCATGAGTTATGCGTATCAAAAAAATGTTTTTCCGCGCCTCTACCTTTATTTTATTGAAATTATGTTATTAAAAATAAATTATTATATATAGGGAAAAGAAACAGAGGAGAAAAGAGAATGGATAGAAAAGAGGGAGAGAGGAGGGAAAAAGTCTTAGAGATGAAGGGGAGGGAAAGAAGATAAGGGATAAATGAGAGAAAAAGAGGAGCAAGGGAGGAGAGAGGAGGGAAAGAGGGTGGAAAAGAGGAGGGTGGAAAAGAGAAGGGGAATAAAGAGAGGAGAGAAAAAGAGGTGATGGGGAGAAGAGAAATAGGGGGAAATATTGAGGGAAGAGAATGGGGAGGGGAGGAATAAGGAGAAAGCGAGGATAGAAAGGGGAGAGAGATATGAGTTGGAAGGGAATTGAGAGAGAGGAGAAAGAGAAGGGAATGTGGTAAAGATATTGTCCGGGGTTTGGGAGAGATACGGTTTAAAGTATTAAGTGACAGGGGAAGAAGAGTGAGGAAGGAGATAAGAAGCGGAAGTAGGTTGAACGCACATAAGAAAGTTTTTGATATTTAAGAAGAAAAGAGGGGTTGTAGTGTAATGGGAAGATAAAGTGTGGCGAAGGGAGGCAAAAATAAGAAAGTAATCAAGATTTGATAGATCTCGAAACATGTGCGACCACATACACATGTACGATGGTGGCTCACAGAGCCAGAAGGAAAGACAGAAGAGAGGAGACAGATCTCGTACCATGCACGACCACACGTACGAGCGGTGGCTCTGAGAGCCAGGCTCGAGAACCAGCACCGCTAGTTCCCGTACAAATTCATCCAAGATTTGAAACCCTGGGATTTTATTATAATACAAAACTTGAAGGTTTAAATGGCAGATTTATATTACATTTCCGTGGAAATGTTATTTGTATAAATTCATACAGTGGTACGAAAAAAAACACTACATGCTATAATATTATATTTTAAGAGCTTTAAACTGGAATGACAATTCTTCAAAAATGAGTAAATTGCCTTAATTTAGCTATTTAGTATTATTTTATTACTTCCGTTTATTGCTTATTCAGTCTATTTATATTATTATTAAATATTCTATAAATAAGTGTATTATTATAACAACAATGATATACAGTAACGCCTTTGGCCATCACAATAAAAGGTGCGAAAATATGGCCATGAATGAAAATATTACTAAATTAACTCTTGAAATATGAAGAGTTCTGAAACATTGCCGTATACAGTGCGACTTGGAGGCACCACGCCGCCGCATACCGTATGAGGCAGACATATCACTGCATTTAGGTCACGTAACGGTTCCCCGCATAAAGCACCGTTTGAAATACTTAAACACCGTATAAAGATGTTCGTTTATTTATTAATGACTGTTTTGAGCAAATAGTTGATAAAGTTTTTTGGCAAAATTTAATATTGCAGTGGTCACATATACGTGTTGTTTGAGAACCAAACAGTGGTCACATATACTTGTTGTTTGAGAACCAAGCGGTGGTCACATATACGTGTTGTTAGAAACTTGTATAATGTATGTTATATTATGTCCATATGGTTTGCAGTTCAGTGGAGGGTACCAGCCGACCGTTGGTGTTGATTATGGATTCAAAATACAGAACGTAAAAGGATACGAATGTATGTATTCATTTCAAGCCTTTGTATGTATGGCATAGCGGGGATAAACAGGGGAAACTGAAATTTGTCAGGAATGCGCCATACATCTTTCCGACGGCATCCAACAGACTTTCCCCCTGGTTTTGAGAAAAGCAACACACGCTTTAAACGTAAAATTTGCGTACATTTTTGTAAATATTAAACTAAACTGTTTTGGGGGCATTCTTTATTTATCTCAGCTAAGCAATAGCGATGACAAGCTTTCCTGGAAAGTTTGATAAGTTTGGCATCGGTAGTGTCTCCAATTCATAAATCACAAAAGCATTGACAGGATAAGATTACCAGGGACTTATCGCGGGTAGTTTCGACAAGTCGGTGATCCTCGGCAGTCATTGTTACACTATCAATCGTAGTGATCACAGGGAGGATTTCTTACTTGAAAGAAAACCCGACTGCAACTGAACTGGCCGGCAGCTGTCTTAAGTTAACTCTTATCGGTTTTAAGTTGTCACACGATTTTGGTACTAACGTCTGTCACATTCTTAATAATATCTAGCATGTGCTTCATGTCCGGGATCTAACAAATGCACGTGCATAAGCCGGTAACGAGGCTTGCCGAGATTCCTGACAGTAGAGCTCTGATGAATGCACACAGATAGGTCATCATTGAAACTAACACTGAGATGGTATAAATTCACTTTCAAGTCCACGGTTTAAATTAAACAATATAGTACACATGTCTATTTAATTTCTCCACCGTGTGTTTACAACATTATTGTATTGTTATAGTGCGTGTTCATCTCTGGGACCTGTCCGGAAGTCCGGAATATATTGACGTCAGAAATGAGCTCTACGGTCAGTCCGACGCCATTTTCCTGGTGTTTGACGTCACGGACCAAGCCTCATTTGAGAGTTTGGACACGTGGATGAAGGAAGTCACGAAATATAGCGGTGGAGGAGTACAGGAAATAGTTCTAATAGCGAATAAGGTAAACAAACGACACTGGAGAGGTTGAGCGAAAGTTTCTTGTACGTTTACTGTTTTTTTGTTAGTTACCTACACGTGCAAAGAAAATAATGCAGACGATTTTTTAAGTCCATCTGCGTCTTATACTTGTTCGGAGAGGTACACGTTCAAGTCCGTGTAGTGTTTCGGATAAGCTCCATTGTGATCAAATTTCATGTTAGTTTTCGAAAGCTTGTGGGGCACATTCTTGTTTGTTTGACATTGTTCATAAGGGTTGTTTAAGACTGGTCATTGACAACGATCTCGGTTTGTATAAGACTGCTTATTCACAGAAGTTTTAGCTTAATCCAAACAGCTCATTGACAGCAGTCTTGGTATGTTTGAGACCGCTTATTGACAAAAGTATTGGTTAGTTTGAGACTATTGTTGAAAGCAGCCTGGATTTGTTTGAGACTGGTCACTGAAAACGTTATCCCAATAAGCTTATGCAATACGCCCTTTACCATACAGTTGTAAGATAAACATTTTTACATCAGTTTCATATTTTTAAGTGATTAAAGGAGCTCTTTCACAGATTGCCAAATTGCACTTTTTAAGATTTTTTGTTTTATATTCCAAAATAAACTGAAGCAACGCATTAGTTATGTTAAAAATTGAAGACTGACAACTGGACTCTTTAAAACCGCTTGATTTCTACAGCGTTATTAACGCTCTGCAGACCTCTCCTTATATTGAAGGTAGTGTACCGACCTCGTTGCCGAGTGGTCTAACACGCTGAAAATACTTTCGGACTTATAGTCGTGAGGTCGGTAGGTCGTTGGTTATAAAACCCCGCTCTGCCATTTTTGTTTTGCTTTTTGCATCTTTTATATATATATATATATATATATATATATATATATATAATATATATATATATATATATATATAATATATATATATATCAAACAGCATCAGGATAAAACATTGAACATAAGGGATAGTTTTCCAGGCATGCTAAAATTTAGGACAAAATCGTTCACGGGTACTTTACAATAACTTGACGTCTTCTTCACAATTGGAGATACCGTTGGTGTAATTGCAAAATGTGTCTTTCGTGCGCTATGCTTTTTATTTGGGTGTCTGTATTCGAATGATGGTGCAAATAAAGTTGAATATATAACTTCCTAAGTAACTGGGGATTAAATCGCAACTACTCATAACATCTCGTAAACACATCGTAACGTACAGAACTCGTAAAGGCTAGATTGACCATAATGACTCGTAATTCAAAAGCAACAACTTGACTCGTAAATACAACGTACCTCGTATAACAGTCGTATCACTGGTAACAAATCATTAGTTTTAGCCATAAATTTATCATAATAACTCAATATATTGGATCGCAATTTGGTCGTAAACAACTCCTTAATAATATCTGGTTAAAGTGGTCAAATCGTATAAATTTCCTGATAAATGGGTCTTCAAAATAATGTACCTTTATTTGAAACCCTTTAGTTTTCATACGAGTTTATATTAAGATGTATAATTATAATGAACCATGGTTGGGGTTTCGTTTAGTCATTATCAAGGTCATATCTCAATAGCCAGCCGATGGACTGGATAGAAACGTCTCATAGGCCATCGCGTGATCAGCCTTTTCTAAATAATAAAGTTACTCTTGCTCGAATTTGGCCCCTAATCGACTTCAGAAATTCTGATTCAGAAACCATTTGATAAAATAAGTTGAAACATCATTTACAAGTCTTCCTAGACAACTGTTACTTAGTTTCCTCTAATAATAATGAATATAGTGGAGAATGAATAGTGTGTGCAGTTTGATAAACTATTTATTTCGACAAAAGAAACAGGTTTTGACTCATTTTCGAGACTTTCTGTTTTAAGCCAATTTTGTGCGAAATCGAATCCTCTCCTTTTCATAGCATGGCCTTGGGTGATAACAAGCTTATTTTCGACCACGTGACTAAGCCTTTTAGCATGCACATCAAATGTGTAAACAAGCTTTCCCTTCGATTTGAACAGATGACCTATATTGTTCAATGCTACCTAGTTTCGCACAGCGCCTATGACGACACATGCATTTTGAAAGTTTGTATCCAATGTAATATTTAATAGATTGTATATGGCTGCAAAACCAGAATAGCAAAGTCGCTCTTCAATGAGTCGTGACTAAAGACAGGGGGTCCAACGTGAAACTTCGTCGCCCAACATAAAAGGTGTTTAAACATGAAAAAAATCGGCCGTATAATACCCATGAAAGTGCAGTAGCGGTCAAAAAGATAAATAATGCAAATATTCAATAACAATTAGCTAAAACAGGTACAAGAATGGTAAACTTGGGCCGAAAATACAGTTTCAAGTCACGCAATTTTTTATTTTCACTTTGTAAACAATCAATCGTTCAGCGTATACATTCAATAACTTTTTTGTAAAGGCCTCTAAAAACATAGGTTAAAAAACCGAGAGACGCTTACACGTGTGGTCTCCGGGTAGGCGTATTTATATTGCGAGAAAGGTGATATAACTTACTTACCAGGTGAAATTACATCCTTGAAACACCGAAATTCCTTTCAACGCCGCCATTTTATTCCGCTTCCCACAATTTCCCTCACTTAAAATTCGGCGAACACATTTCACGTTGGACCCGGGTAAAGAGCCCGTAATGGAATCTGACCAATTACGCCATAGTCACATTAAATTTAGTAAATTATAGTTTTGTTTACAAACGCCACACCCCTTTCCTGGAAAACTTTTCTTTATGGTCAATATTTTATCCTGATGCTGTTTGACAAAGAAATTATGAAAATGCAAAAAGCAAAACAAAAATGTTGGCAGGGCGGGGTTTCGAACTCACGATCTACCCACCTTACGACTATAAGTCCAAAAATATTATCCAACGCGTTTAAACTATCGTATTATCGCGCATGGCTTTACTAACGCTTAAAAAATCAGGTTGTTTCAAAGACACTTTTTGACCATAAAGATATATCCACATAGTTGGAAGAAGTCCAATTGACAGTTTTCAAAATTTAACATATCTAATGCGATGCATCAGTTTATTTTGGAATATGAAACAAAAATATTAAAAAGCGCAATTTGGCAATCTGTGAACGAATCCCATTTAATGAGGAGTTAATGCTGACATATTAAACATGAAAGTTTCATGACTCTAGATCTTATACTTTTGTAGTTTTGAAGGACACAGATTTGATAATTATGGTGGGATGCACTGACACATGGTCTGGAGGGCAAATTTATATGCCCCTCTTAAATGAGGAACATTGCATTACTCCTCTCTTATGCACGGAAACGTTCAGAAACGTCACCATGTGCCGTAAAGGATGGGGTGGCGAGGGGACAGGTCCCCTGAAATTTGACAAGCCCTTCTTTAAATATGTTCATGCCCCCCCCCTCCCCCCGGCATTGTAGTCTTGATCCGCGCATGCTTAGCGTTGTATAATGATGTAGTTGTCATAGTTTTTATTTAATTTCTTAAAATTTCGCCTCTATGCGTACATATACTTTTTTCCACCTGTTAAAAATGACCCCATTTGTGATCAAAATTTAACGACTGATCATTTTTCAACGATTTTTGGATCAAAACTTAATGTTGAATTGTTGGCAGGGTCCATTCTCAACATTGAAAAATGATCCATGGGGTCACTTTTCAACGGGGTCTAATGTTGATGTTACACCTGTTCGGCGTGTTTGAAACTGGTCACTGACATTAGTTGGGATTCGTTCGAGACTATCAGTTGGCAGCAGTTCCGGCTTGTTTGAGACTGGTCACTGACATTAGTTGGGATTCGTTCGAGACTATCAGTTGGCAGCAGTTCCGGCGTGTTTGAGACTGGTCACTGACATTAGTTGGGATTCGTTCGAGACTATCAGTTGGCAGCAGTTCCGGCGTGTTTAAGACTGGTCACTGACATTAGTTGGGATTCGTTCGAGACTATCAGTTGGCAGCGGTTCCGGCGTGTTTAAGACTGGTCACTGACATTAGTTGGGATTCGTTCGAGACTATCAGTTGGCAGCAGTTCCGGTGTGTTTGAGACTGGTCACTGACATTAGTTGGGATTCGTTCGAGACTATCAGTTGGCAGCAGTTCCGGCGTGTTTGAGACTGGTCACTGACATTAGTTGGGATTCGTTCGAGACTATCAGTTGGCAGCAGTTCCGGCGTGTTTAAGACTTTCAGTTGACAGCAGTCCCGGCGTGTTTGAGACTTTCAGTAGACAGCAGTTCCGGCGTGTTTGAAACTTATATTTAAAATTATCATTTGACTTCATAACTTGCAATATGGAAGGTCACATGAATTTATGCTTGCTTAAGCGCTACACTCTCTGAACATTTTGCGTTTTGGTCCTGCAAAACCCTCGATGCACTGGAACCTTCAGGGACAAGTCCAGTATCGTATTGCCATCATCGTGTTTAATGACACAATGAACAAGGCTGAACAAACACTTCAAACAAAAGACATACAACGTTCAAAAACATATACATGTAGCATTGATATCAAAATATCGTTGTTGATAAAGGTTGGTAGTTCAGTCTCTATGGAACGGTCAATGAAAAGGAGTCATGAATAAATATGGATTAAATATTCTGACATAATGAAAAAAACAGTAGTCTGCAACATTTTTTTTAATCTGACACTGTACCTTTAAATTAGCATTACACAAACGACACCTACTTGTCTTGTGTTTTAAAATTATAACAACTGTTTGCAAATGAACAGTATTGCATGATCGTGGCTTTAAATCCACCATAGTTCATCAAGTTAATTTCAAATTAAGTGCAATATATATATAGCCTGTATATTGACATATAGCAACGTTAAGCATCCGGACATGTACAGTTTACATTGGCGTCACAGACTTTACTTCAACCGATTAATAACATCGTATCTTTAAATTACGCCTACAAGAACGACGCGGTGACAAACGAAACTCGTTTGAAGTGCCGAAACTAACTGTTAGAAGCCACTGTCTGTGTGGTACTCATTGACCTCGGTGCAAAATGGTATTGTGATCGTGCTTAAATTAATTGACCAGAACGGTTTGCAAATAGTAGCATTTGCATACTAACTTCAAAATTGCTAACTCCTTTCAGGTAGATACAAAAGCCGGAAAGAGGATGATATCAACACAAGAAGCAAAAAAATGGGCAACCAGCCGTAAAATGAAGTAAGTGAATGTTTGGTTTGCTATCAGTATAATGCTATGTCGTAAACGTCATTTTTGAAATATTAATCTTTATTTAATTGCCATTTAGAAGCGCATGTATGCATGTTTTTGAAAATAGTTTGATCTTTCGGGACTCATTATCGAGACTAAACACGCGCTTATTACGACACTCATAAAATGTAAGGTTCCGAAGCCGACGTTTACATTAAAAAGCTAGACGATAGCAGAAAGAGGATATTTATTCAAATATCAGGATCTCCTGCTCTCGTTTTCGTGATTTTGTAGTTGTCATTGACGTTCACCTGCTCGAACCTAATCGTACGACGTCATTCGTATGACGTAGATCACAAACCCCCTCGTACCCGAATGACGTTGATCACAAACCTACTCCTTCCCGTATGACGTAGATCACAAACCTACTCCTTCCCGTATGACGTATAACACAAACCTACTCCTTCCCGCATGCCGTAGATCACAAACCTACTCCTTCCCGTATGACGTAGATCACAAACCTACTCCTTCCCGTATCACGTATATCACAAACCTACTCCTTCCCATATCACGTATATCACAAACCTACTCCTTCCCGTATGACGTATATCACAAACCTTCTCCTTCCCGTATGACGTATATCACAAACCTTCTCCTTCCCGTATGACGTAGACCACAAACCTACTCCTTCCCGTACCACGTATATCACAAACCTACTCCTCCCCGTATCACGTATAACACAAACCTTCTCCTTCCCGTATGACGTATATCACAAACCTTCTCCTTCCCGTATGACGTAGATCACAAACCTACTCCTTCCCGTATGACGTATATCACAAACCTACTCCTTCCCGTATCACGTATATCACAAACCTACTCCTTCCCGTATCACGTATATCACAAACCTACTCCTTCCCGTATGACGTACATCACAAACCTTCTCCTTCAGGTATGACGTAGATCACAAACCTTCTCCTTCCCGTTTGACGTATATCACAAACCTACTCCTTCCCGTATTACGTAGATCACTAACCTACTCCTTCCCGTATGACGTAAATCACAAACCTACTCCTTCCCGTATGACGTAGGTCACAAAATTACTCCTTCCCGTATCACGTATATCACAAACCTACTCCTTCCCGTATGATGTTGATCACAAAACTACTCCTTTCCGTATGACGTTGATCACAAACCTACTCCTTTCCGTATGACGTTGATCACAAACCTACTCCTTTCCGTATGACGTTGATCACAAACCTACTCCTTCCCGTATGACGTTGATCACAAATCTACTCACGTTTGTATGACGTACATCACAAAAATACTGATCACAAACCATCTCGTACCCGTATGACGTATATTACAAAACTACTCGTACCCATATGACATAGACCACACACCTTTTCGTACCCGTATGACGTAGATCACAAACCTACTCTTATCTGCATGGCGCAAATCACAAAACCTCTTGCATCTGTATGACGTAGAACACAAACCTACTCATATCTGTATGACATAGATCACAACTGTCCTGATTACAGAGTACACGCTTTAAACTTGTACAAATATCTGGAGTACCGGACTTACTATTTCTCTATTATTGTAAAACAAATAAGGGTTCCTTTTCAGTTTGTATGAAGCTAGCGCAAACACGGGAGATGGTGTCCATAAGCTGTTTGATGAACTGCTGAACAACATTATCCAGAAAAGGAAACAAGCGGGACTGGTACCACAGCTTTCGTGATTCATTTGAGGATATGTGGACTTGCTTGTGGTATCACTTACTTGTACAGTTCAGCATTCGAATGTCTATTCAATACAAGTTTTAATATTTGTTTGAAAGAAAGGGGCGACATTTTATCGTCCTTAAGACGATTCGAGGCATATATATAATATATATATATATAGTGATATGCATGTGTGTTTACGGGTGTGGCAACGTATAAATTTAGGACGACCCATATATATATAGTATTTCTTTTTCGGTGTTATACGGTACGCCAAAGGGGAAAATAGAGAGGTTGTGTAACACTCCTTTTACGGGTACGTGTACGTAAAGGCTACTTTTTTGTGAACTACGTCATCAAGGTATGTGAACATTGTACACGTTTAGAGGGACATGTATGATAAGACGAGGAGAGTGATTTATGAAAGTATCGGCGAGTCTACACGTTCATGTTTGAGGTGAAATTTCGCAAACGATTTTTAAGGTAGCAAACCTCTAATGAAAACCTCCACTTAAAACTCTTCAGTTGTAATGCTAAATAGCTTATGCTGTTATGCACAGGACAACAATTATTTGGAGCGATTCAAAATACAGGTTCGAATCCATCCTGAAACACAATTTTTTTGTCGTCTTTGTTTTCATTAGCTAACATTTTAATAGAGGTTCATATTGTATTTTCATAAAAAAGTAATCAAAAGCATTTGTACGCATGTATATTTTAAATATTAGCTTCTTATAAGCTAAAATTGCTGGTTTAGAAACCCGAACTTTAATGTGTTTTTTTTTAAAAAAAAAGATGGTTCAACATTTTAATTTTGTTCGCATAATGTTTACAAACGGGATGTTGTTTATTATTTAGTTACTCTTTGACAAAGAATAGGGCATGAATATTTTTAGAACTTGTTGATTTTGCTTTAAAACGTCATATTTCAATTTTTATGTGGTCAAACAGTATGTTAATATCAGTACAGTTTGATTATTTTTGTTGATTATATTATAATGTTTAATTTCTGAAAGCAAATAGATATCTTGTTACAATGATATCAGATTTATCATAAAAATGAAAATAAAATGAAAAAATAAAGATTTTTCTTGTCTATCAGGTGATGTCGTTTTTTTATCAATAATTCTAAAATGGAGGTAGGGTAATTCAAGTTTAAATAAGTGTTACTTGACGGTAAACATAATTCAAATTTTGTTTTTGGAACCAGGAAATGATACACATTAAGAAAATATCAAGCTGATCATAGTTTGAAATGATGCCCATAAGGGATTTTTTCAGATTCGAATTTCACGAGGCGCAAGGATTTCACGAGATTTTACCACTTGCATTAAAAGTCAATAAAATCATATTATGTCTTTTCACCTTTTAAAAGCGCATTACATGTATATCGTAGTATGTTTATTAAGGCCTTTGGTCAAGATTCCAAGGGAAATCAAATCTTCTACAGCCAAAAATGAATTTGATTTCAATTCATTATTTACATCGGTTCAGCAAGAGGACGAAGAACTGACCACATAACCACAACAATTAATGGACTGTTTAAAGAGTGTCAGGGGAACTATCCCTATTATAACGCATAAGTACTTACTAGAAGAGTAACAAGTAGTCAAGAAGTCCCCCCCCCCCCTTCTATGATGATCCAGAGTGTGGCTTACATTTATCATACAGATCTGTCCCCGGCGATGCACGTGTAGTCTATTTGTGTTGTTTGGTGACGCTGTGTTTCTCCCGGTGAGTATCTGTTTGCCCCTTATACTACTAAGCTTGTCACTGGAGGTGCCACTGTATTATTACACCCGCAATAAATGAACACAAAAACTTAGACAGTGGTTTAGAGCTCAGCTGGTTATATGTCTTTCATGGTAATACAAAACTTCTCTGAAAAATGTATTTGAATTTAAACGCAGACAATTCTGTCCATACACTCTATGAGGATATTCGTTTATGTGTTCATCAATATATTTTAAAGCGAGAATGTATATGGCACATTTACGTTTGCAGGATTTTTCTTCGCACCCTAAACGCTGTGTTGTTATGGACGTACATGCCGGTCTACTATGCGCTGTTTTGTTATGGACGCACATGCCGGTGTACTATGCGCTGTTTTGTTACGGACGTACATACCGGTGTACTATGCGCTGTTTTGTTATGGACGTACATGCCGGTGTACTATGCGCTGTTTTGTTATGGACGTACATACCGGTGTACTATACGCTGTGTTGTAATTGCCGTACATGCCGGTGTACTAAACGCTGTGTTTTAATGGTCGTATATGCCTTCGTACTAAACGCTGTTTTGTAATGGTCGTACATGACGGTATACTATACGCTGTGTTAATATGGACGTACATGCCGGTGTACTCAACACCGTGTTGTAATTGTCGTACATGCCGATGTACTATGCGCTGTTTTGTAGAGGTCGTACCTGCCGGTGTACTATACGCTGTGTTGTAATTGCCGTACATGCCTGTGTACTAAACGCTGTGTTTTAATGGTCGTATATGCCTTCGTACTAAACGCTGTTTTGTAATGGTCGTACATGCGGTATACTATACGCTGTGTTAATATGGCCGTACATGCCGGTGTACTCAACACCGTGTTGTAATTGTCGTACATGCCGGTGTACTATGCGCTGTGTTGTAAAGGTCGTACCTGCCGGTGTACTATACGCTGTGTTGTAATTGCCGTACATGCCGGTGTACTAAACGCTGTGTTTTAATGGTCGTATATGCCTTCGTACTAAACGCTGTTTTGTAATGGTCGTACATGCGGTATACTATACGCTGTGTTAATATGGACGTACATGCCGGTGTACTCAACACCGTGTTGTAATTGTCGTACATGCCGGTGTACTATACGCTGTGTTGTAATGGTCGTATATTCCGGTATTCTATACGCTGTTTGGTATTGGTCGTGCATGCCGGTGTAACTAACGCTGTGTTTTAAAGTTTGTACATGCCTTTGTATTTAAACGCTGTGTTGTAATGGTCGTACATGCCTGTGTACGAAACGTTGTGTTGTAATGGTCGTACATGCCGGTGCACTAAACGCTATGTTGTAATGGTCGTTCATGCCGGTGTACTATACGCTGTGTTGTTATAGTTGTACATGTCGGTGTACTATACGCTGTTTTGTATTGTTCGTGCATGCCGGTGTTCTATACGCTGTGTTGTAACTGTCGTACATGCCGGTGCACTAAACGTTGCCTTGTTATGGTCGTTCATGTCGGTGTACTATACGCTGTGTTGTTAAAGTCGTACATGCCGGTGTACTATACGCTGTTTTGTATTGGTCGTGCATACCGCCGGTATTCTAGAGCGGAATAGCGGGGCGCTCCGCCCTGCCCTTTTTCCGGTCCCCCACGCTGCCCCTATTCCTACCTAATTAGCGCCACGCTGTTTTAATCCCATCAACTGCCTTGTTTGACACTTGATAATCAGCAATTATGCACAGCATGTGTCTGTCACTGGCTTGTTTACAACTAGCGCGTGTAAAAAATCGATACACACAGCACGCTATATGCTTTAAGCGCGGTTCCCGGTGTTAATGCTGTACTAATAGCGTATAGCGGTATAAGTGTGAACAACATGTCGGCATTTATTGTTTGATGCCGTAGACAGAATTAAGAAGTTAGGAAAGTAATTATCGAAGCGGTATTTAATGATAGAGCTGGGGAGAGATGAAATAGATTGATAATGAGGTTAAATAACGATAATTAGACCGAATTACCTCGGCTACTTTTTAATGTTTTTAAATTACTTGAACTCGCTAAAAGACGAAAATGGAGTTGAGAAAAGGTAAGAAAATGTGAATTACTGTCGCATATATTCGATTTTAGTCTGATAGATAACACTTCTTGTACGTAATACGATATTAAGTTCTAGTGATGCCTTCCTCTAAACGGAAGCTTGTGCAAAAAGATCGTGAGCTATCTAAAATAGCTAGGAATAATCGTTCGATTTCGGACTTTTTTGGAGGATGTAAAAGGTACGTAGATTATGATTATTCATGATTTTACTAGTTGTCTAGGTACAAAAAAACAAACATTATTGTCTGTGCAAAACATGTAGACCCTGACAAGACATTTGATTTCAGACTCGGAAGACCGACACATATAAGATTATTCTTTATCATTTCATTTAGATTTATTGTTCCTATTGGAAAACAGTGAATGCCACTTCGGATATATTTATGATTACAATTGCAATAATGTGATATTTGATACTTTATAATCAAAACTGAAATATTTCATGTAGATTAACCCTCATTGTTTTCAATTTTCTGTTTATAAGTATCTATCTTTGTTTTCAATTATTTAGAAAAGCCTTTATGGAATTTACAAAAAGCAGTGTAGATCTAGATCTGGTATCCCATTTTAATCTGGATCTACTGGATAATGTACGCCTAGATTAAACATTTCCCATGAAAAACCCAATGAAGTCACAACTTTTTTCCACTATGAATTTCACATATGATCAATAAGACACTGGCCCTGCATTCACAAACTTCTCAAAATGAGATATTGCTAAAAATTAAGGGTGGTTAATAAAATAGTATCTAAACACGACACCGAAAATAAGACAAAACTTTCCATTTTCAGTGTTGACCCTGGAGATTCTGATAATGGATCGTCTTCTATCGCAGAGACAACCAACTCCCAGCCTCCTACGGTGGTGGAACCACATACATCTAACATCTCAGTGGAAGATTCCCCACCGGCTACACCTACCAGAAAGACTGTAAAAACTAAACACCGGGTGGGGTTTGATTCTAAGTGGAAAGACACTAGGCCATGGTTGTATACAAGAAGTGAAGAGTCTGACAAGGGCCAAGTAGATGTAATGTTTTGTAAACTGTGCCAAAAACATAACACTAAAGGTCTCAATGGCAGTGCGATATGGAACATTAAAGGATGCGCCACCCTGAGACAGGACAAAGTCGCAGATCATGAGAATTCGGATATGCACCGTAAAGCTATGCGCATCGAGACTGAGGTTCAGTTGGACATTGGCACGGCCTTCCGGGACAGATTACCAATGGGACCAGAGGAGTTCAAAGCTGTCACATGTGCAATGAAAATTTTACATTTTCTAATCAAACACAACGTCCCACAAACAACCGTATTTAAGGACTTCATTGACTTTGCCACAACTGAACTTAAGTGTCCAGACCTTAAGCACTTAAAGCAGGGGAAGAATGCCACCTACACCAGCACCACAACAACAGACGAGTTTCTGCAAGCCATGGTGGAAGACATTGAGGAGACTGTGAAGGAGCGTGTGCTGGAGAGCCCCGGTTATGCGGTTATGACAGACGAGACTACGGATATTTCAAACAAGAAGCACCTCGCCTTCTGCGTGAAATATGTCGACCAGGTGAGCGGTGAGACATGTGTGGACTTTATCAAGGATGTAAGAGTGTTTGATGGCAAAGCAGAGACAATCTTCAATGAGACAAAAACAGTGATAGAGGATCTGAGTGTAGATAAGTTTGTAGCCTTTGCGTCTGATGGGTGCAATACCATGATTGGTAAAAAGACAGGTGTGTCCACCAGACTAAAGGAAATGAAGCCGGAAATTGTTACCATCCACTGCCACAACCACCGCCTAGCTCTCGCCGCAAAGGACAGCTTTGAGTCCATCAAGGTGATGAGGGATACTGACGACCTCCTGACACACAGTACTACCATTCATCGGGTAACAGAACTGCTTCTCTAGAACGGATCCAGAAGGTGCTTGATGACAGCGGCAAGAAGAAAATCAAGCAAGCTGCCCACACACGCTGGTTGTCACATCTGGATGCAGTCACTTCCTTGAGAGACACTTACCAGGCAGTAAACATGGATCTGGAGAACGCCATAGAGGCTGGAAATGACAAAGTGAGACTCGGCAGTGGCCCTAGTGCCAATGGACTCGTAAAAAACTGAAGATGTACCAGACCATCCACCTCATCTTCTTTCTCTGCGATGCCTTGAAGCCACTGACAACACTAACCATGATCTTCGAGAAGAATAAAATTGACCTGTCCACCATCAAGCCAAGGAAGGATTCAACAATTTCAGATCTGACTCGGTTGAAGGAGATAGAGGGCCCAAGCACCAGGAAAGTTGTGAAGCTGTTAGCTGACCTGGACATCACACCAACAGAGGTCCAGATTGGTGCAGTGAAAGCTGCAGAACAGGAATTCATCGACAACCTTATTCACCACATCAACATCAGACTTGCCTCATCAGACATCATAGACAACATGAGTGTGTTCAACATGGATGAAAAATCGGCCTTTTACGGCGATGATGAGATAATGCATCTGGCTGAACACTTCAAAATGGATGTTGACAAGGTTCTATATGAATGGGACAGACTTAAGGATGCAGTTTCAACTCTGGACTCTGAAGTTGTGTCAGGACCAGTCAACCTTCTGAAAGTGTTCCAGAAGATGAAGGCAACTACAGGTGACTTTGGGGCTGATGTGGAGAAGCTTTGTACTACAGCAGCAGTTATTCCTGTGAGCACTGCTGAAGTGGAAAGAGTCTTCTGGCCCGCACCAAGACGGACCTGCGCAACAGACTTGAAGTTGAGTCAGTACATCATCTCCTGATGATTCACAGGAATGATCAGTACCTGGACTTCAACAGAGCTTTGAAGAGGTGGCACAGCCAGAAGCCCAATAGAAGGATTTGAGTTGATCCATTTACTTAATCGTTGCTAAGGCAGGCCTTAAACAAAATATTTGTGAAAACAGAAAACTTTTCAAAGAGTCTTAAGTCATTTTTTAATAAGTATACCTTGCCCAGAGTGCTCCTTATGGGTCGCATCTGTCTGCTCAATTCTGCATTTATTACATTGCAAGTATGGTTTAAAGTAGATGGGTCACTCAAACTGTTGTGTCTTGTGAAAAAGTGTTGTGATATGTGAGAAAGTGCTGATTTGTGATTTCAGTGAATGGGCTGTTGGTAAAACTTAAACTTGCTGCATAATTTATAAATTATTTATTAGTTGTAACCCATACCACCCTGAAATATTTCCATTTGCTAAGCTTCTTTTTCAAAGACAAATAATTAAATTCTTTATTTTTTTAAATAATTTAATTTACATACTATAGAAAAAAAATGTGAACAATGTAGACTATGTTTTTCATAATTTTTAGTACATGTCTCAGTCAGTACAATTATTTCCCACATTTTCACATAAAACACTACAGGCATGAATATTATTGGAATATGTGTGAAAGAATGGTACTGGCTGATGATTTGATAGCCAATAGATTGTCTTTTGATTAATGTTTTGAGGATTAATGCATCTACATGAATAAAATTCTTAATTATCAACAATTGCTTGTCAAGTTGTTTTTTGCTACTTTGATTTATTTCCATTATTTTAAAATGAGCATGTGGACATAACACTTAATATGTTTAACACTAAACACATGTTGTACTTCTTAAACACTCTAACGACCGGCTGCCGCTACATATGCTACCCTGCCCTGATTTTGGTGCACCCTGCCCTTTTTTTGGCCCACCCTGCCCCTTTTTGGTCTCTAGAATAATCACTATTAACCGGTGTACTAAATGCTATGATGTAATGGTCGTGCATGACGGTGTAATCAACGCTGTGTTGTAAAGGTCGTACATGCCGGTGTATTTAAACGCTGTGTTGTAATGGTCGCACATGCCGGTGTACTAAATGCTGTGTTACAATGGTCATACATGCCGGCGTATTAAACGTTGTCTTGTAAAGGTCGTACATGCTGGTGCACTAAACGCTGTGTTGATAGTGGGGTACATGCCGGTGTACAATACGCTGTTTTGTTATGGCCTTATCCTCCGATGTACTATACGCTGTGTTGTAATGGTTGTACATGCCGGTGTACTTAACGCTATGTTGTTATAGTCGTACCTGCCGGTGTACTTAACGTTGTGTTTTATTGGTCGTACATGCCGGTGTACTCAACGCCGTGTTGTTATTGTCGTACATGCCGGTGTATTATACGTTGTGTTTTTATGGTCGTACATGCCGGTGTATTATACGTTGTGTTTTTATGGTCCTTCTTGGTAGTGTACTAAACGTTGAGTTGTAATGGTCCTTCATGCTTGTTTACTCAACGCTGTGTTCAAATGGTCGTACATGCCGTTGTACTTAACGTTGTGTTGTTATGATCGTACATGCCGATGTACTTAACGCTGTGTTTGTATGGTCGTAAATGCCGATGTACTGAGCGTATGTGGACGTACTTACCTTTGTAAATTTATCAAGAACTGTCTTATGTTACAGTTCAAGCCCCAATTTCTCGGAAGTATAACAGGCTAAAGCCCCTTATTTCATTTAGACAAAAACGTTGCTTTTTCTCGAGTTTACATATAGCAAAAAGTAGTTTATCAGTATTATCTTTAAATAGCTTTCAATAATAGTCTCAAAACTCTTTAATATGAGAGAATAAAATACATTTTACCAAAACAAATCTAGTCTGCATAGCTTAATTCTGTTATAAGGGACTTGAGATGTTTCGAAAAAGTGAAGTCAAATGAACATTTCCTTGCTTTCAATTTGTGCATGGAAACTAATTGCGTCTCATAAACGATTAACTGGATCGTTTTATGAATTTGTAGATTATTTGAAGTTTAATTAGCTGATCTAATGAGTGTTTATGCAATTTTAACTGCTTATTGACGGAAGGAACAATCATGAACATACGCCTTGGAGAGGTGTTGAAAATTAATATTTTTATTTTAAGATTAATTAAAGTAATAAAAGCGCCATTTTCTCTAATTCACACAAACGTAAAATTTATAAAATACAAACAAATTGCGTTTCAGTGTATCCGATAATTGTTATTATTGCGCAGAAAACCATAATATAGCCATTCCACTGGAAGGCAAAAATAGCCATTTCTTGTAATCAATAATACTCGGTAATATTTTCATTTATTGGTTGTCTGACAATAAATCGGGAAAAGAGACAAAAAATCATTATGCTGTTATATTCAATACCGTTGCTGAAAAACCGCCACCTATCCGAAAGACAGTGACATATAGAAAACTGAACTCAATTGATATAGACTCCTTCAAAAGTGACATTGAAACATCAGAAATTTTACGTGACAATCTTGAAAGCACAGATCCCGAACAACTTGTAAGAGTAGATACAAATGTACTATCAACCTTACTCGAAAAACATGCCCCACTTCAAACAAAGACAATAGTGTTACGACCTTCTTGTGCCTGGTATACTCAGGAGTTACATGACGCAAAACATCTGCGGCGTAATTGCGAAAGAAAGTGGCAATCATCTAAACTGACTGTTGACCACGAAATTTACCGAAATCAATGTGCAAAAGTAAATAATATGCTGGTAGAGGCTAAAGCGAATCATTATTTGGATAAGGTAGCAGCTTGTGGTGGCGATCAAATACAATTGTTTCAAATCACAAAAGATCTACTGAACGATCCAACTGAGACATCTTTACCTACAAACATAAAAACTCATAAATTGCCACAAGAGTTTAGTAACTTTTTTGTTAAGAAAATAGAAACCATCAGAGATGAGATAAAATCAAAATTAGTTCTTAACCTAGTCGAATCAGAAACAGAACAATTGAGTGTTGAAAATAGTCCGACTCACTTTGAAACAGCATCAGCAGAAGAAGTTAAGAAAATAATCAATAAATCTTCCAATAAATCATGTGAACTGGATCCGATACCAACATGGCTATTAAAATCATGCCTCGATGAACTTTTACCATTTCTTTCGAACATTATCAACATTTCGCTCAGCACAGGAAACGTTCCATCAGAGTTTAAAGGATCTTATGTTCGACCTCTTTTGAAAAAAACAAACACTGGATCAAAACATTTAAAAAAAATATAGACCTGTTTCAAATCTATCATTTGTATCAAAGACACTAGAAAAAGTAGTGAGTTCTCGCATTGATGAACACTTGACAGAAAATCAGCTTCAAGAAAAACATCAATCAGCCTATCGTAAATTCCATTCGACAGAAACTGCACTTATCAAAGTCCAAAATGATGTTCTTAAATCCCTTGACCATGGTAATGCAACCATCCTAGTAATGCTAGATCTATCGGCAGCTTTTGACACAATCAAATTGTTACAAAGACTTGAAAATGTGTTCGGAATCGCTGAAAAACCACTTGAATGGATAACATCATACCTTCAAGATAGAAAACAGACAGTATACATTGATGGGGTGGTGTCAAACCCGGTCACACTGAATTTAAGTGTTCCACAGGGGTCCGTATTAGGACCAAAATTTTATACAATGTACACTAAATCCCTTGGTGCCATTTGCAAAGAGCATGGGCTGCAATACCATCTCTACGCCGATGACTCACAGCTGTATTTATCTTTCAAACCATTAGATGGCATTTCTAAGGAAGAAACATTACAACGCATTCAATCGTGCCTTCGAGACATAATATCATGGATGAATCTAAACATGCTCAAACTTAACACTGATAAAACAGAAGTCATTATGTTCTCATCTCCTCATAACTCCAAACACATTAAAGATCTATCGGTAACCGTCGGTGACTCGAAAGTTAAACAGTCTGTTAATGTAAAAAAATTAGGTGCCATCTTTGATTCAAACATGAACATGGAAGAACACGTTAATTCAGTATGCAGATCATGTTATTTACATCTTAGACAAATAGGCAGAATTCAGAAATATCTGACAATCGATGCATCTAAACAACTTGTGACTTCATTGGTTATCTCGCGCCTAGATTACTGCAATGCACTACTGTATGGAGTTTCTCAAACATTACTCAACAAACTGCAGATCGTTCAAAATACAGCTGCCCGCATCATCACCATAACCTTGCGGTACGATCATATCACACCTGTTCTTAAAGAACTACATTGGCTTCCAGTGCAATACAGAATTCAGTTTAAAATTTTAACGCATACCTACAAAGCTTTAAACGGAAAATCACCAGAATATTTGGAAGAAATGCTATGTGTTTACAAACCACGAAGAAATCTGCGATCTCAAAACAAAGCACTTACTTGAGTGATACCAAAAAGTTAAACTGTAACCTACGGCGACCGATGTTTTGAATATGCAGCTCCGAAACTGTGGAAAGATCTACCATCCGGTGTGAGAGACTCAAGTTCATTGTGTTCTTTCAAACGTGCACTTAAAACACACTATTTCAAACAGGCGTATGAGTAGCATTTTACCAGAAATGATCTGTGACAGTGATTCACGAAGACTGTGTGACCATTATGTGATTTTAAACATAATTTTACAACCTGTTCTACCATGATCTTTTAGTACAGTTACATATCCTATGTAAACTGTTTTAGATTATTGATACAATATAAAAATGCAATTTAGATGTCAGGCGTAAATTATATTAATATCATTTTTAAATTTTTTCAAAGTTTCGCTAGACTATTTTTTTATCGTATGATATTGATATTTATTGTTTTTAATTCAGACGACCAGTTAAATACCACATTTCATTTTATTGTGTTTCATATTTTTTAGTATGTTGTACATTTATTGTTCAAAAGCTGTCTAGTATTTTAATGATATTGCTTGTAGTTAGCTATCAGATTATATCGTTGTAGAGAGCCTTTGAACGTGTATATGAAAAGGGCGCTATATAAGTTTGGTAAATAATAAATAATAATAATGCTAAGGATTTTCACATCCATGGACAAATCTAGTTATTCTATTTTGAAAAAATGAGAGCAGATTTTCAAAGTGTGTTCTAAGATAAGAAAACCAAACAGTATCTGTGCCATAGTTCAGCCACATGGAACTTAGTGTCAACTCAGATCATTCGTGCTGTATCTGTGTCATAGTTCACCCATATGGAACTTTGTGACAACTGAGACCATTCGTGTTATATCTGTGTCATAGTTCAGCCATATGGAACTTTGTGACAACTCAGATCATTCGTGTTGTATCTGTGTTGTAGTTCAGCTATATGGAACTTTGTGACAACTGAGATCATTCTTGCTGTATCTGTGTCATAGTTCAGCCATATGGAACTTTGTGACAACTGAGATCATTCGTGTTGTATCTGTGTCGTAGTTCAGCCATATGGAACTTTGTGACAACTCAGATCATTCGTGTTGTATCTGTGTCATAGTTCAGCCATATGGAACTTTGTGACAACTAAGATCATTCGTGTTGTATCTGTGTCATAGTTCAGCCATATGGAACTTTGTGACAACTCAGATCATTCGTGTTGTATCTGTGTCATATTTCAGCGATATGGAACTTTGTGACAACTCAGATCATTCGTGTTGTATCTGTGTCATAGTTCAGCCATATGGAACTTTGTGACAACTCAGATCATTCGTGTTGTATCTGTGTCATAGTTCACCCATATGGAACTTTGTGACAACTCAGATCATTCGTGTTGTATCTGTGTTGTAGTTCAGCCATATGGAACTTTGTGACAACTGAGATCATTCGTGTTGTATCTGTGTCGTAGTTCAGCCATATGGAACTTTGTGCCAATTCAGATCATTCAAGTTGTATCTGTGTTGTAGTTCAGCCATATGGAACTTTGTGACACCTCGGATCATTCGTGTTTTATCTGTGTTGTACTTCAGCCATATGGAACTTTGTGACATCTCAGATCATTCGTGTTGTATCTGTGTCGTAGTTCAGCCATATGGAACTTTGTGACAACTCAGATCATTCGTATTGTATCTGTGTCGTAGTTCAGCTATATGGAACTTTGTGACAACTCAGATCATTCGTGTTGTATATGGAACTTTGTGTCAACTCAGATCATTCGTGTTGTATCTGTGTCATAGTTCAGCCATATGGAACTTTGTGTCAACTCAGATCATTCGTGTTGTATCTGTGTCATAGTTCAGCCATATGGAACTTTGTGTCAACTCAGTTCTGCCGTGCTATATCTGTCGTGTTATATCTGTGTCATAGTTCAGCCATATGGAACTTTGTGACAACTGAGATCATTCGTGCTGTATCCGTGTCATAGTTTAGTCATATGGAACTTTGTGACAACTCTGATCATTCGTGCTGTATCTGTGTCATAGTTTTGTCATATGGAACTTTGTGACAACTCAGATCATTCGTGCTGTATCTGTGTCATAGTTCAGCCATATGGAACTTTGTGACAACTCTGATCATTCGTGCTGTATCTGTATCATAGTTCAGCCATATGGAACTTTGTGACAACTCAGATCATTCGTGTTGTATCTGTGTCGTAGTTCAGCCATATGGAACTTTGTGACAACTCAGATCATTCGTGTGTTATATGGAACTTAGTGTCAACTCATATCATTCGTGCTGTATCTGTGTCATAGTTCAGCCATATGGAACTTAGTGTCAACTGAGATCATTCGTGTTGCAGGTGTGTCATAGTTCAGTCATATGGAACTTAGTGTCAACTTAGATCATTCGTGTTGCAGGTGTGTCATTGTTCAGCCATATGGAACTTAGTGTCAACTGAGATCATTCGTGTTGCAGGTGTGTCATAGTTCAGTCATATGGAACTTAGTGTCAACTGAGATCATTCGTGTTGAAGGTGTGTCATAGCTTAGCCTTATGGAACGGCATGTCATTTCCCGTATAGTTTTCTTACACATACATGACACTCCATTGGTATTATATGTATCCCGCTTGGTATGTGATTTCTGCGTTTTGCATGTCTCTTTGGCGTATGTATTCGGTTTAACTTATCAAATACAGGTAAAATCCTACTTGTATTTTTTTTATCTGTGACAACCAGGAAACGGAACAGAGAAATAGAAATCAGAAAACTCAACACAATTTATTTACTAACAGTTTTACAAGAAAACAAAATCAAATAAGTAATTCTAAAATTTAAAAACCAAAAGTTCCCAAAATATCTTCAACGATCCTTTTTGTTGATGTCCACATCTTTATATCCACATGAAATATTGAACACACTATATCGCAACTATAGTAGCCCAATAACAGTGTCAGAATATTTCGCATAACAGTTTGAAATGTAATACTAATAAAATAATTAAATTTGATTTAAGATTATAGAAATGTTTAGCTGGTATAACTTTTATGGAAATTAAAATTTTACACAAGGAGCCAAGATTAGAGAAGTGAGCCCTTACATACCAAAAAGGATTGTTCCAGAACATACTGCAAAAATCTTCAAAAACTGGTTCTCAAATTCTATTAAAAATCTTGTTCATTCTTAATATTCTATAGATGGAATAAAAAGAAAATGCTTAATCAATACACTCTGAAAAATAGCATGAATGGTTCATTATCACATCTCCTAGCATGAATGGTTCAGTATTACATCTCCTTACATGAATGGTTCAGTATTACATCTCCGAACATGAATGGTTCAGTATCACATCTCCGAACATGAATGGTTCAGTATCACATCTCCTAACATGAATGGTTCAGTATCACATCTCCTAACATGAATGGTTCAGTATCACATCTCCGAACATGAATGGTTCAGTATCACATCTCCTAACATGAATGGTTCAGTATCACATCTCCTAACATGAATGGTTCAGTATTACATCTCCTTACATGAATGGTTCAGTATTACATCTCCGAACATGAATGGTTCAGTATCACATCTCCGAACATGAATGGTTCAGTATCACATCTCCTAGCATGAATGGTTCAGTATCACATCTCCTAGCATGAATGGTTCAGTATTACATCTCCGAACATGAATGGTTCAGTATTACATCTCCGAACATGAATGGTTCAGTATTACATCTCCTAACATGAATGGTTCAGTATCACATCTCCTTACATGAATGGTTCAGTATCACATCTCCTATCATGAATGGTTCAGTATCACATCTCCTTACATGAATGGTTCAGTATTACATCTCCTAACATGAATGGTTCAGTATCACATCTCCTTACATGAATGGTTCAGTATCACATCTCCTAACATGAATGGTTCAGTATCACATCTCCTTACATGAATGGTTCAGTATCACATCTCCTAGCATGAATGGTTCAGTATTACATCTCCTAGCATGAATGGTTCAGTATTACATCTCCTAACATGAATGGTTCAGTATTACATCTCCTAACATGAATGGTTCAGTATTACATCTCCTAGCATGAATGGTTTAGTATTACATCTCCGAACATGAATGGTTCAGTATTACATCTCCGAACATGAATGGTTCAGTATTACATCTCCTTACATGAATGGTTCAGTATCACATCTCCTTACATGAATGGTTCAGTATTACATCTCCTTACATGAAGGTTCAGTATTACATCTCCGAACATGAATGGTTCAGTATTACATCTCCTTACAAGAATGGTTCAGTATTACATCTCCTTACATGAATGGTTCAGTATCACATCTCCTTACATGAAGGTTCAGTATTACATCTCCGAACATGAATGGTTCAGTATTACATCTCCTAACATGAATGGTTCAGTATTACATCTCCTTACATGAAGGTTCAGTATTACATCTCCTAACATGAATGGTTCAGTATTACATCTCCTTACATGAAGGTTCAGTATTACATCTCCTTACATGAATGGTTCAGTATTACATCTCCTTACAAGAATGGTTCAGTATTGCATCTCCTTACATGAATGGTTCAGTATTACATCTCCTAACATGAATGGTTCAGTATTACATCTCCTTACAAGAATGGTTCAGTATTACATCTCCTTACATGAAGGTTCAGTATTACATCTCCTAACATGAATGGTTCAGTATTACATCTCCTTACAAGAATGGTTCAGTATTACATCTCCTTACATGAATGGTTCAGTATTACATCTCCTTACATGAAGGTTCAGTATTACATCTCCTTACATGAATGGTTCAGTATTACATCTCCTTACATGAATGGTTCAGTATTACATCTCCTTACATGAATGGTTCAGTATTACATCTCCTTACAAGAATGGTTCAGTATTACATCTCCTTACATGAAGGTTCAGTATTACATCTCCTTACATGAATGGTTCAGTATTACATCTCCTTACAAGAATGGTTCAGTATTACATCTCCTTACATGAATGGTTCAGTATTACATCTCCTTACATGAATGGTTCAGTATTGCATCTCCTTACATGAATGGTTCAGTATTACATCTCCTTACATGAATGGTTCAGTATTACATCTCCGAACATGAATGGTTCAGTATTACATCTCCTTACAAGAATGGTTCAGTATCACATCTCCTAACATGAATGGTTCAGTATCACATCTCCTTACATGAATGGTTCAGTATCACATCTCCTAACATGAATGGTTCAGTATTACATCTCCTTACATGAATGGTTCAGTATTACATCTCCGAACATGAATGGTTCAGTATTGCATCTCCTAACATGAATGGTTCAGTATAACATCTCCTAACATGAATGGTTCAGTATTACATCTCCGAACATGAATGGTTCAGTATAACATCTCCGAACATGATTGTATGGTTCAGCATCTATCAATTCATAGTATTATTATGCATGAATTTTATGCCAAGAACATAATATAGACGATTTATTTTAAAAAAAGACAGTGGTTACTAGTTACTAGTACAAACACTGATAATTACAACAATCAATCAAAACGCCGATGGCGCTGCCAGAAGGGAATGGATGAGTCGTTATAAAATAGTTCTACTACATTCAGTACCAACAACAAGACTTATTTTGAAGCGAAGCATCAAGACGTCGCGATGTTTTAAAAAAATACTATAAAAGGAAGCAGATTCAGTTCACCTGCATACCAAGTTTGAGGTACTTTGATACAAGCATTCTTCTGTTATTGAACGCAATCGAATGTTGAGCTCAATGTCACCACGACCTAGACGTTCGACTCACTGACGTCAAAATAGGTAGGGTGCTGGTCATGTTCAGGGACCTAAACCAAGAACGAGGTCTCCAGGCCTATGGGTTCTAAATTATTAATAGGAAGCTGCGTATTTTCAGTTAACGGTCACATCGATCTTGACCTTTTGACCTACTGACCTTAAAAGCAATAGGGTACATCTGCTGGTCATGAATCGCATGCACACTAAAATTGAGGTCCATGGGCCATAGCGTTCTTCAGATATTGACCGGAAATCGATTTTCAGCTGAATGTTACCACTAACTTGACCTTGGATCCCCTGACCTCAAAATTAATGTGGTTCATCTGCTGACTGCTGGTCATGACCAATCACACTACCAAGTGTCTTTTTCTTTAATTGGTTTATGCATCTATTTGATCATAAAGGTTGGTTTTTATCATTCATATGTTATCGGTTTTTTTTACAATAATACTGTTGGCTGATCCATTTTGATTACATGACCCTTCATGGTACATCATTGAAACCTATTCAAAACTGACGTCGCGTTTCTTCGCGACGTCAATTATGTGATTCAGCCGCATAATGGTAACAATTGACAATGCAGTAACACTAATGCGCCCCTTCTGAATTATTATGCTTTTAGCCAGTCCAAAACGTGTTGCCTTCTATGAATTATCGCGTTCGTAGCCAGTCAGAATATCCATTCAATCGTGACATATCTGCCTTCTCCGGACCTCCTCCCCCCTCTAAAAAATGAAATGAAATTTTCCAAGTTATATATTTGTTTTCAATATAGGAGAAAAAGTAATAAAATACGCCCAAAATGCACCATTTCAGACTAGAAATTGTAGATTTATCCTAACAGAATACCACCAAACCCCACTGGCAAAACTTTTCGGAAGAGGGGGCACAAGTAAAAAGGTTACGCCCCCACCCTAAACTACACCCCCTCTTACGTCAATTCCTTGACCCGCCCCTATTAAAAGTTTTATCAACATTACCCAATATCCAATGTATTTCGATCACCTTTTAATGGTATTCTGATTTGAAACTAGTATGCTTCATAATGCAAATCGAGGAAGTGAGGATTGTTATTTTCATAATTTGTGTTTTCATTAATGCTGTTTGACCACTGGTCGTCTAGTAAGGCTGTTGTAGCTGTTTGACCACTGGTCGTCTAGTAACTGTTGTAGGTGCTCGACTTCTCTGACTTGAACAGCTACGACACGCTTGCGATCTACCTCCGGCCATAATCTCCCCCCCTTGTTATACAATACGTTACACTGAGAATGGCAAAGTCATGAAGTTTGTACGAAACATATTATAGGTCGTGTTTTTTTTCTTTTAAATAACAGAGAACAGTTTTATCAACAACAAACAACAGCACTAAGCTGCACTTTGTAAAATTGTAACGCAAAAACATGCTTTTATATTTTCTTTTCTCCTTTTAAACACTGTAATCATAGGGTAATTAACATTGTTGTTTACTGTTCGGAGGTATATATTCGAAGTCGTCCACAGCTGGGAAAACCATAAACAAATATTGGAGATATCTCAGACTGAGGTAGGCAATATGGTTTCCCAGCTATGTGCGAGACCTGATAACTCCCGCATTGTACATGACAATGTTAAATAACTTATTTATACTATACCTTCATTATTGCAAATGTTTTAATAATTAAAATAATTTAATGACAAACTTTTTGACGTTTTGTCACTTGATCATATTTACTACAGAGGCTTTATGTCACTCTAACTTTTCGAACTTCATTCGGAACCTTTTCACGCGTTTCGGTTTTTATCAGCTAGGTTGAACATGGGAGCTGTGAATCGTACAATACAGAAAAAATCCAAGATTGTTTGTACGTGCGTGCGTCTCGATACGGAAATATATTGTACGGTCACGTGTTAAAGAGGAGAGTCTTCGAATGAACGTAAATAATAGGTATAGAATAAAATTAAATTATGTAACACGTACCTTACTTATTTCACACTGTATTTCTTTCCGTCCTTATCACTTTTATCAAGCTGATTACAGTCACATTCGTTCTTGGTTGCCTCAGAAACGTAAACGTTACCCACAAGTAGAACGTGTCATAAATCTTCTTTGTTAGTCGTTTCCATTCTTGTTTGAACATTGTGCCACTTACAAAATAAAGAAAAAAGTTGAAGGTGAAATTACAATACAGCAGAAGGACAAATATAGTCTCGTATAAGTCCATCCTTGCTTTGCCTCTTGGAGACTCTATCTGAATTTTTTGTTTAAGAACACTAAATATTGTGAAAGGTAAGGTCGTTACCATAAAGAACCCAGACACAACAAATAGCATTTTCGCTGTAGATTTTTTCCTGCTACCGTATACACTTAGTTTACTGACAGGATTAACTTTACGCCTCTGTTTTATTTGAATTACTATTGTAGCAACTATGTTAATGTTTCCTACAATGATTATAATTACCGGAATAACGTTTAGTACAACCAAAATGAGCAGGTTCCATGTATTTCTATAAAAACGGTTAAAAGCATCGTTAATCGGTGTGCAGCGATAATAAACGTCTATGACATCGCTGTTATTTCCATATCTGTATCGCGTTTCTAGATGTTTTCCAAACAAATAATGGGACGAGAACAACAGACACGCCGCTAATAAAGTACACGAAGCAATGACTGCGTTTTTGGATGTGAGTCGTTCTCTTGCAATGATAGGCCATTTGGTAAGAAAAAGTCTTTCTGCGGTCATAAACACAATTAGCCAAATGGAGTAGCCAGCTGAGGCATGCACTATCCAGTAGCGAACATTGCAATTGAATTGTGACTGATCTTCAACAATAATACCAGTCACATGCTGTTTGATCTTTGCTACAGTCGCAACCCATAAGAAGACGATGTCAGCGCCAGCTAAGGATAGCAAATACACGCTGGTGGATAATCTTCGTATATTTGGTCGAGAGAGTACGATTATATTTAAGATGTTACCAGATGTGCCCACTGCAATCTGGATGCCTGGAACAATCAACCACAGCCAATAATGGATGAGACATTCAGTGAATTGATGGGGATCGCAGCTCTCCATATGTTGCTATTGAGCCTTTTTAACATCCATATAATGAGTAGAGTCACTCTCTTCCCCTTTTATTTAAACAAAATATATCAACTGTTTTTTCTCTGTCTGACCCCTAATTCCAGACGTGTTTTTTTCTTCAAAATAAGGTTACCACTCGTAACCTATCGCTATTCTCATTATTTGGTTGTCTATTAGTGCTCTCACGACCACCCTTCCCTTACATTTAAAAATATAAATGAACATTATATCATGATCTAGCGTTTTTATACCGAACTCGACGGAAATAAAACAATTCAAATTTAAGTTTTTCTAGTTATTGTAATTTTGATGCCCAGGTTTGTTTCCTTTTACATCATTCATCATTAGGCACAAGCAATCATCATTCATGTCAGTGGTGTTGGTGTACAAATGCCTTTAGCTATTGTAATTGTTGTTGTTAATAGTGAGCCATTCATTATCTTTAAACTATTTCTTTAAAGTTTAACACTTTGTTTAACTATCACTAATACCGCTGCTGTTCTTTTGTTTTGCTATAATGATTTTTCATAATGTTTAATTATGTCCGCTTCTTTATCACCGCTTCGCCAGGTTTATTTATGCCCGCTTCACCATGTTTAATTATGTCCGCTTCAACGTTTATTTATGTCCGCTTCGCCGTGTTTATTTATGTTTATTTATGCCCGCTTCGCCGTGTTTAATTATGTCCTCTTCACCGTTTATTTATGTCCGCTCTGCCGTGTTTATTTATGCCCGCTTCGCCGTGTTTATTTATGCACGCTTCGCCGTGTTTAATTATGTCCACTTAACCATGTTTAATTATGTCCGCTTCACCATTTATTTATGTCCGCTTCGCCGTGTTTATTTATGCCCGCTTCGCCGTGTTAATTTATGCCCGCTTCACCATGTTTAATTATGTCCGCTTTACCATGTTTAATTATTTCCCCTTCACCATGTTAATTTATTCCCGCTTAACCATGTTTAATTATGTCCACTTCACCGTTCAATTATGACCGCTTTTCCATGTTAATTTATGTCCGCTTTACAATTTTGAATTATGTCCGCTTCTTTATCACCACTTCGCCAGGTTTATTTCTGTCCGCTTCAGCATGTTTAATTATGCCCGCTTCTCCATGTTTATTTATGCCGCTTCACCATGTTAATTTATGTCCGCTACGCCGTGCTTATTTATGTCCGCTTCGCCGTGTTTATTTATGTCTGCTACGCATTTTTTAAGTATGTCCATGTTTGTTTTCATCCGCTTTACTATGTTTAATTTTGTCCGCTTCAACATGTCCAATTATATTGTATAGCCATAAGTATACCAATACACAACTGAGAGATAAAAAAACTCTTGAACGTAGCAAGCCTCCCTCTATAGAGATAGGAAGCGTTAATAGTCTTCCGTTCATATACAACGTTTGCTGCAGTCACATGCGATACTTTATATATTAACCAATATAAGCTCTATTGGAAAACGTAGGAAAGTTTCTTCGACCGCAAGGACAACTTTGCAATGCAATTTTGAAAAGATCGTTTTTTTAACACAGAACGAATAAACCAAATAAATACAAATTTGTTGTACAGAGTTTGGAAAACAAAACTTATATGGTGCTTGATGCATTTTGGCACTGAAAATCCTTAGTAATGAAACAGCAACAACATGCTTTGCAATATATGCTATTTTTCGCAATTCTGATACAACATTTACGAAAAACTTGGCTCATAGTCTTACCGGAAGCCCGTACCCTCATACCCATTCAGTGTTTTATGCATATTGGGATTTCTGAAAAATGCCATTGAGCCCGGGTCTACAGTGCCGACGTGGAGCAACGCCAGTGATTTGTACGACTTATTATAAGTTTCATTTTGATACCCATCACTGGGCCTGTCTTCACCAATACATCAGTCGCATATTTAAACGAACGAAGCGAATAATCCCCGACCCCTAATTGGACTGTTCTTATTACTGTCTTATAATATTTTAATATTTAGAAATATCATTTTCAGATGGGAACTTATATTATCAACTTAGTTTTTGTCGTAAAACTGGTCCCTGGTTCTTCTGTCTTTTCATCTTTATTTGTATCATATCGTTCTATCTAATATACATTCGGAAGCACCACTTGCGTAGTACCGGGTAGAAGGGGGCATGTATACCAACTCATATGCCTTGTAGGACTGAGTGTTGCAAGGGCATGCATTATGACGTATGTGCCTTATTGGACTGGGTGTTGCAGGGGCAAGTCTAATGACGTATTTGCCTGGAAGGAAATAGTGTAACAGGGGCATACCTAATGACGTATTTGCCTGGTAGGACTGGATGTTGCAGGGGCATGCATAATGACGTATTTGCCTGGTTGGACTGAATGTTGCAGGGGCAAGCATAATGACGTATTTGCCTGGTTGGACTGAATGTTGCAAGGGCATGCATAATGACGTATTTGCCTGGTTGGACTGAATGTTGCAGGGGCAAGCATAATGACGTATTTGCCTGTTTGGACTGAATGTTGCAGGGGCAAGCATAATGACGTATTTGTATGGTTGGACTGAATGTTGCAGGGGCAAGCATAATGACGTATTTGCCTGGAAGGACTATGTGAAGCAGGGGCAAGCATAATGACGTATTTGCCTGGTAGGACTGGGTGTTGCAGGGGCATGCATAATGACGTATTTGCCTGGTAGGACGACTGGGTGTTGCAGGGGCATGCATAATGACGTATTTTCCTGGAAGGACTGGTTGTTGCAGAAGCATGCATATTGACGTATTTGCCTGGTTGGACTGAATGTTGCAGGGGCAAGCATAATAACGTATTTGCCTGTTTGGACTGAATGTTGCAGGGGCAAGCATAACGACGTATTTGTCTGGTTGGACTGAATGTTGCAGGGGCAAGCATAATGACGTATTTGCCTGGAAGGACTATGTGAAGCAGGGGCAAGCATAATGACGTATTTGCCTGGTAGGACTGGGTGTTGCAGGGGCATGCATAATAACGTATTTGCCTGGAAGGACTGGTTGTTGCAGAAGCATGCATAATGACGTATTTGCCTGGTTGGACTGAATGTTGCAGGGGCAAGCATAATGACGTATTTGTCTGGTTGGACTGAATGTTGCAGGGGCAAGCATAATGACGTATTTGCCTGGAAGGACTAGGTGAAGCAGGGGCAAGCATAATGACGTATTTGCCTGGTAGGACTGGGTGTTGCAGGGGCATGCATAATGACGTATTTGCCTGGTAGGACGACTGGATGTTGCAGGGGCATGCATAATGACGTATTTTCCTGGAAGGACTGGTTGTTGCAGAAGCATGCATAATGACGTATTTGCCTGGTTGGACTGAATGTTGCAGGGGCAAGCATAATAACGTATTTGCCTGTTTGGACTGAATGTTGCAGGGGCAAGTATAATGACGTATTTGTCTGGTTGGACTGAATGTTGCAGGGGCAAGCATAATGACGTATTTGCCTGGAAGGACTAGGTGAAGCAGGGGCAAGCAAAATGACGTATTTGCCTGGTAGGACTGGGTGTTGCAGGGGCATGCATAATGACGTATTTGCCTGGTAGGACTGGGTGTTGCAGGGGCATGCATAATGACGTATTTGCCTGGTAGGACTGGGTGTTGCAGGGACATGCATAATGACGTATTTTCCTGGAAGGACTGGTTGTTGCAGAAGCATGCATAATGACGTATTTGCCTGGTTGGACTGGGTGTTGCAGGGGTATGCATAACGACGTATTTGCCTGGTAGGACTGGGTGTTGCAGGGGCATGCAAAATGACGTATTTGCCTGGTTGGACTGAATGTTGCAGGGGCAAGCATAATGACGTATTTGTCTGGTTGGACTGAATGTTGCAGGGGCAAGCATAATGACGTATTTGCCTGGAAGGACTAGGTGAAGCAGGGGCAAGCATAATGACGTATTTGCCTGGTAGGACTGGGTGTTGCAGGGGCATGCATAATGACGTATTTGCCTGGTAGGACGACTGGGTGTTGCAGGGGCATGCATAATGACGTATTTTCCTGGAAGGACTGGTTGTTGCAGAAGCATGCATAATGACGTATTTGCCTGGTTGGACTGAATGTTGCAGGGGCAAGCATAATAACGTATTTGCCTGTTTGGACTGAATGTTGCAGGGGCAAGCATAATGACGTATTTGTCTGGTTGGACTGAATGTTGCAGGGGCAAGCATAATGACGTATTTGCCTGGAAGGACTAGGTGAAGCAGGGGCAAGCAAAATGACGTATTTGCCTGGTAGGACTGGGTGTTGCAGGGGCATGCATAATGACGTATTTGCCTGGTAGGACTGGGTGTTGCAGGGGCATGCATAATGACGTATTTGCCTGGTAGGACTGGGTGTTGCAGGGACATGCATAATGACGTATTTTCCTGGAAGGACTGGTTGTTGCAGAAGCATGCATAATAACGTATTTGCCTGGTTGGACTGGGTGTTGCAGGGGTATGCATAACGACGTATTTGCCTGATAGGACTGGGTGTTGCAGGGGCATGCATAATGACGTATTTGCCTGGTAGGACTGAATGTTGCAGGGGCATGCATAATGACGTATTTGCCTGGTTTGGACTGGGTGTTGCAGGGGCTGGCATGACGTATTGGCCTTGTAGGACTTGGTGTTGCAGGGGCATGCATAAAGACGTATTTGCCTTGAAGGACTGGGTGTTGCAGGGGTATGCATAATGACGTATTTGACTTGAAGGAGTGGGTGTTGCAGGGATATGCATATTGACGTATTTGCCTGGTTGGACTGGGTGTTGCAGGGACATGCATAATGACGTATGTGCCTTGTAGGACTGGATGTTGCAGGAGCATGCATAATGACGTATTGGTCTTGTAGGAGTGGGTGTTGCAGGGGCAACCATAATTACGTATTTGCCTTGTAGGACTTGGTGTTGCAGGGGCTGGCATGACGTATTGGCCTTGAAGGACTGGGTGTTGCAGGGGCATGCATAATGGCGTATTGGCCTTATAGGACTGGGTGTTGCAGGGGCATGCATAATGACGAATTAGCCTTGTAGGACTGGGTGTTGCAGGGGCATGCATAATGCCTTGTAGGGCTGTGTTTTATACTTGAAAAAGACATAACAAAAATAATTCTAGTTGACATTTGAAGCGAGAAATAATTTTGAATTTTTTTCTCCCATCTCAGATAAGTAGATCCAATAATTTAACCATGCTAGAAATTCTTATCTTGCCAAAGGGCGAAGATAAAATGCCTGTATGAAACTCCTTTTTAATAATCGGCACATTGTAATGACCTCCCTTGTTGAAGTCTGTCGTCTAAAGCATCATGGAAACCTTGTCTTGTGGCAATATTCAGAACGCTAATTAATTATTTATCGCTTCAAATGTCACCATAAAACAGTTTTCACGCACCTTTTAAGAAATAATGCTTCCCTCTTGATAGAACTATTTAAAGACCGATTTGACTATTAACATAAACTGAATCATTGCGCGCATATCCATGACAACCACGAATTAACATCGTTTCCGCAAAACACCCTACGCTCGGGTCGGAATGAACCTATCTTACACTCTCGGCCATGGAAGATACTTATAATCTGAGATGGGAGAAACGATTTTCTGACTTTTGGCAGTACAACTGACTTTGGTATAATATATATATATATATCATTATCTTTGGTATAATATATATATATATATATATATCATTATCATCAGCAACAGCATCATCCTAATCATCATCGAATCAAAGGTTGTTCGAGTGTGCTTCTTTGAGCGGTTAATCCAACGAACGAAACATCGGACCTGTTAAAATAATTATCAAGTAGAAAACTCCAATTATGAAAGTTATCAAATTCGGCATTAGTAAACATGTTATGTGTTTGTGATTTTTTTTTTATATTTTATGTTTTTGTGTGCCATTTATTGCTATGAATGCAGTCTTTTCCCAGGTAAAAATTGTTGCTTTTTAATTTTAAATTAGGCTTGTCAATTTCTGTGTTGTGGTATAAGGTTTCAAAGTGTCATCAAGTCATCAGTTTGGAGTTGTTGAACCATAGTCACCGGGGATGAGCAAAAAAAGTCACGTGACCACAAATGCAAACGCCAGTCGTATTTTGGCTCGATTGATCGTCAATCAAGGTAAGTTTCTTATCGATATTTTTGTTATACGCGAGAGTTCGTTCAAATGACATAGCGCAAAAAAGAATGCATTGTTTTGTCTTTCGATCGGTGTATTGGTCACCATTCATGTCTGCACACTTCGATACAAATTGTGTCCATGAATGCAAACGCACGTAGGTAGTGTTAAAATGTCAAATATTAAGATAAATTGCCACATTTTTTCAATTGTTTTGACTTTCAGTTGTTCAATAATTGTTTTTATTTGTTTTATGAATATTCTGTGCGATGCAATTTGCACAAACAAATGCATTTTCTGAAGAATTTAAATTTGGCAAACGCACGTTGGCATTTTCATAAGGCAAACGCACGTAGTCTACCAAAAATGACAAACGCACGTAGGCATCTTATATAATAATAAAAATGAGTTATCGTATAGGTCGAAAGCTTTTAAAACTTTTTATTCTTTTTATATCCATAACTATTGCTGTAAGATTTTTGAATTTATATTTAATTATTATTATGATCATAATGCTTACGGTCATATGCATAAGGGAAAGTGAAACGCTTTATGTCGTTTTACTTAGCTAGATAAGCCATCTTTTAAAATTTTAATAAGCGTTTGTTTGCGCGAGACGTATTTTTATGAAAATGCTTTTACAGATGATATTCTTTTAACAAACTACAATTTGTGTAATATATTTTGCGAAGTAAATCAAGTGGCGCTTAATTAATGAATGACAGTGTCTGTTTCAGTGATGTCATTTGTTTGCCACGTTTGTGGGAATGCGTTGAAAACGACATGTGGGGCTGAAATTGCATGAGCGCCGCAATGACGGTGTAAAAGCATTTACACGCTGTTAGAAACAGTTATACACAACGGAGAGCTTGACGCGCCATATGTAAGTGTATTCTAGTATTAAAAAATGATTATATTATTCTTGTTTTATTCTATATTATTCTATAATTAAGCAATTATCTACCAGTCACAAGCTCATGCGTTTTTATTAAAGGTTACCAAAATATTGCAATTAAAGTATTTTAATTGCATACCTTTAAAGGCATACATGTATTTATACAGGTGCACCACACTTGGACCCAATAAGCAGTTTCTGTGCCCGAAATGCATTCAGGAGGTCACCACACATACGTACCTGAACAGGCATTGGCGAGGAGAAGATGGCACGACATGTTATACGTGCGACATGTGTGGGATTTCAATGGAGGAGAAATAGACCTGAAGGCTCATATGGACGGCCATACTGGCGAGAAATCATACCAGTGCGCTGAATGTGGGAAATGTTATCGGCATAGAAGTAGATTGTGCAAGCAAAAGTTATTAAACACACCAAATAAAACATCAAATTTTAGATAATAAGTATCTTTCATGGCCGAGAGTGCAAGGTTCATCCCAACCCGAACATAGAGTGTATTGCGGAAGCGGGGTTTACCGTGTTTCCGCAAAACACCCTGCGAGAGGGGTGGGATGAACCTATCTTACACGAGCGGCGATGATCCTGGAAAAACCTGGAAATCTTTTGTGCGTAGAGAATATAATGCGCGTATAGATTTGTAATAATTCGTGGTTGTTATGCGTGCAATGATTCGGATTATGTTTATGTTATGATTAAATATTTACAGTTCTTAAAAGAGGACAGCGTTATTTCTTGAATGGAGCGCGAAAACTTTTCTATTGCTCCATTTGAAGCGAGAAATAATCAATTTTGATTTTTAAAATTGCCACGAGACAATGTTTCCATGATGCTACAGACGACAGTCGTCTACAAGGGAGGTAATTGTGTGATGACGATTAAAAAAATAAATTTCATACGGGTACTTGTTTTATCTTGGCCCTTGCCAAAATTTTAGGTCAACTTATCTGATGTGGAAGAAAGTAGAATCTCAGGCAGATCATAACAAAAGTATTGTTTATTAATTAATCGTTACTTATCTTTGATTTTATCTGATTATCTGTGATCGCTTTTATTGTCAATCAATTTATTCAATGTATAAAACTAATCTAAGATATACATTTATAGAATAAATGAAGAATATTTCCATCATAATGTCTTTATTTCTGTAAAACAGCACTTATACATACAGTTTAAAGAGTATTTTCAGTGATATAAACATTGTTCCGGGTAGAGCATACATTGTCATTGTATCATCGCAATTCATTTTATGGTTATCATTATCACAATATCTGTCATTAACAATTATCATGACAGTATTATCATCACAACATGAAGAATGGTTAAATAAAAGGTTCATTAAAGATGTTTAAATTATGTTCAAATTAAATGTTTATCCCCATGCGATCTGTTACAAGCATCTTAGAATCGTTACGTCTGGCCCGCTCCCAGCACACACCCTTCTGTAATGCATTTCTGTTTATCAAAACAGTCCCGTACTATACTGTACTCCGACTCTTTGTATCAGACGTGCGGTTCCTGAAATGTGACATTACAACAGCTGTTCTAAATGTTCGAAATAAACATTTAACAAGCATTATTAAGTTAGATAAGTCTGTATACCACCAGTATGGCCGGATGAGAGTTTGTTCGAGAACTCATATTTCCCGCAACACCCCCGCATAATATCGTGTCAATGTTTGTTACGTATCATAAATTTATATAACTTTCATTATGATGGATATTTAATATTAAAGCGGATAAATATCTTCAATTAAAGGCTAACGAAATATTCGTTTGCTCCTTATTATAAGATGCTTACGTGCGTTTGCAAATTTTAGGTAGACTACGTACGTTTGCCAAATTTGAAATACTTCAGAAAATGCATTTTTGTACATATTGCATCGCACAAAGTATTCATAAAGCAATTAAAAACAATTATTGAACAACAGAAAAACAAACATTTGAATTAAATGTGGCAATTTATCAAAATATGTGACATTTTAACACTACGTGCGTTTGCATTTATGGACACAATTTGTATCGAAGTGTTCTCGGAAACTATGCAGACATGAAAGGTGACCAATACACCGATCGAAAGACAAAACAATGCATTCTTTTTTGCGCTATGTCATTTGAACGAACTCTCGCGTATAACAAAAATATCGATAAGAAACTTACCTTGATTGACGATCAATCGAGCCAAAATACTACTGGCGTTTGCATTTGTGGTCACGTGACTTTTTTTGCTCATCCCCGGTGCTAAAGTTACTTTTCTGTCCAACTTGAATGATCGAAAGGCAATATATGGAAGTACAAAACAGGCTTCAAAAGTATACAGTGTTTCCACGGGAATTCAAGATTTGAAAATTGAATGGACCGGAAATGGAACATGCGCTGACTGGGTTTACTTGTAATGTCTCAGACTGGCCGACAATCATAAACCATTGCCGCTTCACATTTATCATTATAGTGTACATTTTTGTTATTTTCACCGTTTTAATTCTGTGTCAGACGACATTTAATTTGAATAACAAGCTAAATCATTGGTGAATAATACGTCTGTGTTAATGTTACACGAAAAGTTTGAAAGAACAATCCACCGAACATACATGCCCAGGAAATGTTACGTAAAAAAAACGCAAGCCGAGATTGAAAGCATTTCAAAATGTTTTACCCCATGTGTGTGTTGTTGTTGTTCCTCGGGGCTGTTAACTCTGCCCCGGGTCCATTTAATCGGGTGCCAATCGCTCCATTTTATGGAAGGAGTTCGGCGAGATACGCTCTTAACGAGTTAAAAAGCATATTTGCGCCACTTGTTTCCGTGAATGCGGCGTACTGGGTGGTAAGTACACGTTTGATTTTGGTACAGGGGTGAATCGGGTGATACACAATAAATGAAACTTCTTGTATTAAAAAATCGTGTTTCCCTTCGTTTAAAAAGAAAACCTATTCCGCTCTCCTGATAACAAAACAGAAATGAACGAGCACATTTTGGTAAAGCACATATATGTCAATCTAAAATTTTGGACACAACATATCAATTCAAACTTTGAAGTTGTTTTTCTGTTGTTTGGCTCTCTAATTTAATTTACTTTCGATGCAATTGTGAGCATTTCTCAAAACATTTATACCTCTGCAAAAGGCAGCTTAACTCGCTAAAGTTTAGATTCCAAGCTTGTTTCGAACAAAATGAATGGTTATTGTACTTACTACTTGTAACACAAAACCTAATAGTAGTTGAAAACTTGGGTGTATCGGAAATTATAAGTTAGTTTATATTTCTTTCTATATAACATATGCTTGGCAGCCTTTATGTTCTTAAAAGTGCATTGTATCTTTTTACATTTCACTGGTTTCCTATTATTGGCAGAACATGTATTGTTAAAAGTTAATCTCCTGCTCATTTATTTAGATTTATTTAGATTGACCTTACTAAATTGCTGGAGCGCATTTACAATGTACATCCAAATTCCTTCCGCCATTTCGTTTCTTAGTACTCATCTTATAAAAAATAAAGGAACAAATAGTTCCACGTCACGAGTTAAAAATCTACATCCCCATTTAGTCCTCCTGTTACCTGACAAACCGTTCTTGTTGTTATCAATCTACCTTCTAGTCGTTGTTATTATTCAGCCACCTTCTAGTTCTACAGTTACATGACCGACTGTTCGTTGTTATTATTCAACCACCTTCTAGTTCTAGAGATATATGACCGACTGTTCCTTGTTATTATTCAACCACCTTATAGTTCTACAGTTACATGGCCGACTGTTCGTTGTTATTATTCAGCCACCTTCTAGTTCTAGAGTTGCATGACCGACTGTTCCTTGTTATTATTCAACCACCTTCTAGTTCTAGAGTTGCATGACCGACTGTTCGTTGTTATTATTCAACCACCTTCTAGCTCTAGAGATATATGACCGACTGTTCGTTGTTATTATTCAGCCACCTTCTAGTTCTAGAGTTGCATGACCGACTGTTCCTTGTTATTATTCAACCACCTTCTTGTTCTAGAGTTGCATGACCGACTGTTCCTTGTTACTATTTAGCTACCTTCTTGTTCTAGAGTTGCATGACCGACTGTTCGTTGTTATTATTCAGCCACCTTCTAGTTCTAGAGTTGCATGACCGACTGTTCGTTGTTATTATTCAACCACCTTCTAGTTCTAGAGTTGCATGGCCGACTGTTCCTTGTTATTATTCAACCACCTTCTTGTTCTAGAGTTGCATGACCGACTGTTCCTTGTTAATATTTAGCTACCTTCTTGTTCTAGAGTTACATGACCGACTGTTCGTTGTTATTATTCAGCCACCTTCTAGTTCTAGAGTTACATGGCCGACTGTTCCTTGTTATTATTCAGCCACCTTCTAGTTCTAGAGTTACATGATCGACTGTTCCTTGTTAATATTCAGCCACCTTCTAGTTCTACAGTTGCATGATCGACTGTTCCTTGTTATTACTCAGCCACCTTCTAATTCTAGAGTTGCATGACCGACTGTTCCTTGTTATTATTCAGCCACCGTCTAGTTCTAGAGTTGCATGACCGACTGTTCCTTGTTATTATTCAGCCACCTTCTAGTTGTACAGTTGCATGACCGACTGTTCCTTGTTATTATTCAGCCACCTTCTAGTTCTACAGTTGCATGATCGACTGTTCGTTGTTATTATTCAGCCACCTTCTAGTTCTACAGTTACATTACATAGATGTTCGTTTTTTCAGCCACCTTCTGATCCTAGCAGTCGACATCGAATGTATCGGGTACATTTTACAACGGATTCATCGGTAATTATTCCTTTAAGTCTATTTATAGTTCCTCGTTGCGAGCATGTCAACTAGAGCCAAGCGTTGCGTACATTTGTCATCACGTCATACTGAATGATAAACTTACCTGAGTTCCAGCTTAAGCACCGAGTCGGTTTTTATACGTATTATTATGATATAATTTGTCTTGTTGATCTACATGTAGATGCATATTCTTTTTCTTCTATTTTTATCCCTTAATGCTTGCATCCATGTTTTTCTTGTGGTTCATGAAAATTACACTTACTTATTCTTACGTTCGCTGTAAAAAAATGAAAAAAAAAAGTTTACAATAAATGAACTTTAACCTAACTTACATGCTTACAAAAGATAAAGACATTAGAGCTTTGCCCTGTCGTGCCAGAGCTTTGCCCTGACGTGCCCCCCCCCCCCCCCAACACACATACTAATGGTATTTTGCAAGTCTGATCGTAGTCTTCAAAAGAAAAGACGTATACTTTTGGGTAAAATGTCTAAATAACTCATACAACGCTCGGTATCTTTCGGCTGTTCGCCGTAAACCATTTACATATTGTTTGACTTCCCGTTAACAATTATTTATTCTACTTACGGAGACATATTTTGTTTATCCCTTCTTGTACACCAGAGTAGTGATACTGTGCGTTCATCTAGATGTGTCCGAATCACGACGTCTCCTAATATTATTCGATACGCAATACTTATAATCCGTATAACTACGCGATGTGGAATTAATAAAATCGTTTACATCAAACAAAATGAGATTAACCAAAAAATGTGCATTATATTTATTTGAAACAGTTTTAAACAATTTCTTGCTGCTCGTGTCGGTAACGATTTTACGGTTTTGTGGGCTAGCAATAATAACATTTATAGCATTAATAAATTTGCCAAATAATAAGCGTAAAATTGTTTTAAAAATACTATTTTAAGTTATTCACAGCAGTAAAAGTCTACGTATTAAGGGACATCCAAACATGAATTTTCTTATTTCATTTTGAGCAAGAACATCATTTGAACCAGGTCGTGTTTAAACAATGCGCATACGCTACGGAAGATCAATGAGCGACACGATGAATTTGTTTCATATCCTTAAACGGGGGATAAAAGTGTATTAATTTCAATATACATGCATGTGTCAAGATATTACTCAAGGATTCACACAGTTTAATAATAATAATAATAATAATAATAATAATAATAATAATAATAATTATTATTATTATTATTATTATTATTATTATTATTATTATTATTATTATTCCTCATTTATAAATCACTTTTTTCATAAAAAACATTAATAAATGTTCAAAAGTGCTTAACAAATAAAATTTAATATACGTATTCGTACAAACACTATATAGAAAAGGTATTTACTCCTCTTCTTGTGCAAAATTTCATCGACATTCATGCAAATGCAAATTTCCGCTTCCAATAAAATACTTATGATTATTATGTTGAACTCATGAAGGCATAATTTCGTGTGTGTGTTTTTCAGATCAACTGCCGAGCCATTGTCCACTGGATTTATAACGAACGGTGGTGGCCACACGTCGATTCCTCAGACTCATGGTCTAGATGTTCTCCATAAAGTTTCAGCGGAAATCTAGTTCAATGTTTCCTCGTGCGACCTCTATGCTCATTCTTTGTTATATTATTGAAGCTTCTGTGGAAATGAATGTAGTTCAATATGTTTAACAAGAAAGACCATTGATGCAAAGCATCAAAGGGCGCCGTTTAATAGTTTATGCACTTGTTATATGTTGAAAAACAAGGAATGTCAAGGCCAACAAGCATATTATGGTGCATTGAACCGCATCTATGAAATTCTCAAAATGTTTGTAGTTTTCTGCATGATAACATAGGCAAAAGCATTGAAATTGAAGATTTTCAAGTTGAACATTTCATTAGGGGTGGGGTACATTAATGAACACGACAGAATTAGGGTGCTTGTGCACTGTACTTTTTGTCGTTGCCACATACCCATATACCAAGTTTTATTTCAATACCATAAGTAGTTTTAGTAATGCTCTGGTCAAGAAAAAGCGGCAAAGGGCAATAATTATGTAATAAGCTTAAAAACAGCTATAGTCATTGTGCACTGCACTTCCTCTCGTTGCGCTAAATACCATTGAATGATGTTTAATGAAATTCCAAAAAAAGTAGTTTTCTAGTTATGCTCCGGACAGGAAAAGATACAAAGGGAATAACTCTTGCAATACGCTGAAATAGAGTTATTGTTCATGTACACTGCAGTTCTAATCATATAGGGGGAGGGGGCAACGTCACCATGCTGGAATGACAACTTGTAGGGAAGAATAAGTTACCTCATTCATCATGAAGAAGTGATATGAAATAACAATTTAACAATTTGTGTAGTACTTTAATAAACATTATCATTTCGTCCGAAAATTGCAAACATAAATAGAACATAATTATTGAACTGTAAAGTTGCAAACATAAATAGAACATAATTATTGAACTGTTATATAAAAAGTGAACATTGTTTACTAGATGAAATGCATTTATAACATAACATGCCTTGTTTTTAGCTGTTTAATAATACTAATGTTAACTTCTTCATTTGCATAGTAAAGAAGAATAGAAAATGGATAAATGGATGTTTTAGTTGATGTTAACACAAAAACAGCATGTGTCTTATTCGACAATGGCATTTTTTTCAAATATGATAAAAATAACGCATTCAAACTGAATATGTATCAGACTATGTATGAAGGAAATAATACTGTTTCTATTTTTCACAAAGGTTTTGAAATACAACAATGCACATATAAGCATAAATAGGCCAAATATGCAAAAAAAATAATAGTAAACAATGTGTGAAAGTGATACTGAACACTTAAAATAATTTCTTTGTGCATTAAATGAATATATACCAGAAAAGCAACACTAAATCAAGTCCAAAATGTATAATAACATGAAGAACACCCCTTTATGAATATCTTCATAACAAATCAGAGTACATGTAAACAATAATCATTTATATCATTAGTATCAAATGTGTCCAGTTTAAAGTGTGTTTTCATTTGCATTAAATTACATTGTAATATATACCAGAAAAGCAATTATAAAAATCCTTAAATGTATAAGAAACTGAAGACAATAAAGAATAACACCCATTTATGAATATCTCCAAAACAAATCAGAGGTCACCTATATATAAAACAATAATCATTCGTATAATTAGTATCAAATGTGTCTAGTTTTTGTGTGTCTGTTCATTATCTTTAAATGAGCATCTTTAAAGTGAAACTCTTATTTGAAATTAATACATATAATTGTATATATAACACACATCAAATTGAGTGAAAAAACAATAACTACTTACTAAATAATGCATTTACTGAAATATCGTTTACTGATAACGAGCTTGTCACCCTGTTTATAATAGCAGAATGCATGACAAATATTAAATGATCAATTGGTGATTGCTAAAAGATTTACTGTGGTCTACTATAGTATCACAAGGCAGAAATACCATGTTTTAAGTTCATTCTTATTAGCAAATTGAACTCAAGATCCTTCATTAGAAACATTGTTGTTGACATCTATCAACTCATTTTGAAAAATGAAAACAATAATATTAATTATCATAAGTCTTATTGGGGAGTAAGAGTGAATCTTTAAAAATAGTGTGTGTGTTTTTTCACTTAAATATGTAACAATTCATTTTGACAAATGAGACAAAAGTTAGGAAATAGAAGTAGTAATTGTACATAAAACAAAACATCAACACAAATTGACAAAGCTCAATATAACAGGAAATCTATATTATGAAAACACAAATCCTTAAAGGCCATAATTATTTGAACTGAATTAAGGTATAAGTAATACACACTTTTATAAAGCTTTTACGGACAACATAGTTATTATCATGGTACACTATGGGACTTTTATCCAAATTTTGAAGATTTTTTACTGTTAATTAAAAATATTTTGTCTTTATTTGATTTTTTTTTCACATTATCAGAGATTATGAAATAAACACAACAGTTTCTGGTAAAATAAACTTCAGTTAACAGTTCAACCGAACATATTATTGATACACATGGAAAAAAATCATTTTGATTGATCTTGTGAGTCTTCGGAACAGAACAGTATTTCGATGTTTGAAAATATATAGCAGTTTTATAAATTCATAAAAAAATAGTTAATAATAAGACAACCTGCTGAAATCATTTAAATATTTTCTATGATGTCTAATGAACAATTCAAAAGACAATTTATGATAGTTTACCGTTCAGTTTTGAAGAAAATATACATAATGTCATGTAACTATACATTTTTATAACTAATAAAATGCTTAAAAATCAACCTTTTTCTTGTAAAAAGCTCAATTGGACTTATTCATAAAATGTAATCATTCAAATAAATGAATTTTACTTATGATACTAACTCAGAATTTAGATTTAAAAACAATGAATGTACTTTTAAATTAAAATATGTAAAGAAACAAGAACACTAAGAAGGCGGTAATGCCCCTCCAAAAATGTCAGAGTGAAAGTTCTCAACTAATGTGTTTTTAATATTATAACATGTAAACAGTCTCTGTTGGTAATCGATGTCTATTTGTTTTATTTAGTCAATGGTATTCTAACATTTAGAACTTTTCACAATAATTCTTCACTCTTCAACATTTGAAATTTGGTTTGTTCCCATGCGTTTGTACTTGTAGTGTGTGCACAGATGATAATTACTCAATGCTGAGTCAATGCTGATTTGGTTTTCATGCCCCTTCAGGTTCTTTACCCATCTAGAATGTTTAGTGCTGTAAAAGAAAAAAAGTACTTTCTAACTAATTTGTATAGATAATAATACTTCCATACATATACAAAATAAAATATAAACAGTTTAATATTTCTCAACATTATAAATAAACAACAACAATAAGCTGATACATACATGAATATAATATAAAGAAAATTACTATATTTATCAATAAAATTCATCATCACCACCACCATGACCTTCACCACCACCACCACTGGATTATTGAATACAGTGAGTTTATAAAACAACAAACACCAACTTAAATATGTTTTATATGAAATACTCACATCATCTCTATCAGATGTGACTGCCTTGTGGATAGACATGGATGTCAAATCCGTCTCAACGATCCAACAAAGTATTTAATGCAGGCTGGAATTCTTCATTTAATAGTAATATTCAGTCATTTTCCTGCCCGAAAGAAATTAGACTTCTGATTATCAACCAACAGAAACTACAACCGTAAAATACAAATGCACATGTATTAGTTATACATTCTGCACTAATATCCGTTTTAGCCAAGAGTAAGGGTTGGTAGGCACAAATGTACGTGTAGTTGTTGTGCATATGGTTGATAATGATTCACAACAGTATGGCGTTCAACGAGACCTACACCAAGCAAATGAATGTCGTTTCTGTCCAAGCTGTCGTGGCTTCCAGCCCGAAACCATGTACATCTTTTAATACAGGTTTATTTTGAAAATATGCAGTTTGTAAACAAGTAATGGGTATTTTTTAAGTCTAATATTTTCTAAGTTAGAACAATCAAATAAAAGATTACATACTCATATCATATTTATACATAAATGATGTACATAAATACATTTAAAAATATGTAACATGTACATAATGCACCAGTCAATTGTAACCACGGACCCCCAGGTCTGGGGATATGCCGGGGATAACTGGGGAAATGGGCTGTGTTTTTACCTTTCAGGTGGCCTCGCAGTGCCGGGTGAATGCGGTGGTTTTGTCTTCGCGCAAAATATAGCAGGGAATATGCCTTACCTAGGCTCCCTGGGGTACGGGAGCATATGGCGAGGATTTGACCATCAGTTCGTCCCCGCAGGATGAGGAATTTACCCGGGGTTGACTGGACTGAAAGTCAAAGTCCCAGCTATTCCTCGGACCTGGGGGGGGGGGGCGTGGTTACAATTGACTGGTGCATTATAAGTAGATGTAAAGTATGTAACATGTATATTTATAGTACATGTAGAAATATTAAAACGCTGTCTTAACATTTAGCAAATAAAAATGATTTAAGAATTCCAAAGATAAATTAAAAAACAAACATTTTTGAACACATAAACGTACACAACTACTTACATGAATAGCCCTTTGATACGAATATCCCAGTTCCATGCTGATTGTTGACATGAGTTTTTTCGACAGAAAATCTTCTCTTACGCGTATGATTCACTTATAATCCATGTTTTACTGTAATGACTCAAATTGTTAGATGTATCGTAATCAACTGTCAGTGTGCACTTTTAGTGTTTACTTATTTTAAACGTATATTCATGAGAAAACTTCACCGAGTTTCCAACTATTAATCGACGATGTAGAAATTCCATTATTGACCTATGAATAGCGGGGAAATACCTTCTGGTTCTAAAAATAGCAACATCCGGATATGTGTAGTGTTCTAAAAATAAAACAACTCGGGGCCAATCGTAATAAATTTTACTAATGTCACCTTCAACACATTAACAAATAAAGTTAGATGAACACTTAATTCCAATATCGATTAAATTAAAGAAAACAGCTTACCTCATGGTTTATTAATGCAGTAAACATAACGAAACAACATAAAACATAATTATTCCCATTTCCATAATTACCGGTCCACACATTTTACATTTCATTCGGAACTCGAATGTCTACATGTCCGGCACATGATATTACAGGCAACTAATCGGAAAACGTAAACGAATCGGGAATAGTTATTAAATTCCGATATAATGTTTTGAAGATAAATTGAAGACAATCTATTCAACCATAAATAGCATATTTAACACCCATGCAATCGCCATCCATTTGCATTTTTTAATCATAATAAAATGACAGTAAAACCCAACTGTCAATCAACTTAAAAACCGCTCCTACCACTAACTAAAATAAATTCCCATTCCATAAAAGGCGCGCACTTCAGTGCGGCGCCAATAATACTTGAAAAGGCACAATCATATTCCCATTCTTAGAACAGACAATTTCCGATAATCTAGAAATAGTTTCAACTACATTAACTGACTGATTTTCTAAAAATAGTTTCTGCATACATTAACTGACCACATGTTTGCCCTCACCGCGGGAAAACGACCATCTGATGAGCTCTGCATTTACAATCGGACAGGAATTATTGCTAAAGTTATTTGTAAAAATAAAATCATTTTCCTTAAACAGTTAAAACGTGTATGTTCATAAAACTTGCATAACGTATGATATATAATCAAAGCACTGAAAAGCTTTAGAAGCGATTGAAAGGGGCATGCATTGTCAGGGGCGTAGCCAGCGTTACGCACTTACGCATGTGGGTAACATTAATTTGAAAAATGAAAGGTCGAGGGCTAAGCTAAAAATTGATATCAGAATAAAAGGAAGAGCAACTAAAGAAAACGTTGCTTCCCTGTGATAGATCGCTTTTTGAGCCGAAATCAATCACTTGGTAACTACAAAGTCGGCGGCCTCGAACCTAGTAATCCCTCCAAATACACCTCAGAGCTCAACATGTTCGTTCCATTTTCCATTGTTTTTCACTGGTTAGACCCCCCCCCCCGAACCCCCAACCGGCTACAGGGATATTCCCTATCCCCCACCCTCCCCCTTTATTGCGTAACATTCGGTAAAGGCTGGCTACGCCACTGATTGTATCTTTAAATACATGGGGATACGTCGACTTAAGTGATAAGCTGTGCATCTTGAATGGAATTATTGCTGAAGTTGTTTGTAAAAAAATGATTTCCTTAAACAAAACGTGTATGTTCATTAAAGGAAATGATATATGATGTATCGTATTTTCCTATCGTATGATATCTAAAAAAAGCAACGAAAAATCTTTAGCATGCATTGTCACATTAAACACATGGGGAGGGGGTTTACGACGATTGAAGTGACATTTACATAAACAAAATGACACAAGACGCCATAAAATAGGTCAAGATGTTGTTGTTTCCTCGCCCAGTGTGGGCAAAAGCGCTCTTGGCCCTCGGCACATTTTTCACTTTTATCAATGTGCCCTTCACCCATTCCCATAGTTCAAATACAATTTGCAGCTCTCACATATTTGCCCGCAGTCTTTCAGCGCCTCGCGCTTTGATTCACATTTGCAATCACGACAACATCTCCCTTTCTATATTGTTCATTAAAGTGACACTCTTATTCAAAATTAAGATATACACATGTGTATAACAAACATAAATTTTGACTGATAAAACTTAAACTACTTACTAAATAATGCATTTATGGAAAATATCAATCACTGATAACAAGATTGTAACCGTGTATTTAATAGCTGAAAACACAAAAATATTAAATAATTGGTGAATGCTAAAAGATTTACTGTGGTCTACTATAGTTTCATAAAGTAGAAATACTGTGTTTATGCTCACTTCTTTCAAATTAATCTCTGTATCCTTCATAAGAACCATTTTTTTGGACATTTATTCATCCTCCTTGAAAAATTAAAACAATTGTAATTATTGTGGTAAATCTTATTTGGGAGTAAGAGTGCATCTTTAAACATTAAAAACTGACATGGTTACAAAGAGATTATTTATCGGACATGAATCATTTCCAAAACATTTAACAATATTAACCATATCGTTTTTTTCTTATTGGTTCCTTTGATATGTGAATTTTACCAACTGATCTTAAAATCCCTTCTTTAATATTATTTACTGAAGTGGATGAACATGGATCTGCAAAACCAACTATTTTAGGAGCGTAAGAAATACTATACACAATAGCATTAAAATTTCGATGCAGAACAAATTCTGTTTTCCATAGATGACACATATAAAGCAACAGTATAATCTTTGCTCGGAACACCATTGTTACACCATTAACAACAGTTTAAAATGCTCATTTCACTGAATGCGCAAATCAACCCTTAACTTCAGGCATAAGGCAAATATACTCAGTAATTCTTGTTGCAGATGTACTTTGGTACTACCACTCTGAACAATGTGTGAACATGACTGAGAACCAGAAAACCATTTAATAGTCTTAACATTTAACAAATTGCCATTAACATGCAATGCAAGTTTCACAGACCTTAATAAAAAAATCTCTAAAATTATAGTTTTTAACTAATATCCCTTCGGACCACATAGAACGAAAAACGCTGTTCTTATGCACCAGTCAATTGTAACCACGGCTCCCTCATGTCCGGGAAATAACGGGGACTTTGACTTTCGGTCCTGCCAATCCCGGGTAATATCTCCGCCCTGCGGCTACAAATTGTTGGTAAAATCCCCTTCAGATGCCCCCCGCATCCCGGGATACCTAGGTAAGACCCATTTCCCGCTATTTTCGGAGCGAAAACAAAACCACCGCATTCACTCGGCACTGCGGGGCCACCTGAAAGGTAAAAACACGACCCATTTCCCCCGCTATCCCCGGTATACCCCCGGACTTGCGGAGAGGGGCGTGCAGATTGACTGGTGCATTACAATTAACTATACATAAGCCCCCACTCCTTTATGTAAACCGTCGTAATACACTTAAACTTCGACTGGGGAAAAAGGAACTAACATAGGACATCAGACCATTGTAAATTCAACAGTCGAAATTCCATTTCTATAACAGACGGGTGTTCTTCGGGAAGCTTAAAGCAAATATCTATAGTCATTACCCTAACGATGTTTCCGCAAAATAATTTTAACCACACGTCTGGCTGTAACTATTCCGTAATTCCTAATAACTTGTTCAATGTTTGAAAAGATGTATAACACTTTTCTATCCGGAATACTTATACGAAATGTTGTTATGTTCCAAATAATGCCTATCCATTCAATTCTTTTAACTGGACTCAAAACACATTTTTCATTGTTTATGAAAAACCCAGCCTTTATTAAACTTGTACAAATAAAGAATCTGTCGAAGTGCATGCTAAACATGTGTTTGTGTCCCACCCATCGTCAAGGAACAAAAAAAATCTTAATACCATTTGTTCTCCGATATTTAACCATTTCTCGGAGAACCGTTAATATAAATAATAATAAATATGACGGGGGCTGTACTACATCCGAAAGCCAAAACCTTAAAACAATAGTATTTTCCCTTTATAGAAATCCTAAAAACGTCTGATGTACTGGGAAAATATCGCTCTGATGGTAACCTTGACTAAGACCAAACTTAAAACAATATGCGTATTTCTCAAAGTATTCCAAACTCGTTTTCCAATCTTAAAAGTAAAAGTTTCTTTCTACAAATACTTGTTTATTTTTCTATGGTCCCAAATCAGTCGTTTGTTTGCCTTACCGCTCTTGTAGCCGTAACTGCCGCTCACTTCCGGTGGTGGCACTCGCAAATTTAGAAGAAGAACGCCTATAAGGTTGTTAACTATTAGCGGATCGCTTGGAACTTTTAATCTTTTAATGGCCCTTGTTTAAGCTTGTCTAGCCTCTTTTAGTCCTCACTATCTGAACAAAGTTGCGGCTTTTCATATTCATTTACTGTTCCCCAGTCTAGAGGGAACAATATGCCACTTGAATGATATTATGTCTATGCTTCACTTTAAAAACTAGGCACAAAGCCTGAATTTTGTTTGATTCACATTTAAGTTTAACTGTTGTTGTTTTTTGTCTTTGTTGTTTTTAAAATTACACAAAATCATCAACTGATTATCAAGTTTTGAACAAAGAGAAAGTTTCAATTGCTGGGTCCCCCGGGGACTAACCCTTTTCACGTGCACCACCGCCTTCCTTGCTGCTAGACATAACACAACGAACTAGTTTTCTGCTGTATAATAGCCCGGTATACAACCTCGAATTACGAATACACGTGCACAAGCGGCTTTCTTATACTATCCGCTTAGATAAGTTAACCCACTGACCATTACCATATATGACAAGAAAGACCATTGATGCAAAGCATCAAAGGGCGCCGTTTAATAGTTTATGCACTTGTTATATGTTGAAAAACAAGGAATGTCAAGGCCAACAAGCATATTATGGTGTATTTAACCGCATCTATGAAATTCTCAAAATGTTTGTAGTTTTCTGTATGACAACATAGGCAAAAGCATTGAAATTGAAGATTTTCAAGTTGAACATTTCATTAGGGTGGGGTACATTAATGAACACGACAGAATTAGGGTGCTTGTGCACTGTACTTTTTGTCATTGTCACATACCCATATACCAAGTTTTATTTCAATACCATAAGTAGTTTTAAAGTAATGCTCTGGTCAAGAAAAAGCGGCAAAGGGCAATAATTATGTAATAAGCTTAAAAACAGCTATAGTCATTGTGCACTGCACTTCCTCTCGTTGTGGTAAATACCATTGAATGATGTTTAATGAAATTCCAAAAAAAGTAGTTTTCTAGTTATGCTCCGGACAGGAAAAGATACAAAGGGAATAACTCTTGCAATACGCTGAAATAGAGTTATTGTTCATGTACACTGCAGTTCTAATCATATAGGGGGAGGGGGCAACGTCACCATGCTGGAATGACAACTTGTACGGAAGAATAAGTTACCTCATTCATCATGAAGAAGTGATATGAAATAACAATTCAACAATTTGTGTAGTACTTTAATAAACATTATCATTTCGTCCAAAAGTTGCAAACATAAATAGAACATAATTATTGAACTGTAAAGTTGCAAACATAAATAGAACATAATTATTGAACTGTTATATAAAAAGTGAACATTGTTTACTAGATGAAATGCATTTATAACATAACATGCCTTGTTTTTAGCTGTTTAATAATACTAATGTTAACTTCTTCATTTACATAGTAAAGAAGAGTAGAAAATGGATGTTTTAGTTGATATTAACACAAAAACAGCATGTGTCTTATTCGACAATGGCATTTTTTTTCAAATATGATAAAAATAACGCATTCAAACTGAATATGTATCAGACTATGTATAAAGGAAATAATACTGTTTCTATTTTTCACAAAGGTTTTGAAATACAACAATGCACATATAAGCATAAATAGGCCAAATATGCAAAAAAAAATAATAGTAAACAATGTGTGAAAGTGATACTGAACACTTAAAATAATTTCTTTGTGCATTAAATGAATATATACCAGAAAAGCAATACTAAATCAAGTCCAAAATGTATAATAACATGAAGAACACCCCTTTATGAATATCTTCATAACAAATCAGAGTACATGTAAACAATAATCATTTATATCATTAGTATCAAATGTGTCCAGTTTAAAGTGTGTTTTCATTTGCATTAAATTACATTGTAATATATACCAGAAAAGCAATTATAAAAATCCTTAAATGTATAAGAAACTGAAGACAATAAAGAATAGCACCCATTTATGAATATCTCCAAAACAAATCAGAGGTCACCTATATATAAAACAATAATCATTCGTATAATTAGTATCAAATGTGTCTAGTTTTGTGTCTCTGTTCATTATCTTTAAATGAGCATCTTTAAAGTGAAACTCTTATTTGAAATCAATACATATAATTGTTTATATAACACACATCAAATTGAGTGAAAAAACAATAACTACTTACTAAATAATGCATTTACTGAAATATCGTTTACTGATAACAAGCTTGTCACCCTGTTTATAATAGCAGAATGCATGACAAATATTAAATGATCAATTGGTGATTGCTAAAAGATTTACTGTGGTCTACTATAGTATCACAAGGCAGATTTAATACCATGTTTTAAGTTCATTCTTATTAGCAAATTGAACTCCTTCATTAGAAACATTGTTGTTGACATCTATCAACCCATTTTGAAAAATGAAAACAATAATATTAATTATCATAAGTCTTATTGGGGAGTAAGAGTGCATCTTTAAAAATAGTGTGTGTGTTTTTTCACTTAAATATGTAACAATTCAATTTGACAAATGAGACAAAAGTTAGGAAATAGAAGTAGTAATTGTACATAAAACAAAACATCAACACAAATTGACAAAGCTCAATATAACAGGAAATCTATATTATGAAAACACAAATCCTCAAAGGCCATAATTATTTGAACTGAATTAAGGTATAAGTAATACACACTTTTCTAAAGCTTTTACGGACAACATAGTTATTATCATGGTACACTATGGGACTTTTATCCAAATTTTGAAGATTTTTTACTGTTAATTAAAAATATTTTGTCTTTATTTGATTTTTTTCACATTATCAGGGATTATGAAATAAACAAAACAGTTTCTGGTAAAATAAACTTCAGTTAACAGAAAAATTACGTTCAACCGAACATATTATTGATACACATGGAAAAAAAATCATTTTGATTGATCTTGTGAGTCTTCGGAACAGAGCAGTATTTCGATGTTTGAAAATATATAGCAGTTTTATAAATTCATAAAAAATAGTTAATAATAAGACAACCTGCTGAAATCATTTAAATATTTTCTATGATGTCTAATGAACAATTCAAAAGACAATTTATGATAGTTTACCGTTCAGTTTTGAAGAAAATATACATAATGTCATGTAACTATACATTTTTATAACTAATAAAATGCTTAAAAATCAACCTTTTTCTTGTAAAAAGCTCAATTGGACTTATTCATAAAATGTAATCATTCAAATAAATTAATTTTACTTATCATACTAACTCAGAATTCAGATTTAAAAACAATGTATGTACTTTTAAATTAAAATATGTAAAGAAACAAGAACACTAAGTAGGCGGTAATGCCCCTCCAAAAATGTCAGAGTGGAAGTTCTCAACTAACGTCTTAATATCATAACATGTAAACAGTCTCTGCTGGTAATCGATGTCTATTTGTTTTATTTAGTCAATGGTATACTAACATTTAGAACTTTTCACAATAATTCTTCACTCTTCAACATTTGAAGTTTGGTTTGTTCCCATGCGTTTGTACTTGTAGTGTCTGCACAGATGAAAATTACTCAATGCTGAGTCAATGCTGATATAACAGGTCTTTACCCATCTAGAATGTTTAGTGCTGTAAAAGAAAAAAAAGTACTTTCTAACTAATTTGTATAGATAATAATACTGCCATACATATACAAAATAAAATATAAACAGTTTAATATTTCTCAACATTATTTAAAAACAACAACAATAAGCTGATACATACATGTATATAATATAAAAAAAATACTAAATTTATCAATAAAATTCATCATCACCACCACCATCACCACCACCACAACCACTGGATTATTGAAAACAGTGAGTTTATAAAACAACAAACACCAACTCACATATGTTTTATTTGAAATACTCACATCATCTCTATCAGATGTGGATAGACATGGATGTCAAATCTGTCTCAATGATCCAACAAAGTATTTAATGCAGGCTGGAATTCTTCATATAATAGTAATATTCAGTCCTTTTCCTGCCCGAAAGAAATTAGACTTCTGATTATCAACCAGCAGAAACTACAACCGTAAAATACAAATGCACATGTATTAATTATACATTCTGCACTAATATCCGTTTTAGCCAAGAGTAGGGTTGGTAGGCACAAATTAATGTGTAGATGTTGTGCATATAATTAATAATGATTCACAACAGTATGGCGTTTGAAACGAGACCTACACCAAGCAAATGAATGTCGCTTGTGTCCAAGCTGTTGTGGCTTCCAGCCCGAAACCATGTATATCTTTTAATACAGGTTTATTTTGAAAATATGCAGTTTGTAAACAAATAATGGGTATTTTTAAGTTTAATATTTTTCTAAGATAAAACAATCAAATAAAAGATTACATACTCATATCATATACATAAATGATGTACATTTAAAAATATGTAACATGTACATAATGCACCAGTCAATTGTAACCACAGCCCTCCAGGTCTGGGGATATGCCGGGGAAATGGGCTGTGTTTTTAACTTTCAGGTGGCCTACGGTGGTTTTGTCTTTGAGCCAGATATAGCAGGGTATATGCCTTACCTAGGCTCCCTGGGGTACGGGGCATATGGCGAGGATTTGACCATCAGTTCGTCCACGCAGGACGAGGATTTTACCCGGGGTTGGCTGGACAGAAAGTCAAAGTCCCAGCTATTCCTCGGACCTGGTGGGGCTTTGGTTACAATTGACTGGTGCATTATAAGTAGATGTAAAGTATGTAACATGTATATTTATAGTACATGTAGAAATATTAAAACGCTGTCTTAACGTTTAGCAAATAAAAATGATTTAAAAATTTCAAAGAGATTAAAAAACAAACATTTTTGAACACATAAACTTACACAACTACTCAAGGATACTTACATGAATAGCCCTTTGATACGAATATCCCAATTCCATGCTGATTGTTGACATTAGTTTTTTCGACAGAAAATCTTCTCTTACGCGTATAATTCACTTATAATCCATGTTTTACTGTAATGACTCAAATTGTTAGATGTATCGTAATCAACTGTCAGTGTGCACTTTTAGTGTTTACTTATTTTAAACGTATATTCATGACAAAACCGAGTTTCCAACTATTAATCGACGATGTAGAAATTCCATTATTGACCTATGAATAGCGGGGAAATACCTTCTGGTTCTAAAAATAGCAACATCCTGATATGTGTAGTGTTCTAAAAATAAAACAACTCGGGGGCAATCGTTATACAATTTTACTAATGTCACCTTCAACACATTAAAAAATAAAGTTAGGTGAACATTTAATCCAATATCGATTAAATTAAAGAAAACAGCTTACCTCATTGTTTATTAATGCAGTAAACATAACAAAACAACATAAAACATAATTATTCCCATTCACAAAATTACCGGTCCACACATTTTACATTTCGTTCGGAACTCCTCCGAATATTTACATTTCCGGCACATGATATTACAGTTAACCAATCAGAAAACGTAAACGAAACGGGAACAGTTATTAAACTTATTTGTCGTTCTTCAAATATAATGTTTTGAAGATAAATTGAAGACAATCTATTCAACCACAAATAGCATTTTTTACACCCATGCAATCGCCATCCATTTGCATTTTTTAATCATAATAAAATAACAGTAAAACCCAACTGTCAATCAACTTAAAAACCGCTCCTACCACTAACTAAAATAAATTCCCATTCCATAATAGGCGCGCTCTTCAGAGCGGCGCCAACAATAGTCAGATTGACCTTTACTTTCACCATATATGATGATAATCCTAATAAAGTGTTATCCCGAGCCAAAATAAATAAATGTTTTAAATACTATTCCATTTTTTAAATCATCCAACAATGCTTGTACTGAAAAAACATAACGTTTTATTCATATGTGTTTGTCTTATTAAGCGGCGATGGTTATAACATTTATAAATATTCAAGATATTAAGGTTGAACCCATGTTTATGAACTGAACAGGGGTTTAAAAGTCATCATCTCACTATAAATATGAGATGAACATGAAGTTAGCGGCCTAGCGGCGTGAAATTAGCGTCCTAGCGGTGTGAAGTTAGCGGCCTGTTTGCATAGCGGCGTGAAGTTAGCGGCCAAGCGGCCTAACGGCGTAATTTTTTTCTCTATTTCAAAGCAATTATTAATGCGTTTTTTTTTTGTAAGACAATGATATATCCAAGTTTTTTTTTATTCATACATTAACATAGCGGCCTTAAATTGTTTTCTATTCAGAGCATTTTTTTATACGTTGTTTTTTTTAAAAAAATGCTAGCGGCCTAAAATTGGTTTCTCTTTCAAAGCATTTATGTATGCGTTTTCTTCTAAAACAATGATAAATTTATGGTTTCTATTCACAAATCAACAACCTTTAGCGAATATCTGCATTTCCCCGAAAACTCCACCAAGCTGCCTAAAAAAAGTATTTGTATTTAGCAAAATTGTTAAACAAGAGTAATCATTGTTTAAGAAGAAAAACGCATAATTTTAGACCGCCCAGGGCTGCTCGGCCGCTAACTTCACGCCGCTAGACCGCTTGGCCGCTGAACTGTTTGATCGACTTTTTAGAAAAATTGTTGACAATCGCTTCAGGATGTTAATTTCTGAATCAAAAACATTTGATAAATCCTCAACTTACAAGAACGATTGGAGCGCTTAGCTTCTCTTACTCGAAGTTCAACCATAACCATAACTTTCTTTGCGATATAAAACAACAGAACAAATAACTTGTCAAGATTTTATTTTGTTTTATTTACATTTAAAGTTTGGATTTAATTGCGAGGCTCCATGTTATTTACACAAGCACGAATTCACAAGCATGAACAGCGAACGAAGCAATCTGGTCACCTGCCAACTTGGCGTATTACTGGTGAACGCCCCAAAGGGCAAAGCAGCAGTTTTTAATAGCTCCAATGGGCTTTACGAGTTTGATTATGAAATAAACTCAAGTATTTGAACGTGAATTCCGTCAAGGTGTACTATGGCCGGAACTCACAAGTTAGCATTTTAACTTTAAGTCTACTGTCGGTATTTATATTAAAATTCAAATAGCTTAATAAAACATCATAATTTTAGTGCTGCCGAACGCCAATGTGAGATTCTAGGTACTAGAAGCGAACTCGCCAAAATATAAGCATAAAGAGATAACAAGCGTCACAACCCGAAACAGAACTGGGTTTTTTATCTTATAAAACACTTAAATAATTGCTTCATCCTGTAAGGAAATTTGGCTCGGGAGCAAAAAAAAAACAACAAGAAAGGAGCCTCGCATTACTCAGCTGCAAACTTGCCATGAACGGTAAAGCATACCGTAAACGTATATTAGCATATCATAAAGCGTCGCTTGACAAAACTATTTTTTTTCTTTCAATAATTTACCAAACTGCACACGCAGGACTTAAAGTCGCGAATCAAAAGCGCATTGCCCTGCTCGTTCAAGTGGACACCGTCGGACTTCAAATGTTTAGGCGTTATACTATGAGAAATGAAAGAACCCTAAACACCTCATATGTTTTTTTTATAGAGCCATTTAATCGGCGCCTTACATTTACCATTGCACGCTTATTACTACAATAGCGCCACCCTGTTCGAGGCGTTCTCTGCGATACTGCGAGAGTGGTTGATGGGAATAATTCTTTAAGCGCTCTTATAACTTTGGCAAAAATTGCCATTAGCACTTTAGTAGGATATTGACCATTGTCATTTCCCCCAATGTGAATAATCATGACATGAGGTAGTCCATCTTCATTAATATATTTCAAAAACGTGACTTTCCTTACAAACGCTTTAAGGCTCAGACCTCCATAGCTGTGCCACCAAGAGGCACTATTGGGAATTCCCAGGTTCGCGTCGTGCGATCGGGCGTAGCAAAAGGCATGCCTTATAATTGAAGAACCGACGACCCACACGCGCGTCGTTCTGTCTAAATAAGCAGAAAAATAATATGTAATATGATAGTTTAATGCCGAACGTAACGTTTGTAGGCGTCTGACGTCCACCTACCGGCCTCTTTTATCTGTTCCGTGGTGCAACCCACCATAGTGGAGGTTGTGGCTGCCCCTATGCGAAATGAATGTGTGTTGTACTTTGCAAATTCGAGGCTCATAACAGATAAACATTTTTTTTTAATACAGAAGAAAACTGTGTGCGTGTAAGAGAAATACCATCCATATGACACAGCAACGGGCCGTTAATCTTTGGCCTGCGTGCCAGAAAAAAAAAACATTTAAAACTGTGTACAGGGCAAACACTTTTACCGGTTTTATTGATCTGGATAATGTAACCCTTTGACTCTTTATCCGTCTTTGAATTGCGAAGTGTAACCAATAAATTGCCGTCGCTCGTATATTTTACATCACTAAATGCTAACGTGTTATTTACAACAGACTGTCGTGTTACGGCTAATTCTCCTACGCGGAAGAACCCAAAGAAAGCCAAAGTGTGTGTCGCTGTAAATAGGGCACATTCGTACATATTTATACACATGGATGGGAGTTTTTCAACAATTAGGCATAATAATTGTGCCGTTATTGGAAGATGCGTTGTATGTGCGCGTGTATTCCTTCCCATGCCTGTTATAATTTTAGTGATTATATAATTTTCAGTGGTATCCACGAACCCAAAAAGCTTGCATTGGGCACCGATAGCACATTTATAGAGGCGAGCTGTATTGGCGGTTAGGCCATCAAGTGACAAAGATATTATTAAGTTTTGTTCGAATATGGACAGCTTCGGGGCAGCTTCGGAAACCAGAACCGCTATGAGGCGCTGAGTGACTATGACGTTGACTAGCTCTGTGTGAACACTGAATGAAAAACCCACTGTATATGTCTATAAAGTTTTTGATCTCATTTTCTGTTTCAATCATTATGACTATGAGCACACTTAATATAATAAGATGGAATATCACCGGCATTATGTCGAGTGCCTCGTACCTTGCTGACTTATTGACTGAAGGTAACATAGATGTGTGTGGCATCTCAGAGCACTGGCTCTCGCCCCAGAATCTACATTTTTTAGGATGTATTTCTAGTGACTATAACTACCATGCCACATGTGACAATGACTTAAATACATATGACTACAGGCGAGTTTTAAGAGGCGGTGTGGCTATTTTATGGCATAAAAAGCTGAATAATTTCATAGTTCCGCTAAATATTGAAGATCGTAGAATATTAGGTATACAATTACAGCTTAGTCCTAACAATTTCGTATTTATCTTCCAATTATATTTACCATGTTCTTATCATTCTGTTGATACATATGTGCAGTATATTGATATATTATATGATTTGTACAATACCTACTGTGACAAAGGTTTGACAATTTTCATGGGTGATTTCAATGCCAGACTTTACACTAAACAATCATGTACCAGAGATAAATCACTTATAACATTTTTGAAAGATTGTAACTTGTGTGCTTTAAATATGTTACCATTATGTTCGGGTTCAACAGATACATTTGTTTCATATGACAACAATTCCCGCTCAATGATTGACTATATATGCTTACCTTATGAACATGTTGATTTGGTAATGCATTGTGAAATTGCTACTGATCATTGTTTAAACGTGTCTAGGCACCGGCCTATTTTATGTTGTGTATATACTGATGTATTGTTGTATGAATGTAATCTTGAAAATGTAAATGTGAATGGTGTTAACTGGCGAAAAAGTAAACCCGAACAAATAAGGGAGTATCAAAGCCTAGTGCAACTTGACAAGAATCTTAAGGATATTCAGTGCAATGAACTCTTGATCACGCTTACAGCATTGTTTGCGATAAATTAGTTGAATACGCTAATCAGTCATTACCAAAAAACGTTACTGTTCCTTCCTTAAACCGTATTGGTCGGAAGAACTTTCCGACGTACATAAAGTCATGAAAAAAACGTACGAAGTGAGTGGTTGCGAGCAGGGAGGCCAAGAACAAAGGAGTCGAGTGAATTTATCGACTATAAATCTGCTAAAAGCAAGTTCCGCTATGTCCACAGAAATGCAATTTTAATATACTTAGATACGTTGGACAGGCAACTTGATGAAGACGCTGAAAGGGACTCTGTTAACTTTTGGAAACACGTCAATGCCAAAAAGAAAACATCAAGACAAGGGAACGGTGCCGGCATAAAATTTGATGGTGTAGTTCACAGAAGCCAATAGGGTCAAACAAACCAGTGGGGACTTTACTTTAAAAACCTTTATTCACAATCGAATTCCCCGTATTTTGATAATGAATGGAAACGTTTAGTGACAACAAGTATTGCAGAAACTTTGAAGTCGATAAAACCAGACCCGCAGGCATTTGTATCAAGTGATGTTGTGCGCAAAATAATCGGGACTCTACCGAACGGAAAAGCGGGAAATAATGACGGCATTGTATATGAACATTTAAAGAACACAAAAGAAATTATATCTCCTGTATTATCAAGTAGGTTCTCAAGTATGCTGAGGTGTGGATATATACCAATAAAAATGAAGAAAGGGGTTATTATTACATTACACAAAGGCGGGAAAAAGCGAAAAGATGAGCCTAGGAATTATCGCGCTATTACCTTGTCCTCATCTATTCTAAAACTGTATGAAGCTGTTGTGTTAGAAAGATGCGAAAATAAACTGTTAGAAAACCTCAGTAAACAGCAAGGTGGATTTCAAAAGGGACTTGCATGTATTATGCCATCGTTCGTCTTGCGCGAAAGCCTACATTTTGCCAAAGAAAAATCGTCACTCGTTTACTTGTGCTTTTTAGATGGCCGTCAGGCCTTTGACCATGTGTGGCACCTTGGGCTATTATTTAAACTTAAACAGTGTGACATTGATGATACTTCGTTAATTGCCATGAAGGAACTACTTTTTCACTCTCGTAGCTGTGTAAAAAATCAAGGTCTTATGTCAGATGACTTCCCCGTGTTACAAGGCTGCCCACAGGGCCGGAAGTGCTCGCCGATTATGTACCTAGTGTTTATCGATGGGCTTATAAGGCAAATAGAACATAGTGGCTTGGGACTGTGTATTTATGGTCAAAACATGAGTTCACCAACTGTAGCAGATGACATGGTACTACTATCATTCTCGAAATCAGCCATGGACCAAATGTTAGTCATCTGTTGCCAATATTCCAGGAAATTGAGATATTTTTATAACTCGGACAAATGCAAAGTCCTCGTGTTCAACGAAAAAGTCAGTCATCCACTTGACCGCTGTTTTGAACTTGGACCTGACAAGATCAACGAATGTGACAATTATACCCACCTTGGAGTTATAACGGGCAAAAATCTTTCATCGAAACAAGCAATGCGCGAAGCGTGTACTAAATTGCGTGGATCGTATTTGAATGTCCTAAACTCTGGGTTACATCCAAAAAAATTGAACCCTCTGACATTGAGAACAATATATATATTTCAGCAGTTCTCCCAAAGGCCCTATACGGGTGTGAGACATGGAACACCTACTCGTCAAGTGAAATATTACACCTGGAGCATGCGCATAGATTTTGTTTAAAGCACATCCAACAAATGCCAAAATATGTCAATGTAAATTTTGCTCTTCTAACACTGGATGCGTTACCGATAGAAACATACATCGATCATAAAAAGCTGCTCATGTTCGGCCAATTATGTCGTTTGCAGGATAACTACCTAGCGAAAGTTATTTTTATCCATCGTCTTGTTCGCTTTTCAAACGGCGAACAACAGCGCCTTGGTTTTGTACAAGATATTGTGAGAATTTTAAACAAGTACGGGCTGCATAATGTTTTAGAACAATTTCTTATTTGCGGGACATTTCCTTCAAAGTTGACCTGGAAACATATACTGAAGAGAAACGTGCTAATATATGTGAAAACATCATTGTTAAACACTCTGGTGCCTGATAATGAATGGCTATATCCAAATATCATTGCGGATGGCCACTGTTCAAAACTCTGGACTGTTGCGAGGAACGAAAATAAAAGAACGATAATATGCACCACACTTCTTAAAGCTGCTGGACAGTTAATTTCAAAACACTTTGTAATGCGCAGCAGCCGATGCGGTTTGCTTACAGGGAATGTTACAGAACACGTACTATGCTTTTGCCCTGCAAATGAGGCTAAAAGAAAGCTAGTTTGGGGTGCGTTATGTGATTTTAGTCAAACGCTGTTCTTACAAATATTAAACATCAATAGCAACGAACAGTATCAGTTCATTTTGAAAATTTCTACTGACATCAACGGTAGAAGTCTTCGCCATTTGAACCTGGCAACTTCATTGTGCAGATTACTAAGTTAACGCTGTGCCAATATCATACTTATTAGCCTGAGCTTAAATGTCTTAATTTTCGATTTTCGTTAAGACAACCTTGCCACTGGCTGTAATATAGAACTGCGGCTTTTTACGATATTGCAGTATGTTATATGTTAGTTTGAATTTGAATTAGTACCGCTAAAAATTTCTTTACAAACTATATGTATATATATATATGTGTATTTGTATATATGTATATGTGTATATATATATATATATATATATATATATATATATATATATATATATATATATATATATATATATATATATATATATATATATATATATATATATATATATACCATGTATGTATACCATGTATGTATATGTGTGTATATGTATGTATATATATGTATGTATATATGTATATGTGGATATGTATATATATGTTTGTATATGTATGTATATGTGTATATGTATATATATATATATATACAAGCTATTAATGTCATTGTATGTTGACAGTACTATTATCACTTTTGTATTATGTCATTTGTATATGTTTATTTGTACATTGCAATAATATTGCAATAATCCATATACACACTGTTGTAATTAACCTTCTGTATATGTATACATGTTTTGCTCTCCAACCTGGAGGAATAAAAGATATCTATCTATCTATCTATCTATCTATCTATCTTAAACAAAATATTATGGCGCATGCATCTTAACACAAAATGTCTGAGAATGTGCATAACGCATTTGGATTTCGCAGACTGTTTATTTATTATGGCAACTCGTTATTGATTCGTAAAATTATCTTTTTATTTTTTAGTTTGGGACCCCAAAGATACAAGCTAAGCAGCATAGGGACCATTCCTAAAAACGTTATGTCTTTCATGACTTCATGTTTGCTCCAGTCAAGTTTTCCAACCAAGCATTTTCGGGAATGTAACATACCCCATTGAAACTTGTTAAGAAAAACAGCCACATGCGAAAGTCCTCGCGCATTCCTTCTGTTATCTTTATTTTATGAAATTCATGTTTTATACCGGACATTGCATAATAAAATCGCCGCAAAAAGCTCTTCTTGAACGAATTGCCTGGCCGAAAAAGCAAAATTTACCAGCGAGTGACTGAAGGTCTCGCAATGTTATTTTCTTCCTAGTTATATAGAGCAAAATTAGGGACTTCAACTCTGCGATTTTTTGCTGGGGTATTCTAATAAGCATTTGAGAAGAATCAATTTCCAAACCCAGAAAAACTATTACAGTGGAAGGGTCCGTGCTTTTTCCATCGTTAATTGGTACACCCAACTGTACACATACTTGATGGAAAATGGAAAGTAAATGTCGGCAGTTGCTAGTTCCATGTGCCCCGCAAAATATGAAATCGTCCAGATAATGATCAAGTGATGGAATTTTTGAAATGTCTTTTACCAGCAAATGGATAAAGGTCGAAAATGCCTCGAAATAATATGGTGCGCAACTGGCGCCAAAAGGTAAATTTAAATTTATATAAATTTTGCCATCAAATTGAATGCCTAATAATTCGAAGTCTTTAGGTGATATTGGAAGTAGTCGGAATGCAGATTTTATATCACGCTTTGCCATTAACGTTGATCTTCCCAATTTAAATATCATGTCTGCCACTGTGTCAAATTTTGTGTACGATACTGATTTTAATTGACTAACTATGCCGTCATTAACACTACCGCCAGCCCGTAGATAGCTTAAATGAGTGATAAGGCGCCAACCGCCATTAGACTTCGGTACCAAGCATATGGGAGAAATTCGAAGATTTTTAAACGGTGGACTAAAGAACGGCCCGGCCATTCGGCCCTCCAATATTTCTTTTTCCAATTTATCGAAAACTACGCTTGGTCGAAGTTTAGCCGATCGCAAATTTTTTGCATCGATGGGTTCGCGCGACCCTTCAAATCCTAAACTAAAACCAAATCGGAAACCATTATTTAACAATGTTGCATGGACGTTATCGGGATATCGCTGTAAAATGCGTCTAAATTTGATGTGTTTATGGGACTGTAGCGACGGACGGGGCACGAATCGTTGTTAGTAACGGGGGGGGGGGGAGAACTTGGACCCGAGGTAAGGGCGAGTAAAGGAACGACCCCGGACGAGTGGGAACCTTGTCCGCGCGAGGTGACCTGCGTCACGGACAGGTCGGGGCCCAGGGTATGGGACCGAACGTCTTTGGCTAACGCAAGACCTACAAGGATGATCAAGATTGCAGAACATACAACTATGTCGGTAAGCACAAACTATTCGATGGCATTGTCTATAATTGAAATCAAAGCATTTCTTCTCGGCGAGTTTGCCAATATTGCTTACACGTCCAAAAAGGTAATATATAACGTGTTCGCTGAAGTTCTTTAGCTAATCATTAACAATTTATTTGACTCCTCGACACCTGATTTAGGATCAGTCAAAGAAGAGAATTCTACAAATGCACCAGACACAATTTTATTCTTAATTTGATGCGAGATGTTGCACCCAACATTTGAAAAGACACTTGGCATCTGATTCATTGTGTTATCAATAACCGTTAAAGGCAACGGATCAGAAAGGAAATGTTCCGTGCCTGCACCTTGTTCACCGTCGCGACCAATAGCTGCGGAATGCTGATGGGCCCATTCAATGGCTGGAGGCCTTCCAGGGCGGCGGTTTGAAATCCGTTGCCAGCGAGAAATGGTGACGCGACCTGAGATGTGGGTACCCTCCCAGTATTAGCCAGGTCTATGGGCGCTATAGGACCATCATCTGCAAGAGCCGCAGTGCCGGTAGTCAGCGCCACAGATGCATCAGCTGTAGCCGCGGCTAGACCGGAATTCACCGTCGGGGCTGATGCGGGGACTGCTGCGATTGTGTTGGATTTGGGCGTATGGTCTGTCTGTACTGGAGGGGTCCTCCTTGCCCTCTTAGCGGCCCGAAACTCTTCCACAATATCTCGAAGCGGGAATGCCATCCGGAAAAAGAAAGCAAAATCATTAACCGTCCTCTGACGTACTGCTTGATATATCATTGTTTCAGAAAAAAGGCATGTTTACATTCTTGAAATAGGAAACCATTTTACATACGCTAGGCCGATAGACCGCCAGGCCGCTAACTTCACGCCGCTAGGCTGCTGGAGTGCTTGATCGACTTTTTTGAAAAAAATGTTGAAAAACGATTCAGATGGATGATTTGTGCATAAAAACAGTAAAAATATCATTGCTTTAGAAGAACAGTCATATTTACATGCTTTGAAATAGCTAACTACTTGATCGATTTTTTGAAAAAGATGTTGATGATCGCTTAAGAGTCATAATTTGTGAATAAAAACGGTAAATATATCATTGTTTAAGAAGAAAAGACATGTAAACATACTTTGAAATAGGAAACAATTTTAGGCCCGCTAGGCCGCCAGGCCACTAACTTCACGTACTAGCGGTGTGAAGTTAGCGGCCTAGCGGCCTGCCGGACTACCGGCGTGAAGTTGGCGGCTTAGCGGCTAAGCGCCCTATCGACTTTTTTTTGAAAAAAAAGGTGATAATCGCTTCAGAGTGATAATTTGTGCATAAAAACAGTTAATATATCATAGTTTTAGAAGAAAGGGCAGGTATATATGCTTTGAAATAGGATACCATTTGAGGCAGCTAGGTTGATCACTTGTGCATTAAAACAGTCAATTTATGATTGTTTTAGAAGAAAACACATATAAAACAGCTCAGAATAGAAAACAATTTAAGTCCGCTATGTAAATGTATGAATAAAAAAACTTTAATTTATTACTGTTTTCCAAGAAAATGCATGAACAATTGCTTTGAAATGGAGAAAAAATATAGAACGCTGGGCCGCTCGGTCGCCAACTTCACGCCGCTAGGCCGTCAGGCGGCTAGGCCACTAACTTTACGCCGCTAGGCCGCTAACTTCACGTACATCAAATATTAGTACGCGATAATACCCGATTGTGCTCTCGTCACTAGATGGACACAACCTAACAATATCCGATATTTTGACGGTATAAATTTGAAAAAATAAAAGCATGGCGAAAAATGAGTAAATACTTCGGGATTTTCATTTTGGTAGAGACATTTAACACTGATATAGTAGTATTGCAGACCTTGGTTGAATACACTGTTTCTTTGTTCTAAATGTGGTTCATGTACACAAATACACACAAATTTTTTTTAAATAAAGAGATTATTTGTAATATAAGAAACTTCAATATGTTAACTGTTCGGTGAAACTTCAATATATAAACAGTTCGGTGAAACTTCAATATATAAACAGTTCGGTGAAACTTCAATATGTTAACTGTTCGGTGAAGCTTCAATATGTAAACAGTTCGGTGAAACTTCAATATGTCAACTGTTCGGTGAAACTTCAATATATAAACAGTTCGGTCAAACTTGAATATGTCAACTGTTCGGTGAAACTTCAATATGTAAACAGTTCGGTCAAACTTCAATATGTCAACTGTTCGGTGAAACTTCAATATGTCAACTGTTTGGTCAAACTTCAATATGTCAACTGTTCGGTGAAACTTCAATATATAAACAGTTCGGTCAAACTTCAATATGTCAACTGTTCGGTGAAGCTTCAATATGTAAACAGTTCGGTCAAACTTCAATATGTCAACTGTTCGGTGAAACTTCAATATGTCAACTGTTCGGTCAAACTTCAATATGTCAACTGTTCGGTGAAACTTCAATATGTTAACTGTTCGGTGAAACTTCAATATGTCAACTGGTCGGTTTAACTTCAATATGTTAACTGTTCGATGAAACTTCAATATGTTAACTGTTCGATGAAACTTCAATATGTAAACAGTTCGGTGAAAGTTCAATATGTCAACTGGTCGGTTTAACTTCAATATGTTAACTGTTCGGTGAAACTTCAATATGTCAACTGGTCGGTTTAACTTCAATATGTTAACTGTTCGATGAAACTTCAATATGTTAACTGTTCGATGAAACTTCAATATGTAAACAGTTCGGTGAAAGTTCAATATGTCAACTGGTCGGTTTAACTTCAATATGTTAACTGTTCGATGAAACTTCAATATGTAAACAGTTCGGTGAAACTTCAATATGTCAACTGGTCGGTTTAACTTCAATATGTTAACTGTTCAATGAAACTTCAATATGTTAACTGTTCGATGAAACTTCAATATGTTAACTGTTCGGTCAAACTTCAATATGTCAACAGTTCGGTGAAACTTCAATATGTCAACTGTTCGATGAAACTTCAATATGTTAACTGTTCGATCAAACTTCAATATGTCAACAGTTCGGTGAAACTTCAATATGTCAACTGGTCGGTTTAACTTCAATATGTTAACTGTTCGATGAAACTTCAATATGTTAACTGTTCGATGAAACTTCAATATGTTAACTGTTCGGTCAAACTTCAATATGTCAACAGTTCGGTGAAACTTCAATATGTCAACTGTTCGGTGAAACTTCAATATGTCAACTGTTCGGTGAAACTTCAATATGTCAACTGTTCGGTGAAACTTCAATATGTCAACAGTTCGGTGAAACTTCAATATGTCAACTGTTCGGTGAAACTTCAATATATAAACAGTTCGGTCAAACTTCAATATGTCAACTGTTCGGTGAAACTTCAATATGTCAACTGTTCGGTGAAACTTCAATATGTCAACTGTTCGGTCAAACTTCAATATGTCAACTGTTCGGTCAAACTTCAATATGTCAACTGTTCGGTCAAACTTCAATATGTCAACTGATCGGTGAAACTTTAATATGTTAACTGTTCGGTGAAACTTCAATATATAAACAGTTCGGTGAAACTTCAATATGTCAACTGTTCGGTGAAACTTCAATATGTCAACTTCTCGGTCAAACTTCAATATGTCAACTGTTCGGTGAAACTTCAATATGTCAACTTCTCGGTCAAACTTCAATATGTTAACTGTTCGGTGAAACTTCAATATGTCAACTGTTCGGTGAAACTTCAATATGTCAACTTCTCGGTCAAACTTCAATATGTTAACTGTTCGGTGAAACTTCAATATATAAACAGTTCGGTGAAACTTCAATGTGTCAACTTCTCGGTCAAACTTCAATATGTCAACTGTTCGGTGAAACTTCAATATATAAACAGTTCGGTGAAACTTCAATATGTCAACTTCTCGGTCAAACTTCAAATGTCAACTGTTCGGTGAAACTTCAATATGTCAACTTCTCGGTCAAACTTCAATATGTTAACTGTTCGGTGAAACTTCAATATGTCAACTTCTCGATGAAACTTCAATATGTCAACTGTTCGGTGAAACTTCAATATGTCAACTGTTCGGTGAAACTTCAATATATAAACAGTTCGGTGAAACTTCAATATGTCAACTTCTCCGTGAAACTTCAATATGTTAACTGTTCGGTGAAACTTCAATATGTCAACTTCTCGATGAAACTTCAATATGTCAACTGTTCGGTGAAACTTCAATATGTTAACTGTTCGGTGAAACTTCAATATGTCAACTTCTCGATGAAACTTCAATATGTCAACTTCTCGATGAAACTTCAATATGTCAACTGCTCGATGAAACTTCAATATGTCAACTGTTCGGTGAAACTTCAATATGTCAACTTCTCGGTGAAACTTCAATATGTCAACTGTTCGGTGAAACTTTAATATGTAAGCTGTTCGGTGAAAGTTCAATATGTCAACTGGTCGGTTTAACTTCAATATGTCAACTTCTCGGTGAAACTTCAATATGTCAACTGTTCGGTGAAACTTCAATATGTCAACTGGTCGGTTTAACTTCAATATGTTAACTGTTCGATGAAATTTCAATATGTCAACTGTTCGATGAAACTTCAATATGTAAACTGTTCAGTGAAACTTCAATATGTAAACTGTTCAGTGAAACTTCAATATGTAAACTGTTCAGTGAAACTTCAATATGTAAACTGTTCAGTGAAACTTCAATATGTCAACTTCTCGGTGAAACTTCAACATGTCAACTGTTCGATGAAACTTCAATATGTAAACTGTTCAGTGAAACTTCAATATGTCAACTTCTCGGTGAAACTTCAACATGTCAACTGTTCGATGAAACTTCAATATGTCAACTGTTCGGTGAAACTTCAATATGTAAACTGTTTAGTGAAACTTCAATATGTCAGCTGTGCGATGAAACTTCAATTTGTCAGCTGTTCGGTCATAGTTCGAGCATATTTCCACTTTTTAGCATTGACTACTATTAATCTTGAATTGGAGCAACATAATCTGATTGGTGCCACGTGAAGGAATTGCAGTTCTTTAAAATCACATCATATTGAACGTATCTCTGTCAATACTATCGCAGATATCGTGTTGTTGTTTTGATAAAAGACAATTAATTCTAGATAAAGTTTTGTTCCACCACGACTGGTCAAGCTTCAAAATGTTGGTGTTTATTAAGTATCTCAATGTATCTTTTGTGACAAAAATGTTTTGGAATAATCACGCTCAATAAGATAGCTACTCATTTATGAGTTAACTACGTTCATGTTTTGTTATAACATTTTCTCGGTTATATAAAACTTTTGACGTTGGGGATAAAGCTGCTATTGTGAAACGTACCAGGCTATTTTGATAAGTATTGCTTTCAAGTCGTCAATCATCGCTTTAATCTTAAAGCATTTAGGGACATTTTGTAAAGAAAGAAACAACTTATACAGTTATACCCAACATTCATGAAATTACTTTTGCATCCATTTTTCATGTGTGAATAAGTAAAACCTACACGATAGTATCCATTTGTTCGTGGGATGGTTAACTAATGGATTTTTTCTCGTAGAGCTGTCTCTTCATATTTTGTTTCGTCCAGGGTAAGATTAAAATTTAGAAGGAATACAAGGGTGTCCTACTATTTAGTGACCCATGTGATTCATTGTGTGACGTATTTCGCATTCTGACTTACATCGAGGCAGTATTATAAGAGGCAGCCGTTCTTTGATATTTGACTTACACGTTTTTTATTGGGTTAGCTTGTTCAAGCGATTGTCGTCATTTATATTGATGCTAGATGTTCTGTACATATATTTTACTTTTGGTATAATCCCTTGGGCATCATGGACAGGATACAAATAATCGGATATGGATGTCGTGAATGTTTTATGGGATGCATATAATATTAGTCTACCATTTCTTTTCAATACCCCAAACAATCGCGTGATCATTGAAGAGGCCATGTACACGGTGGAGAACCCACGTGACTTATTTGGTAAAGTGCACGGCAACAAATGTCAACAAGTCTCGATTCAGGTAAGGTTTTTAAAGATAACTTTTTTAATATTTGGATAATTTTTGTGAAATAAAGACCATAAACCCCACAATTAAGAGCTCTATCCACAGTAATAAAGAACTTTCTCTAATATCCCAAAGTTTTCCTGAAAATCTTGACCAACTGATTTCTCAGAGTTGAAATCTAAGGCAAAGTACACGGCTTTTGACAAATCTATCGCTTTACTTCATGTTAGCCGTAAATAATTCATACACACATCTTATTTTAAGCAATTTTTATGTATTTTAAAGTTTTCAGCGTGTATTGTTGAACTTCTTATAGTTATTACAAAGGCGAAAATGAACTAAAACCAAATTGATAAAGTACACGGACATTTTAGGTTTGATAAAGTACACGGTCGTTTACAACCTTCAGTGTATATATTCATTATTTCACTGACTGGTGTTAAAACGAGTTATTATCAATTTATTTATTATTTCTATTCTTCAAATTCATTATTAAACATTGCTCCATGTTTGAATAGACTCATTGTAATGGAGTAGCAATGAAAGAATGAACGCGTTTTAACAGTTAAACCGACGGAGTCGCCGAAATGATGGGCTCATTTTCATGAATCATGTGTTATAACACTAAAATTCAGTCCCGTATTTTAACAGTATATTCGCAATTGACATATAAAAGGCTTGAAGTTTTTGTAAAGGGTGTTCCTAATCTGTTTCGTATCGTATATGTAAAACGTGTTTGTATTCATTATACATGGTAAACAGTAACACATAACTGCTTAATAACTCTTCATTTTGTCAATTTTGAGAAAGAAAAGTGTTCTTGTACTTTTAATGTCTTCGATTGCTAGCTGATTTGATAGACTTATGATTTTGTGACATTTGTTTCATTTCAGAATATGAATATGATTCTTTATGCAAAGAATGCAGAATGGCATTTCAAAATAAAAAAAAAAAAAACAACATCTAGTAGACCACGATAGAAGGCATTCTGGTCAATTGCCATCGTTTTTGCGGGAAAGTGTTTACACAGACACAGGTTAGTTTTTAGCTTTATTTTTTCGCAGAGAAATAAGAATATACTAACAGTTATACTTTTATTATGACTCCCCTCGTGTAGAGGTTAAGATTTGCCGTCGTCTGACTGTGTTTTCAACGTTTTTTAGGGGTTGCGTTTTTCACATAATAATGTGGTCCGTGTTTCAGTGGACAGGATCGTTTAGTTTTATGATGCTGATTACACGATCAAACACTGATTGCGTGGCAGCAATATAGGTTTTTTTTTATAAATTATATTCAAGTACTGACATTGCCAGCATTTCTCGCTAACTTGTGACAGTACATGTCTTTTTTATAGGTGCAGCATTCACGGCGAGACAAAGTTGCACGTTTGCAAATATTGTGGCAAAACTGCTCTTGCAAGACTTGAAGATACACGAAAGACGCGAAAGCGGCCAATTGAAGCTAACCTGTGATGTGTGTGGGTTCAAATTGGGTTACACGACCAATCTCAGTGACCAGATTTCTACTAGACACAGGGGAATGACACGTCACAAATGTCTACAGTGTCGCTCAGGATTCAAGTTTAAATCTGGACTCAGCAGGCACGTTAAGGCGAAACACACCTAATCAGGACACATTGAAAGATCACAATGGTCTAGTTAGAAGTGCATTCCAGTATGTTGCCGAGTTAAAATAACGTTTTGATGAGTTTAACATTTTATTAAGATAAATAGCAAAACGTACTGTTACCAAATGGTGCTCTTTCAAAATGTTCGTTTGTCTTACAGTACTGAAAAAAATGCTGTGTAAAATTAATATGAAAACGGATTGAGCATAAAACATTTTCACAAGGTTTAGAGATGCATTGTTGTCATTTTCCCATTGATGTCCTATAAACTCTTAAGGAATGACGTCACCATTACGTCATATGTACTTCCGTTGTGTGGAAAATTCTCAATAAAAAAAAGTTCTTATGATTGATAGACATGTTTTCACATGCTCAATACACTGTAAATCAAAAATATCATTATTCCTGAATGTTTTATACCTTAAGTATCTATTCTTGCTTGATTTATCATTTAGAGTAAAGATTAAAGCATAAACCGCTGCCCTATAGTTGAAAGGTCATTTTGGAAGAACTGTCAATTTTTAGAGTTTGTTTTTCAAGTGGAGCGAGTTTTCTTAGGAATAACTTGACCCCCCCCCCCTTTTTTATTGGCTTAAAAGGTAATTTAAAGCTTGTACTTTAAGAATAGATACGGTTATCATAGCCTGCATTCGCTCGAAATGCCTTTAAAAGTTGTCTAAAAATTATAATTTTACATTGAATTATATAGGGAATAACAATGGTGGTGTGTAACCTTAACTGCATGTATCTTATATAATTCAGCAAGCTTTGAAACACAATTACTTTGTAATCACATTTCAGCCTTTAGTCTAGAACATTCTAATGTTCCATGCTCAGCTCTTTTCTAGATGTTCAAGTCTTAGTCCTAGCCTGTAAGTTGGTAATATAGTGTGCTCTCATTCCTCCTTGCTGTTTCCCATCTAACTCCGAGCCTCCATCTTTACAATGAATTCCTGTCTGTATTGTTCGAACGACCGCAGTTTTACTGATGTAGATCAGATAATATTTGTTCAGACTGAACCAAATAAAAGATTCAGCGTTACCTGAAAGGTATGAACAATATGCTTTAAATGTGGAAATATGTATATAATAAACTAATTGTGATGTGCCTATTTTATTGTTTTATATCACATCAAAATAGGAACATTCATGAAATTTATAATCACCACAAACGGGCCGCTAACTACTGAGATGTTTTATTCGCCGTCAGTCCAGATTATAATTTATAAGTAAAACTATCGACCCAGATTATAATTTATAAGTAAAACTATCGACCCAGATTATAATCTATAAGTAAAACTATCTGATTTTTGAAGAAATGTATGTATGATTCTGTATTGATTTGTATATTTAAAAGTAATCGAACATATAATGGCAGACTTTCTCTTAAATTATCCCATAGACTATCTTTCAACTCCTCATCAAATATGATTTCTAAATATTTAGTTATTTAGGTGTGCGTTATAATGCAAAATTTATTGATACAACTTAAATAAAAACTAAACACTATACATTCTGACTTCACGAATAGAAAATGCTTATATAACTATTAGTTTGTAAACCGCACTCTACTTTTAAACATAAACTAAAATGACCGTGTACTTTATCATCCTAATATGTCCGTGTACTTTATCAATTTGGTTTTAGTTTATTTTTACCTCTGAAATAACTAAAAGTTAAACAATACACGTTGAAAACTTTAAAATACATAAAATTTGCTTAAAATAAGATGTGTGTATGAATTATTTACGGCTAACATGAAGTAAAGCGATAGATTTGTCAAAAGCCGTGTACTTTGCCTTAGATTTCAACTCTGAGAAATCAGTTGGTCAAGATTTTCAGGAAAACTTTGGGATATTAGAGAAAGTTCTTTATTACCGTGGATAGAGCTCTTAATTGTGGGGTTTATGGTCTTTATTTCACAAAAATATCCAAATATTAAGAAAGTTATCTTTAAAAACCTTACCTGAATCGAGACTTGTTGACATTTGTTGCCGTACACTTTACCAAATAAGTCACGTGGGTTACCCACCGTGATGTATGTACTTTTTACCGGTGACTTCTATATTTAACTTTTTTTGGATGTGGTAATAATAATAATTAACAATGGTATTACAATGTATTACAATGTACTTATAATGATTGAAATCGTAATAATGGTGATGGGTGATAATAGTTTTGCTGAAGTTGACAATGATAATGCACCAGTCAATTGCAACCACGCCCTTCCCCCCCCCCCCCCCCCGGTCCGGGTGTATACCGGGGTGAGCCGGAGAAATGGGCCGTGTTTTTACCTTCCAGGTGGCCCCGCAGTGCCGGGTGAATGCGGTGGTTTTATCTTCGCGCTAAAAAACATCGGGGAATGGGCCTTACTTAGGGTCCCTGTGGTGCAGGGGCATTTGGCGGGGATTTTACCAGATGTTTGTCCCTGCAGAGCGGGGATTTTACCCGTCAAAGTCCCCGCTATTTCCCGGACCTGGGTGCCGTGGTTACAATTGACTGGTACATAATGTTGTTGATAATAATGATTGTTATGATGATGTAACATTAAGGCGACACCGATGGGGATAATAATGGTTATAACAATGCTGGTGATAACGATAATGATAATAATGGACGTGGATACAACACCTGCGTATTTATGAAATATTTTCACGGTGCTTTTAAATATAAAGAGTGTCACACTTTGGTCTCGGACCAATCGGCCTGAAAGCTTGATTGCCTCCTGTAATGAAGGTGCGGAAATGATATTAGGTGATTGCAGTACAACTAATGCTTATATTAAAGACGTACGTGAGCACATACAGGTGTGTTAAAATTGATTAGGGGAATTGAAACATACCTACGTGATTAACTTAATTCGAATTCATTATGTCACATGATTCAAATCAGATGAAGGTTGTATGTTAAATGTATTTATATCAACTTAATATAAATATTGTTGTTGTCATCACTGAAGGATTATAAATTCACAAAGGAACATAGAACAGTTAACAGAATATTGTTTAATATAGTTTGACAGTTTTAATATAGTATTTTTATGTTTAGGTTTTGGTAGATTTATGAACTTATACACGCATTCAAACAAAAGTATTTTCTTATGTATTTTTATTGATGTCATTATTTCAAGATTAAATTAATATAAGGCAAAAATCCTATTTTAAATCACATGAATGTGAATAACGTGCAATTCTAGGGATTTGTTGGCTGTATTCGTTCAGTGTGAATTCTTAAAGGAACAGTATGTATAAACATTTTTTTATATTCGATGATTAATTTGTCGAATGTGTTATCACTTTTCTAACTTCATAATGATGTACTACTACATTTCAGAATATTGAGGATGGCAGCGTCGTGCAGCATTAATGCATTATTTTGGAATTTCTTGAGATGAAAATGGAAATACACATAAATGTGATACGAAGATGCTAATACTTCTAATGGAAATACTCGTAATTAAAATATTTCTGTAGTTGGTTATTCTGAAATACCATAGTAATTATATTTTTTATTGGTTAAATTATTTATTTTATTATTATTATTTTTTTTCTATTATTATTATTATGATTGCATTTCCATGGAAACATAATATTTGTAAAACAATTGTTGGTGCTAATTTCTTTCACAGCCTTGTTAAAGATTGTTTTTTGGTTATGAAATATCACCAAATAATGCTGTATTCTGTATGCATATATATGCGAGTGGTAAAAGAAGAAAAAAACTGTTGCTAGGGCAACACAAATTATTGGAACGGTTTCAAGTTGAAAACTTTTGTTATTCTAACAGTATTGTTTAAGTTATTACTTATGGTTTATGAAAATACATTACGAAAGAATCACGCGCATTTGTGTGTGAATATGAATACACGCTGTATTAAAGAATAAGCATCTGTTGTCATAATCAGATAAAGTAACTTATGTTTTAGCAGTATATAACATTGAATTTCGTTCAATTTAAAGTTTGGAAACATAAACATGCATATAACCCATTTTAGTCAACTAATTATCAATGCCATTACATCAAAGCTCTAATTTTAAATAACCATGGTGCCATATCTTTGTTGTTTAATAATCTAGTTCCGTTTTTACGTGACATAGATTCATTACAGTAAACTATGGTTTTTCTCTATGATATTTTTAGAATGTTTTCATCAGAAAAAACTTCAGAATACTCGAGAATTTTCTAATCATTCCATGTATAAAATTTGTAGAATAAATTTGTTTTAGAATTAAAGAGAAGTATTTTGAAGATTTTTGTCCCGGAACATTCTATTTGGAATGTAAGGGCTTATCTTATCTTGGCTCTTTTGCAAAATCAAAGTTTCTATAAAAGCATTTCCAGCAGTACTAGAACATTTCTATTATATTGGAATTAAATTATTCTGTGAGTATTATATTGAAACAATTCGTGGGAATTATTCTGGAAGTTTTGTTGGAAAAGTGCTCTATATTGTCTTTAATACTTCATTTTATTTAGTTCTGTGCAATTTTAGCATTTCGTATTTGAAACACCTTTGTTAAACTGTTAGTAAATAAATGTTGTTAATATTTGAAGATTGTTGCTGGGTTTTATTTTTCTGTTGTGTCTGGTGTTCGTTACAAGAGCTGGTTGGAACATGTCTTTAAACATGTAATATTTCTCTTTTAAAGTCTGGCTAAATTTTTCCTGAAAGGGTAACGATTCCAAAAATTCACGCATTATTTGTATTCATATGTCATACGAAACAAGTATACTGAGTACTAGACTAAACACATGTGTTGTCAATATCATGTCTTGTTACTTCCGGTGCCATCCTTGTCACATTCTTACATTTTTTGAAATACCTCTATCTACCCTGATATTTCTGAAACGGAAGAGTATTTATCTGTTTTTTTTTTATATTTGTATCATTGAAAAGGGATTATTTTCAAGCTCTTTATGTATTTAAAAAGAGCATTAACAAACGGAATAAAGAAGATAAACCCCCTACTTGATATTCTACGTCAAAATAACATTAATTTACAGGCACTGTCAACGTTGTCGAAATCGACAATGCAACGAGCACAAACCAAATAGCAAACACTGTGATTTTTTAGAATCTTTTATTTAATGAAAGAAGGATCAAAGTGAAACTCCATACAGACAAACAAACAAGTAACAAATACATGAAACTGCTAACGTTATTGGTCCCAGTTATTGGCCATCTAGATAGTCCCAAAGTGTTGCCTCAGTGGTAGATAAGCACCTGAGGGACTGAGATATCTGGTTCAGCAGGCGCTTTGCGTAAACTGATATATTTACATTTAAAATAAAAAACACACATGTTTTATCACATAGAATGTGAAAAAAGAGAACATCAAACGTGGATGCCTTTCACAGTGCCCGGTCATTCTTTATGGATAACATCCTGACCATACCGGATCTTCGATTTTCGCCCACCACCATTCATGTAATATCCAGTTGACGATGGCACGGCAGCGTGGGTTCTAGAAAAATATGACAAGTACTAGAATTAATAATTGACAGAACAGAAATGGACATTGTTGAACTACTTTTACATTTGAGGGGATATTTCATTTGGATAAAGTTAAACCTCGATTAGTCTCTTGCAACAGGATTTCCTGGAAGCACAAACTACATCCAAAATTTGAAAAAAACAGTCTCAGTTCAAACGGAAATGTTCATTGTCAGAAATGATGAGTGCAACACTGTCACCCAGCCCCTAGCACCGGCTGGACTGGTTTCTTATTTTACAAATTACTAACTCAAATTATAATAAGTTAAAGTGACCTAAACAAAATCAGTTCTTAGAATATGATGTCAAATTTGAAGTCCACTAGACTGATATACTATATTGGACATTAATTGATTGTGTTTAATTCCGTTGTCTACGACGACAGACGAACGAAAGAGACCAGGCGATCACTGTAGCTCACATGGGCGAGCGAAAGATAACACTTACTGGAGGATCAGTTGTAAAATATACCCGGTACCTCACGTGTGCTGCCCCACCTGGCTGAAAAATAAAATTAAACAAGTATATCACATGCCCATATGTCAACTTGATATTTGTCTGACCTCATTTAGAAATCTGAAAGTTATGGTTTGCGAATTAAACGTAATAAGTAACATAATAACTGGTTAAGTAGATAAGAGTCGCTTAAAGAGCCCCGCCTTCGTTTTATTACCAAAGTTTGATAAGGTGATTAGTTTCATCAAACACGTCGACAAACCTGTTTCAAAAATAATGCTTCGTCAGACGGCCGTATTGTGAAAAGGTTTGTCGAAGTGTTTTAAGAAACTAAACTCTCAATCAAACTCTGGTAAAAGACCGAATACAGGGCTCCGTAAGCGGCGTAGACTGCGCTAGGATTCATTAAAAATGGTGAAGAAATAGTGAAGCTATCTTCGTTTTAAGACTTCATTAGAAGTAAAATGTTGCCTTCTGACATAGCATTTATGACGCAATTTGTCACGTGGTACACACACACACTGATATTTGTGAGAGATACTAATGTTGCATTCCAATGTATTCACACATGGGAATCGCGCTAACTTGTTCTGATAAAGAAATACTTTAATGTTATTTTGTATTAAGTTGTTAATATTGTTATCAATAATGCTTAACTTTATTTTCTCTTTAAAATGTGTGCAGTAAGGCTCAAGTGACAACCGAATTACGAATCGGTGTCCGGAAAATGACGACACATTCACTGCAAGTTTGTTGTAATATCTAGAAACACGCATATACGTTTTTTTCTAGACCCCCTTCTAAAACTTCGAAAATAATTAACTGTCTTAGATTCCTTTTGTTTAAGTTTTTATCCATTCGACACATATGATTGAAAACGGAGCACAGAAATGCAGGAGAAAGCACGTCACTTGATCTACTTTTGATGACGGCATAATCATTGGCTTACCACTTTATGAGTATGCCCACCTTGTTAAAATATTGATACTTCAACGACGAAGTCCATGGACATTTAATTATCGAGAACATTTGAATTCACGATAAATGGTGCTTTACCAACCCATAACATTCCGGTAGTGTATACAGTCAGATGTTGAGCTCGACTGATTCAAAAGTATTATTTTTAGACTATTTGCTTTTTGAGTTTTAGACTGCCATTTTTCATTAGGCTACGTTTATTTCGAAGAATCTCCTTTTTTCCGACAATTTGCTGAAAAAAAGTTTCTTTCACAAAGAAATTTCCTCCTATTATACTACTCTCATCTCCTTAATGTATATACTTCTCTTCAACGTTCCGAACATTTATTTCAAATTCGGTCTGTTTGACGCTTAAATGTGTCTGATTTCATAAAAATAGTATGACTTTTTTATTAAAATACGGCGTATTAAAACGATAAAGTAAATGAATTATGGGTGCATTATAACGCACTTTCGCATACTTTTGCAAATTATTAAACGGATTGAACTATGCTTGGAAAGAATGAGATATTGTTTTCGATCGGGGGTTTTCAAATGTGAGCACAAATTGCCCCGATCCGTCTCCCTGGAAACGTTTCCGAACATAGCCAACATCTGTTGTTGTTTTTTTTTGTATAAAAGCTAGAAAACAATTTACCTACTTTTATTTCTGAAAAATCGACAGACACTAGTGGCGCAAAGACGCCTTTCAGCTGGTTGAGAGCGTATCTTGCAGAGCTCCTTGACATAAGCGCACTTGATGATTGCCATGTAGGACCGGCACTGATGACGCCCAATAACAGCAACAACACACACAGTTTATCGAACATTTTAAAATACTTCTAAATAGACAAAGTAAGTATTTTATTTGTTTTCTCATTTTGGCCGGCTTATATACACTATGGTCACGTGAAACGGCTTCAATTACGTTTAATTAAATGTCAAACAAACAAGTTCAGTAAACAATTATGAATTGCGATGTTTAAAATGTTACAAAAGTATGACGACAGTCAACAAACAAAGCAAAATTCATTTAATTCATCGAAAATGAAAAAAAACTACGCATCTTCGTTCCAGTTTTGGGTCACACCGGCGCGGAATTGGAATTTTAATGATATAATAGTTTTTTTAAAGTGAACTTTTCTTTAAATTCCATGTTATTCTGCAGTGACAACCAGAACAATTATTGAAATTGATATACATGTGATTGATCACATCTATATATACAATACTGTTTACATTAATTTAACTTATAAGAAAGTCGTACCGGGCGGTAACATATTTACACCATAATTATGTAATATGACATATTCGTTGAAAAACAAAACAAACATATTAAGACCTGTGTTGCTGTTTTCTAAAACAGTGCCAGATATTATTTACACATATTAAATTTGATCGAATGTTTCCGGTACTGGACATGTGTTTCCGGTATTGGACATATGTTTCCGGTACTGGACATGTGTTTCCGCTCATGTGATCAGTGATGACCTATAAGTATCTTTCTTGTGATTCCCGTACGGGATGGGCAAATACGATCCGAGGGAATTTGCATAAGCCAGCTTCGCAGCGTGCTCGAGGGTCGGATCTTCCCATGCGTACTGGAAACACATCATTGATACCTTTTTGCATACCTTAAACTTTTAAATTTTATGTATTTTGACTTTAGAAACACAGTTTTTGAAGATTTCATCAAAACGCATACGCGTCGTAGTTGGCTGACGTCACAACACGCAGTAATTTGAAATAAAAGTTGACTTCCAAAGAACGTCATATTTTTACGAGCGTCATGGCGTCAGTAATCAACACGCATACACGTTTTGTGAAATAAGCAAAATCTGTGAATTTAACGTTAAAGGATAAAATTTAAAGTTAAAGATATGCAAAAAACGTATCAGCCATGTGTTTCCGGTGCGGATGGGAAATTCCGACCCTCTGGCGAGCATTGTTACCGGCTTTCGCTCGCGTCCTAATGGGCATTTAATACATTATATTCCTGATGTTCAAAATATTCGTCAAGCATATAAGTCATTAAATATGTAAAACCTTTCATCGCTTAATCCAGAAGCGAAATGTCTTGTTAATGAGATGGAACGTTTTCATCTCATCTGTTCATGTTGAAAAGTGAAACAAATGAAAGTTGATAATCATAAAAATTGTCAGACCAATTCATTTATTAAAAAAAAAAAATGATTGAAAACTTAATTGCAGCACTTTTTTCGGCCTTTGCAAACAATTTTCTCTTGCGTCGCAATAGATAATAGAAAAAATGATGTAGCGCATCAAAGGTCGCTGTGAAATAGTTTGTATATATAGTCTAGCACGATTCAAATGCAATATTAAGGTAGCACACCCGTAATGAAAAACTCTTCACTTTAAATGCTTTAGCCTATGTTGTTAAACACAGGACTACAAATATTCTGAAAGAAGAGGTTCGAATCCATCCAGCAGCACAAATGTTTTTCTTCTTCTTCTCTGTTTTCATTAGCTTACATTTTAAAAGAAATTTAAACAGTTTATTATTAAAAAGTAATTAAATACATTTCTACACATAAATATTAAGCTTTTAAGACGGTAAAACATTTAGATTTTTTATGTACGTGAAGTTAGCGGCCTAGAGGCCTAGCGGCGTGAAGTTAGCGGCCTAGCGGCGTGAAGTTAGCGGCCTAGCAGCGCAATATGGTATCTTATTTCAAAGTATGAATATATGCCTTTTCTTCTTAAACAATGATAAATTAACTGATTGTGTGCACGAAAAATCATTTTCAAGCCATTTTCAAAATATTTTTCAAAAAAGGTTATTAAACATTTTTTTTTTAATTTATAGCATGCAAACATGCCTGCTCTGCTAACAAAATGATATATTTGCTGTTTATATGCACCAATCATCAGTCTGAAGCGATTTTCAACATTTTTTCCAAGAAGTCGATCAAGCGATCCAGCGGCCTAGCGGCGTGAAGTTAGCGGCCTAGCGGCCTAATATGAAATCTTATTTCAAAGTACGAATACATGTCTTTCTTCTTAAACAATGATATATTTGCTATTTATATGCACCAATCATCAGCCTGATCGCTTGATCGACTTCTTGGAAAAAATGTTGAAAATCGCTTCAGACTGATGATTGGTGCATATAAATAGCAAATATATCATTGCTTTAGAAGAGCAGACATGTTTGCATGCTTTAAATGGAAAAATGTTTTATCAACTTTGAAAAAAATGCTGAAAATCCCTTCAAAGTTATATTTGGTGCACACAAACAGTTAATATATCATTGTTTAAGAAGAAAAGGCATGTATTCGTACTTTGAAATAAGATTCCATATTAGGCCGCTAGGCCGCTAACTTCACGCCGCTAAGCCGCTAGGCCGCTGGATCGCTTGATCGACTTCTTGGAAAAAATGTTGAAAATCGCTTTAAAATGATGATTGGTGCATATAAATAGCAAATATATCATTGTTTAAGAAGAAAAGGCATGTATTCGTACTTTGAAATAAGATAGTACCATATTAGGCCGCCAACTTCACGCCGCTAGGCCGCTAGACCGCTAGATCGCTTGATCGACTTCTTGGAAAAAATGTTGAAAATCGCTTCAGACTGATGCTTGGTGCATATAAATAGCAAATATATCATTGCTTTAGAAAGGCAGACATGTTTGCATGCTTTTAATGGAAAAATGTTTTATCAACTTTAAAAAAAATGTCGAAAATCCCTTCAAATTTATATTTTGTGCACAAAAACAGTTAATATATCATTGTTTAAGAAGAAAAGGCATGTATTCGTACTTTGAAAGAAGATAGTACCATATTAGGCCGCTAGGCCGCTAGATCGCTTGATCGACTTCTTGGAAAAAAATGTTGAAAATCGTTTCAGACAGATGATTGGTGCATATAAATAGCAAATATATCATTGCTTTAGAAGAGCAGACATGTTTGCATGCCTTAAATGGAAAAAAAAATGTTTTATCAACTTTGAAAAAAATGTTGAAAATCCCTTCAAATTAATATTTTGTGCACAAAAACAGTTAATATATCATTGTTTAAGAAGAAAAGGCATGTATTCGTACTTTGAAATAAAATTCCATATTAGACCGCCAGGCCGCTAACTTCACGCCGCTAGGCCGCTAGGCCGCTAGATCGCTTGATCGACTTCTTGGAAAAATGTTGAAAATCGTTTCAGACTGTTGATTGGTGCATATAAATAGCAAATATATCATTTTGTTAGCAGAGCAGGCATTTTTGCATGCTATAAAATAGAAAAATGTTTGATAACCTTTTTTGAAAAATATTTTGAAAATGGCTTGAAATTAATATTTCGTGCACAAGATCAGTTAATTTATCATTGTTTAAGAAGAAAAGGCATATATTCATACTTTGAAATAAGATACCATATTGCGCCGCTAGGCCGCTAACTTCACGCCGCTAGGCCGTTAACTTCACTTACATATTTTTTTGGCAGAATGTTCCCAAATGGTTTAATTTAATTACTAATAAAGAACATGTCATGTTTATTTTTAGAATTTGTTGATTTTGCTTTAAAACTTCTATGTTCCAATTTTTACGCTGTCAAAACAGTATGTTAAAATTGTCATACTATATGGCTATTTCAGTACAGTATCAAATTATTACCAAAATGTTGAAATAAAAATGAAATAAAAGGATTGTTTTTGTTTCTCGGGTGATGTTGTTTTTTTTTATAAAAAAAAATGAAATGGGGGGTAGGGTCATTCAAAAATATGTGTGTCTTAAACATTTTACTTTTAGGTTAATTCTAAATCTTTCGGTTGTTATAATTTTATAAAGATGTTGTGCTCTGTAAACATTGTTTTGCCTTTTTGCATTCGCTAGCAGTTCCCTTGTGAACAATTTTGAAGCCACAAGACGTTTTGTAACCGGCATATACAAAACATGTCGGAAATGATATTTACAGTTTAATTAGCATCTTCTTGCGTGAATAAATTAGACAGATTTTGAGTATCAAGTGTTTTAATATATCGTTTTATTCGCTTAACAGTTTGTATCAATTCATTTATTTTTGTGTCATCCCATTATTTAAATGTTGGCTCATGGCCTGTTTCCTCGTTTTGTTTACAGTCAGACAAATTGAAACTGCACGTTAACGATATAGAGGACAAAACTCTTGTGTATGTCAATATAATACATACTTAAACATGTGAGCGTTGCACAGAAAATAGTCTACAGTGCTGATTCCTGCACATGTTGCTTTACCTGGAATATCACCCTTTGTTCTACCGTTTAGAATATGAATTTGAAGAATATAATAAATCGGGTTCCATAGTTGTTAGCAGACAAATAGTTGCTTTGGCCGTTTAATTCTATCTTTTTGGCGCACTCTAATTTATTCATCTATCTCATTTATATACTCATCATATGTCTATTTAAATGGTCTATTTTAGAAAAATGTTAGTTAACTGGAATAATTTCATGAATACGTGTGGGTTTACTGTTGTTGTTCCCAAAGATTAATACATGTATAAGTTTATATTTAGATGTCGTTCATTCAACTCTAATTGGATGCCATTAAAACGTTTCTTAAATGAATCAGAAATAAATGGAAGCAACCATTTAGAAGAGAATTATGTTTTAATATCAAGTAATTAAAAGGTAAATCATATGCATGCATCAACAACGTGCTAAACTTAAATAATAAATAAAGCAGTGACTGGTTCCTGATTTCCGCCATTAATGTTTAATATGACCGAAAACCAATGCATCAGGGTGAAGTTGCTGAACTGTATTGGTAATTTTGTTTTCAACTTAGCTCGGCCAACCACGATTATCACGTATTTTTTCTAAATATCAAGCATACCCTCAACAAAACACATACGCATACCCTCAACAATACACCTTATCATACCCTCGGCAATACACATCATCATACCCTCAACAATACTCATCATCATACCCTCAACAATACTCATCATCATACCCTCAACAATACTCATCATCATACCCTCAACACACCATCATACCTTCAACAATACTCATCATCATACCCTTAACACACCATCATACCTTCAACAATACTCATCATCGTACCCTCAACAATACACATCATCATACCTTCAACACACCATCATACCTTCAACAATACTCATCATCATACCCTCAACAATACTCATCATCATCATACTCTCAACAATACTCATCATCATCATACCCTCAACACACCATCATACCTTCAACAATACTCACCATCGTACCTTCAACAATACTCATCATCATACCTTCAACACACCATCATACCTTCAACAATACTAATAATATCTTCAACAATACACATCATAATAACCTCAACAGTACACATCAGCATACCCTCAACAATAATCATCACCATACCCGCAAAAATACACATCAGTATAACTTCAACAATACACATCAGCATACCTTCAACAATACACATCAGCATACCCTCAAAAATACATATCAGCATACCCTCAACAATACACATCAGCATACCTTCAACAATACACATCAGCATACCCTCAAAAATACACATCATCATACCCTCAACAATACTCATCATCATACCCTCAACAATACACATCATCATACCTTCAACAATACTCATAATCATACCCTCAAAAATACACATCATCATACCCTCAACATTACTCATCATCATATCTTCAACAATACTCATCACCATACCTTCAACAATACTCATCATCATACCTTCAACAATACTCATCATCATATCCTCAACATTATTATCATCATACCTTTAACAATACTCATCATCATACCCTCAACAATACACATAATCATACCCTCAACACTACTCGTCACCATACCTTCAACAATACACATCATCATACCCTCAACAATACACATCATCATAACCTCAACAATCCTCATCAGCATACCTTCAACAATACACATCAGCATACCTTCAACACTACTCATCACCATACCTTCAACCAAACACATCATCATACCCTCAACAATACACATCATCATTCCCTCAACAATACACATCAGCATACCCTCAACAATCCTCAACAGCATACCTTAAACCATACACATCAGCATACCTTCAACAATCCTCATCAGCATACCTTCAACAATACACATCAGCATACCTTCAACACTACTCATAACCATACCTTCAACAATACACATCATCATACCCTCAACAATACACTTCATCATACCCTCAACAATATACATCACCATACCCTCAACAATACGCATCATCATACCTTCAACAATCCTCATCAGAATACCTTCAACAATACACATCACCATACCTTCAACAATACTCATCACCATACCCTCAACAATCCTCATCACCATACCCTCAACACTCCTCATCAGCATACCTTCAACAATACACATCACCATACCCTCAACAATACTCATCATCATACCTTCAACAATATACATCACCATACCCTCAACAATATACATCACCATACCCTCAACAATACACATCACCATACCCTCAACAATACACATCACCATACCCTCAACAATCCTCATCAGCATACCTTCAACAATACACATCACCATACCCTCAGCAATACTCATCATCATACCTTCAACAATCCTCATCAGCATACCTTCAACAATACACATCACCATACCCTCAACAATACACATCATCATACTTTCAACAATACACATCATCATACCCTCAACAATCCTCATCACCATACCCTCAACAATCCTCATCAGCATACCTTCAACAATACACATCACCATGCCTTCAACAATACACATCATCATACTTTCAACAATACACATCATCATACCCTCAACAATCCTCATCAGCATACCTTCAACAATACTCATCATCATACCATCAACAATACTCATCATCATACCCTCAACAATATTCTTTATCATACCCTCAACAATACTCATCAGCATACCCTCAATAATACTCATCACAATACCCTCAACAATACACATCAGCATACCTTCAACAATTCACAACAGTATAACTTCAACAATACACATCAGCATACCTTCAACAATACACATCAGTATAACTTCAACAATACACGTCAGCATACCTTCAACAATACACATCAGTATACCTTCAACAATACACGTCAGCATACCTTCAACAATACACATCAGTATAACTTCAACAATACACATCAGTATTACTTCAGCAATACACATCAGTATAACTTCAACAATACACATCAGTATAACTTCAACAATACACATCAGTATAACTTCAACAATACACATCAGTATAACTTCAACAATACACATCAGCATACCTTCAACAATACACATCAGTATAACTTCAACAATACACATCAGCATACCTTCAACAATACACCGATACTCTTTTGAATGTTTTAAAACTTAATCACTGGTGAGCGATTTACGGCCATATCAGACCTCTTGTTTACTTTTGTGGCCATCCGTCTTCGATAAAGTTTGCACGTTTGATACAAATGTGATTTGAACAGTCTGTCATGAAAACGGAGCAATGTTTTTGTCAAACATAACCCCATAGGCACCGCGTTGTCCGCGTGTTCGGGTCAATACAGCCCACTTCCAAAAAGGCCCAGTACCAGATAGGCCCAATTCGGATTACTAGATATGTCATATATTTCATACATGTTGTTTTCATAGATCCATAGAAGCCGACAATTTATCATATTTGTTAAATATTAATGTCTTGAATAATAGTTTTATTTAGTTCATAAATTATCAGTTTGCATTATATTTACAGGAACAGAAATAATTAAACGGCGTTTCTTAAACAACTTTGTTTTGACGATGCATAAGTGTACATTTTATTCGGTTAAGCAATATGTATTCATATGACAATAACACATCCGCGTATAACAATTATACAGGAAAAAGGATCGAATAGTGGTATAATACAAGTTCACATCCTCATGGACGTTGCCCCTTCTCTCGAGATCCGCTGACTACTGCCACTTGAACCAGCTCGGCTCAGACGGTTATGCCACTCTGGAAGTAATAAAAATAGATTTCGATAAACAGTTGTGCTGACTTTAAGTCTTCGCTCTTTCTCTCGCTTATTCTATTCATATTTTTTAAAAAAGTATTAACCTGTTTAATTATAAGAATTGGTTGGTTTTATACTTTATACAATGTATTAATTCAATAAATTATTTTTTTGTATTACATACCTTCAACATCGTTGTTGGTAGGAATGTACTGTTTGACGAACCAATCCTCAACTGCGAAGAGGGGGCTCATTATCCATTGTCGTTTCATGTAGGCGGTGAGGGCATGTATGGGTTCCGTCGTCGTCGTCTCTTAGAGCTTAATGAATGCTCGGCGGATGTGGCTTGCTGGCTGAAACCGCAAAGTCGGGAGCATTTTAACGTAGTTGTACAAACCGACTCTGCGCCGATACGTTCTGGCCAGGCCTCCACTCTGACGTACCGCCCCACCCCCCGTGACCAATGGAAGGCGCACCCCTTCATCACTTTACCGGGAACAACCTCCCGAACGACTAGCCAGACGGCTGAAAATATTGATTAGAAACAAAACTGTAAATATTGCTTAAATGATTCGTATTGCAGCATATATCTAGATTAATTATGTTGGTGTATCAAACACACGAAACTTAAATGTATAGAAAATAGAACTGAACAAACATTATTCAGACAATGTACATCGTCTACATATACATGCAGTTCTTCATATCATGATGTGTTAAAATAAGTCATACGGAAGTGTTGACATAATTATTTTTATACAACAAACCCTTCTCGAAGTCACACATGAAGATTTCTTTGGAAGCACCACGTCGTCTGGTCCACGCTGCTGTAGAAAAAGATCTTGCGCAGTGGTCATCGCCGACCGGAAGACGGTCTCGCGCGATGTCTGCACCAGTCAATTGTAACCACGGTTCCCCAGGTCCGAGAAAAAGCGGGGACTTTGACTTTCGGTCGAGCCAAGCCCTGATAAAATCCCCGCCCTGCGGCGACGAACTAAAGGGAAAATCCCGCAAAATGCCCCCAACCCCAGGGACCCTAAGTAAGGCCAATGTCCCCGCTATATTTGGCGCGAAGACAGAACATCATATTAACCCGGCACTGCGGGGCCACCTGGAAGGTAAAAACACGGCCGATTTCCCCGGCTATCCCCGGTATACCCCCGGGCGTGGTTACAATTGACTGGTGCATTACCTGCAAAACACGCATTTGATATGTTATATTTAATATGATACATTTAATGTTGTAACCTTTCATCTGACACTTGACTCGTATTACTGGAATACTAGGATATACGTGCTCGTGCAACTGGGCGACAGCGTCCCGGACCTGCCGTACCAGCATCTTGCATTTGAGCCTTTCTGGTAGCACGACTGCTAGCACGACTGCTAGCTCGTTCGCTTCGCTCACTCCGCCCATTCTTAATAATTAAGATTTTAATTCATATCATCTAACTATAACTTATATTGTTTATTAATAGCTGCCTATGATATCTTAAGGAAAGTGAAGAAACCCTTGAACTTCCAATTCAGGGATATCACCACCATTCCCTTTTGGTACGCCACAAAGTTGTCAATTTTTGAGCTGTGTGAAGTTAGCTAAACATACGACATTGGACATTGGACATTCAAGATCGAATGCTGTGCTGGCACGACATTGGACATTGGACATTCAAAATCGAATGTTGTGCTGGCACGACATTGGACATTGGACATTCAATATTGAAAGTCGTGCTGGCACGACATTGGACATTGGACATTCAAAAATGAATGTTGTGCCAGCACGACATTGGACATTGGACATTGGGATTTCAAAAATGAATGTCGTGCTAGCACGACATTGGACACTGGATATTCAACATCGAATGTTGTGCTGGCACGACAGTGGACATTGGACATTCAAAATCGAATGTTGTGCTAGCACGACATTGGACATTGGACATTCAAAAGTGAAAGTCGTGCTAGCACGACACTGGACATTGGACATACAAAAATGAATGTCGTGCCAGCACGACATTGCACATTGGACATTCAAAAATGAATGTCATGCCAGCACGACATTTGACATTGGAATTTCAAAAATGAATGTCGTGCTAGCACGACATTGGACATTCAAAATCGAATGTTGTGCTGGGACGACATTGGATATTGGACATTCAAAAGTGAAAGTCGTGCTAGCAAATCGAATGTCGTGCCAGCACGACATTGGACATTGGGATTTCAAAAGTGAAAGACGTGCTAGCACGACATTGCACATTGGACATTCAAAAATGAATGTCGTGCCAGCACGACATTGCACATTGGAATTTCAAAAATGAATGTCGTGCTAGCACGACATTGGACATTCAAAATCGAATGTTGTGCTGGGACGACATTGGATATTGGACATTCAAAAGTGAAAGTCGTGCTAGCAAATCGAATGTCGTGCCAGCACGACATTGGACATTGGGATTTCAAAAGTGAAAGACGTGCTAGCACGACATTGCACATTGGACATTCAAAAATGAATGTCGTGCCAGCACGACATTGCACATTGGAATTTCAAAAATGAATGTCGTGCTAGCACGACATTGGACATTGGACATTCAAAATCTAATGTTGTGGTGGGACGACATTGGACATTGGACATTCAAAAGTGAAAGTCGTGCCAGCACGACATTGGACATTGGACATTCAAAAATGAATGTCGTGCCAGCACGACATTGGACATTGGAATTTCAAAAATGAATGTCGTGCTAGCACGACATTGGACATTGGACATTCAAAATCTAATGTTGTGGTGGCACGACATTGGACATTGGACATTCAAAAGTGAAAGTCGTGCCAGCACGACATTGGACATTCAAAAATGAATGTCGTGCCAGCACGACTTTGGACATTGGACATTGGGATTTCAAATACGAATTAAAGTAAATTAAAACAGTGTTTGTCGCAAAGATACATATGTGTACATGCATAAAGAAACATTTGGCGATTAATTTTCCCATATGTGACCTTTAAAACCATATATATAGACATAATCTGAATCCCCAACTACTGACTGGTTTGCAGTCAGGGGCGTAGCTTGACGAAAATGTATGTGTAGGCCACGTTTTAGGGGGCCCGGGGACATCCTCCCCACCACCCGAAAATTTTGCTTAGCTAGGTGATTGTAGGTGCGTTTTGGCGTATATTTCGTTGTTGTAAAAACATTAGAGAGCAGCAAAATCATTATGCTTTACCTTAAATTATTTGTGTACGTATTTAAGGTAAAGAAGACAGGCCATAGAAGTAAAACATTGTTTTTATTAATTAAATTTCTCTCAATATTAATGCATTTTGTTGCCAAAATCAAAGTTAATCATATGTGTATTTGCACAAACAATGCCATATATATATATATATATATATATATATATATATATATATATATATATATATATATTATGTCGCTTTCTACAGCACAGTTGACTTTCCGGGATCATTAACAGAACTCTAGCTTCCGGCATTTTCGCGACGCAAACACATTGATGACATCTATAATCATGCTCTTGTGGCTATGGATTAGGGCCAAGTATGACAACCTGTCGCTTTTCATTGTCGTTTGCAGGAAGTTTTTGTTATTCGTTTCCTTCCACTAAACGACCTTTCACAAGAGGCTGATGTAGGTGGCATAGTAAGAAGAACCTGGAGTATTGTAAATATGCTAGGATACAAGTCCTTGTTGGTCTGCTTCGTGGTCTCTTGTAGTCTAGATAAACTTGCGGCTGCGATGCTCCATCTCACATTCCATTCTGTTTTAAATGTGTCAAATGTGTTGTGGCAATCAGGGGCCTTAGCAGCATAAATTGATGGCAGCATGTCGTCCTGCAAAATTTCCAGTTTTGGAGGCAATAAATGTTGTGCACTGTATCTGTCTTTGAAGACATTGTACAAAGGTTATTCTGAAGTAGTCAGATGGTGTTTGCATCTCAGGATTTGCTCTGTTTTGCTGTCGACCAACTTTTCTTGGCATTGATGGTTGAATGTCGAAGCCTGAGCTTATATCCGTTGCTTTCATGTACAGTCCATTCTACACATCAGGATCAGCCCTCCAGTCATTGCACAATTTGAAAATGACGTTTGTTTCTTCAACAGCGTGTAGTAGATCATTGCCTTCCCTCTGAAAAAGTTTCGTCAGGTTCACGGTAGTACCCAATGTGTTGCGCCACTACAAGTGAGATACTGAATTCAAAGCGCAGTACAGCGGACAAATACTGGCCGGCCTTCTCGTCTCCGTCTTCATTAATAGTTTCAAGTGCGTGGACCACTACGAGGAGCGCATTTTGGAACGTTTCGAGTGCGTCCACACGACTGATTCATCGTGTCCCACATAACGAGCGAAGCTTAGTGCGCCGGTTCATTTCCTCTTTCGTTTCGACTTCTCTAGAAAGCTCGTCCTGAAACGCTGCTAGACGATTTGCTGAAAAATTGAACAAGAATCCAATGTCCTGAACTGTGTCCATCATAGTTCCGACACTCGGGTGGAAACTGGTACTGGAGGCATGATTGCTAAGTTCCTTCTAGCAGTTGTTGTTTGGTATCTTTATCTATTGAAGTCAAAGTGAGACTATCGAAATCAGGATACGTAGGACTATGTTCGGCAATATTGGCACCAGACCGTTTACAATTTCAAATAATAAAGCGCCTGCAAACTTATACTAAGCCGATTGGAATTGTTTAATGTAAGGCGTCAACGTGCAGTCTACTGGTATGCAACTTTCGATAAATTATATACGGAACATTAATGTCGTGTGAAAATTTAGAGCAAAGGAAAACGATATATTTGAAATACCAGGTTTCCGATATATTAAAGCGCATTTGTCGGAATTTCATATTTTAGCTCCTCACCCTCCTATGCTTCAGTTTTTATTGCAGATTTGGCATTTTTTTTTCGGTTTCATCTGGAATTGTTGACCTTAACGAATACTTCCAACGCGTCAACGGCTATGGTGCCCCGGTTTTATCTGGAATGGTTGACCTTAACGAATACTTCCAACGCGTCAACGGCTATGGTGCCCCGGTTTTATCTGGAATGGTTGACCTTAACGAATACTTCCAACGCGTCAACGGCTATGGTGTCCCGGTTTCATCTGGAATGGTTGAGCTTACCGAATACTTCCAACGCGTCAACGGCTATGGTGCCCCGGTTTCATCTGGAATGGTTGAGCTTAACGAATACTTCCACCGCGTCAACGGCTATGGTGCCCCGGTTTCATCTGGAATGGTTGAGCTTAACGAATACTTCCACCGCGTCAACGGCTATGGTGCCCCGGTTTCATCTGGAATGGTTGAGCTTAACGAATACTTCCAACGCGTCAACGGCTATGGTGCCCCGGTTTCATATGGAATGGTTGAGCTTAACGAATACTTCCAACGCGTCAACGGCTATGGTGCCCCGGTTTCATATGGAATGGTTGAGCTTACCGAATACATTCAACGCGTCAACGGCTATGGTGCCCCGGTTTCATATGGAATGGTTGAGCTTAACGAATACATTCAACGCGTCAACGGCTATGGTGTCCCGGTTTCATATGGAATGGTTGACTTCACGAATACATTCAACGCGTCAACGGCTATGGTGCCCCGGTTTCATATGGAATGGTTGAGCTTAACGAATACTTCCACCGCGTCAACGGCTATGGTGCCCCGGTTTCATATGGAATGGTTGACTTCACGAATACATTCAACGCGTCAACGGCTATGGTGTCCCGGTTTCATATGGAATGGTTGACTTCACGAATACATTCAACGCGTCAACGGCTATGGTGCCCCGGTTTCATCTGGAATGGTTGAGCTTAACGAATACTTCCACCGCGTCAACGGCTATGGTGCCCCGGTTTCATATGGAATGGTTGACTTCACGAATACATTCAACGCGTCAACGGCTATGGTGTCCCGGTTTCATATGGAATGGTTGACTTCACGAATACATTCAACGCGTCAACGGCTATGGTGCCCCGGTTTCATCTGGAATGGTTGAGCTTAACGAATACTTCCACCGCGTCAACGGCTATGGTGCCCCGGTTTCATATGGAATGGTTGACTTCACGAATACATTCAACGCGTCAACGGCTATGGTGTCCCGGTTTCATATGGAATGGTTGACTTCACGAATACATTCAACGCGTCAACGGCTATGGTGTCCCGGTTTCATATGGAATAGTTTACCTTAATGAATACATCCACCGCGTCAACGGCTATGGTGCCCCGTATCCATCCAGATTAAATGACCTTAATGAATACTTCCACCGCGTCAACGGCTATGGTGCCCCGTTTCCATCCAGAATAAATGACCTTTACGAATACTTCCACCGCGTCAACGGCTATGGTGCCCCGTATCCATCTCGAATAAATGACCTTTACGAATACTTCCACCGCGTCAACGGCTATGGTGCCCCGTATCCATCTATAATAATGACTGTTATGAATACCTCCACCGCGTCAACGGCTATGGTGCCCCGTATACATCTAGAATGAATGACCTTTACGAATACATTCAACGCGTCAACGGCTATGGTGCCCCGGTTTCATATGGAATGGTTGAGCTTACCGAATACTTCCAACGCGTCAACGGCTATGGTGCCCCGGTTTCATCTGGAATGGTTGAGCTTAACGAATACTTCCACCGCGTCAACGGCTATGGTGCCCCGGTTTCATATGGAATGGTTGACTTCACGAATACATTCAACGCGTCAACGGCTATGGTGTCCCGGTTTCATATGGAATGGTTGACTTCACGAATACATTCAACGCGTCAACGGCTATGGTGCCCCGGTTTCATATGGAATGGTTGAGCTTAACGAATACATTCAACGCGTCAACGGCTATGGTGCCCCGGTTTCATATGGAATGGTTGAGCTTAACGAATACATTCAACGCGTCAACGGCTATGGTGTCCCGGTTTCATATGGAATGGTTGACTTCACGAATACATTCAACGCGTCAACGGCTATGGTGCCCCGGTTTCATATGGAATGGTTGAGCTTAACGAATACTTCCACCGCGTCAACGGCTATGGTGCCCCGGTTTCATATGGAATGGTTGACTTCACGAATACATTCAACGCGTCAACGGCTATGGTGTCCCGGTTTCATATGGAATGGTTGACTTCACGAATACATTCAACGCGTCAACGGCTATGGTGCCCCGGTTTCATCTGGAATGGTTGAGCTTAACGAATACTTACACCGCGTCAACGGCTATGGTGCCCCGGTTTCATATGGAATGGTTGACTTCACGAATACATTCAACGCGTCAACGGCTATGGTGTCCCGGTTTCATATGGAATGGTTGACTTCACGAATACATTCAACGCGTCAACGGCTATGGTGCCCCGGTTTCATCTGGAATGGTTGAGCTTAACGAATACTTCCACCGCGTCAACGGCTATGGTGCCCCGGTTTCATATGGAATGGTTTACTTCACGAATACATTCAACGCGTCAACGGCTATGGTGTCCCGGTTTCATATGGAATGGTTGACTTCACGAATACATTCAACGCGTCAACGGCTATGGTGTCCCGGTTTCATATGGAATAGTTTACCTTAATGAATACTTCCACCGCGTCAACGGCTATGGTGCCCCGTATCCATCCAGAATAAATGACCTTAATGAATACTTCCACCGCGTCAACGGCTATGGTGCCCCGTTTCCATCCAGAATAAATGACCTTTACGAATACTTCCACCGCGTCAACGGCTATGGTGCCCCGTATCCATCTATAATAATGACTGTTATGAATACCTCCACCGCGTCAACGGCTATGGTGCCCCGAATGAATGCCCTTCAGGTGGAACCCGAGCAACCCTCAGCGAGTTGCGAGTTAATGTTATAAAAATGATATACAAATAAAACAGCATATGCCCAATAAGGGTTTGTTTTTACATTTTCAATTATCAAAACAGTTTTGAAAGTTTAAGTCTTAAAATATAGCACTGACGTCAATATTGAGACGTCTGTCATTTTTTTGCGTTTCAGCTGCATTAGCTGATATTTTCACCAATTATTCGTTTACTGCAATTGAATATCCTCCCTTAATGTACAAATACTTTTCTTTCCCTTGTTTTACGTATTTATTGTTATTGTATTTATTACTTCTTAGCGTCAAATTTCGCGATAAAACGGCGTTGTGTTTCGCTAAAAAATGTGCGCCTATATTTTTTGAAACAACAACAACAAACTTCATTTCATTTTTGATTTTTTCAATATATTCATTTCAATTTTAATTACAAATTAAATGATATCAAGAAAAGTGTAACTAAGTAATAAACTTATTGTATTAAAACTTTAACGTTTACTTTGACGTTAATCTGATCAGTTATAGCTTTTGTTTATTTTTGTTAAATTATTATTTCTGTTGACGTCCGACTACTATACATGCTTCAATCTCATTTTCACTAATTATAAATGAACACATTGAAAAGTTACACACACGCACGCACGCACGCACGCACGCACGCACGCACACACACACAAGCACATACACCATGTACACTCAAAAGGCAGTCACACAAGCAAGCGCAAGCACGCACCCACACACCCAAGCATCACACGCACTTTCTCACACTCACGTACACGTGATCACGTATGTATGCACGCACGCACGTGCGCGCGCGCGCGCACACACACACACACACATGCACATACACGTTTTCAAATGCAAAAAAAACTTGCAGGGTGAATGTTATTTGTAAAAATTATCCTAGGTGAGCTTTCAAGATTACCTTTCCAATCGCATACACAATGCAGTTTGAAACCTGAATAATTAAAACAAATCTTGGTTGTAGACCATTACTATTAAATATTTGATAAGTCACAGACATTATAAGGTACAGTTTAAAGGGGCTGTATTAAGTTAATGATGAAAAAGCAAAAATTTAAAGAAAATTGTAGAAAATTGACATAAACTTGGTATCGATGTGTACAATTAATGCATTGAAACTTACTACTGATGATCCCCATAGTTTACAAAGAATTTATTAATAGCCGTTATTTCGTGTTTTTCCATAAAAAATGATTACTAGGTATTGTCGTTCCAAGACAAAAATTTAAAAAGTTGTCAAAATGAGAGTGCAGCTTTAAACTCATAATAAAATGTCAATGCACTTCAGTTGACATATTTTTAAACAGATGAAAACTGTTACTTTTAAAAAGCACAATATATCTTTTATGTGACCTTACATTATAATGAATTTATTCAGATCAGTGACTTTTCTTGCACTTAAATGTGAACAAGAAAGCTTGGGATTGAACACTAAATGAAACAGGAATAAAATTAAATGAATCACAAAATATCATCAAATTTATACATACAAATGTTCTTTGATATACCAAAAAATACAATTTTTTAGACATACAAAAATTTAACATTTACTAAATACGGTTATAAAAAATGATGAATACATTTGTAGGATTTGATATCCTACTAGATGTAAATCGGCTTTGTTCATTTTTCTAAACTTTCTCTCAGTTGTGTTTTCTAAGTTTATGAAAATAAGAACAATTGAAACAATTCATTAACTACTGTTGATCAGTGCAGATTGTGGGAGGTCATGGTTGATTTCAATGAATCACCAATAAGTCCTGCCAAAATTGGATACTGATTGGTCAGTCAGGTGCTTTTGGTAGGAATGATTAGCATGAATGTTAATTTTAACCATCATTTATGAATGTTTACACAATCATTGAATATTGAAATAACAAGCGAAATGTTAGTTTGAATGATGAAAGCCATGAAATATGTGAAGTATTCAAAAAGAGACCATTTTTTCAGCTTGTGTAAAAAATGAGAAAATTGTTAAGTAAATTTATTTATTGTTTATCAGGAAAATGTTGAAATCTCATGTTTAGGCCTATAGTGATCATACTTGATTGCTATGTTATTGGCACTAATTGCAATATGTTTTATTCATTGCAATATTTATGTAAAACATCAATTATAATGTTGACTTAAGTTTGTAGATAAGAACTAATGGTATAGGTGATGTAAGAATGATCTCGTAAGTCTTTAAAACCCCTTTTGGTATTGTGAGTTTTTTGCTCAAGTCTTGTTCAGTTTAGCTTTTGAAGATTTTCAAAGTCCAGCTGTCTAGAAAGACTATGTCAAACCCTGACCAGATATAATTTGTTGTCTTTTCAAATTACCAACTTGGCAATGGTTTTATCATAACATAGGATATTGGTTTGAACATGTTAGTGTTTTTGTATGTGGAATAAAATATCAGAAGTGGCACTAAATTGAACATAATTTATAGTTCTCATTGATATTACACATAGCCCAAAGTACATGTTGATATAAGATTTAAGGCTTGGATGGAGTCAGGGCAAGAAAAATGCATGTTAATACATTGTACTTTCCAACACAAGAACTGTTTGTTTATTCAAGTAAATAAAGCAATCCCAACACCAAGGAACTGCAGTATTGCATAACCAGCTTAATTGACATTATGAGGTAGAGTTCAAATTGCTGCAATTAAAGGCACATCTAGTTTTCAGAATTATTCAAACTCTAATTTAGCAACCTTAATTTAGTTATATGAACTTCTTTTGCGAAATGAAAGCTTTTTTATATTTACAAGGACGGGTGAAAAGTATTTTCCAAATGTACTGCAACACCTGATACCTGTTGCCTAGGAATCCAACAAATTATTGGCACTCCAAATGTTACAGTACTATTCAATTTGGAGTGCCTGAAAAGAAAGCTTCTTGATTCTACATTCAACATCTTCTTTCTGTATGGCATATTGGACCAGGGAATCATGAACCTACAACCTTTTGCATCTATTGAGATAGGGAGCTTTCAGGACAGTGACAGAGGACAATATAAGAATGGCCAACTGCTGCATTTATTGAGTTATCTAATGCATACAAATTAAGACGGAGAAAATAATTCTAAATTTTTCCAAACTACTTCCTTAAGCTTCTTGTACATGTATGTAGTTGTCTTTTACAATGATTGTTCAAAGTTACAATGGCCCTGTGGGTTAAAGATGCTCTGTCCACGGGGTAACAGGTTTTGTACATAATAGGTTATAAGTACTGCGTTTTGATCCAGTAGGTTGTATTCGACTCAAGTAGATTTTTGCAGATTCGGACACCACAAGGCACAAGCCGAGTAAAATCAAAATCTACAAAAAACTACCAGAATCAAATTTGACATTCCGCCATATCCGGATCAAAACGCAGTCACCACATTTTCGCCTAAAATGTTATAATTATGGGAACTACTTTTATGTTTATGCGCAGTCACCCATAGTCGCTTAGGTGTTAATCCGATCTGGTCATTGTTCAGTTTAATTTCGTCCCGTCCAGACGTCCAGTATTTGACTTAAAAAAATGGCGGCATCAGAAAATGGCGCTCGACCGAAGACAAAGGCTTCGCGAAAAGTTCAAGAGGCCATTGAGTCCCTAGTGGAGGAGAACAAGGAAATACAAGAGGAGCTTGTGAATTTGACTCCGAAGAAGGAGACCTCTTACGACTCTCTGAATGCTTTACGTCGTGAACGCTCGGTTCTACAACAGCAGATAGAAGAGCGGCGTACCGACGTCACAAGAGTGGTATATGGCCGTATTGCACTGGAGCGGAATATGGGTTAAAATATTTTGTAATATGTATTGCATGTGGATTGATGATGGGTATAAAATAAAGAATAAAATTATGTTTGGTATTCCATTCCCACTAGCAGTGTGATGAACTGCTGATACCATGTTATGAAATTTGATGGTCAAGTATTTAAAAGACATTTCAATATTTCATTCTTTAAAAACGATATTCATCTCATCTTAGTCTACTCAACTTGCTTTGCTATGTACAAAAGTCTGCAGCAGTTATATGAATAGCATTAGACAGAAGGCAGTGCCTAATATTTATCAACAACACTAAGTTATCATGGCAACATGTTATATGAATTGAATACCAAGCACAAATTAAGAGGGAGAAAATAATTATTCACTTTTTAAATAAAAACTACTTCCTAATAGCATTGTGTATGCAGTATGACATAGGTGTACAATGTAGATGTCTTTTACAAAGATTGTTTAAAGTATGGCCCTGTGGTTTAAAGTTCCCCTGAAAAAGAGGCGACAGGTTTTCTATATAGTATATAATTACATCATTGAAAATCTTCTCTGAAACTGCAAATAACAGTCCTTTGATTAAAAGGAATTGATCAAATTAAAGAAGTATGTGTGCCAACCACGTAACTTAATTTGCACAAGTCTGATTTAACGACTTTGGGAAATTCTAAAGAACTATGACTTTATTTGATTTAACGCTTTAGCCCCCCACCCACACCCCTCACTCTACACACACTTGAACTGTATTTACAAAATAATGTTGAATCCTGTTTACAATTTGATGATATAGTATTGATGTTACTGTAATTCGCAGATGACATGGCCATTGTAGGTAAAACACCTAAAGAATTGCATGATCATTTAGACAATTTATTCGAGTATTGTAATATATGGGACCTTAAAGTGAATACCACTAAAACTAAAATTATGTTTTTTTCGTAAACGTGGTGGATTATTAGCGTCTGAGCGTTGGACCTACAATGGAAACGTTATCGATGTAGTAAATGATTTTAACTATCTTGGAACTGTTTGAAACTACACGGGGAATTTTGCCCTTAATCAAGAACATTTAATTGGCAAAGCCCTTTAGGCTGTGAATGTTCTATTATGCAAATGTAAAGATTATGATATAAGTCCAAAAACGTTTTGCCAATTGTTCGTTGCTTTTGTTTTGTCTATTTTAAATTATGCTTGTGAAATTTGGGGAAATTCCAAATCAAAAGAAATAGAGAGAATACACCTAAAATTTTGCAAAAGACTGCTAAAGGTTAGTCCAAATACATGTTAGATACTTTTCATCAAAATTGGCTCGGAACACTTAACAATAGTACAATTTTAACTATAGATAAAGAGATTAAATCTTCATTAGAATACGAAAAATACCTCGATTTTTTACCAACAAATTTACGCTTGTATTTCTCTAGACTAAGGCTATCTGTATTTCCCCTGAGAATTCAGACTGGTAGATATGCCAGACACCGAATACCTAGAGAGGAACGTTATTGTTAAACTTGCAATACTAATGATATTGAAGATGAATTTCATTTTATATGCATATGTCCATTTTATTCCGATGTTAGAAAGAAATATCTAAAACGTTGTTACTACATTCACCCTTCTGTAAACAAATTTCTACAATTATTGAAATCAAATGATAGAAATGAATTAATTAAACTAGCTTTGTATATTAAAGAAGCTCTTTTTATCCGAAATAATTTGTTGAATGTTGAAAGATAAATGTTTAGAAATGTTTAGTTAAGCCTCAAATTTCTGTTACACATAAAATGTTGCTTTTGTTACACATAGTATGTTGTGTTATATAAAAACGTATTTACCATTACGTGTTGTATATACACGTTGACATGATATATGAAAATATATATGTTTATGTAGATGATGTGCATTGTACAAGTCTTAATAAAAAATGTCTGTCTCTCTGTCTGTTAAAGAATGAATGCTTACACGTTGTTCCACTTTCCCAACCGCTATTTTTTCCTATAGAAATTGAGGTTGTGGTTGGGGGGTGTATTATGTGTTGTAACAATAGAGTTGATAGGTGATAATTGGCGAAAATTGCTATACTGTGCTGAAAAAGTTGCGTGGTTAGTTTTGCGAAAGTGGTTCTTAAATTTTATAAAATAACACAAATATAGAGCTGATTTTATTTGCAAGTCATAAAAGTTCATATTATTAAAAATGCAAAAATATAATGAATATATGGAAAAAAACATAAGAATCAATAATAAATTATGAATATATAACTACATAGCACACTATAGATATTATTATATTCTTCAATAACACATTTTAACAGTTAATTAAAAATAAATAGCACATATTCAAATATTTTCAACTAAGAAAGTCTGATTAAGTTTTAAATTCAACTACATTAAAGTCCATATCTCAGTAACCATTTCTTACGTTGAAACTTCATGCAAGGCTTTTCAACCAATTGCACCAACTGAACTTGTTAAGTAAGATAACTCTATTTTGCTTTTAATGCAAATTATGCTTGTTTTAACAGGCACATACTGCATCGTTAATGCATTTATTTCTAAGACAAAGCGGTGTATTGAGAAAGCGGTATGAAAGTTAAGTGCGCTGTCCAATGACAGCTCTTGTTTTTATTTGCAATTTATACACATGATCTCATCATAAGTGTTATGAGTTGAGGTAGTATATTCATCTTTAAAAGTCTCCAAAATCCATTCCTTAACATATAAATTATACACATAAACACATACAGTAAAATTCCATCATACTAATATATATCACTTATTTACAATTTTCTGACATAAGCTACATTCTAAACATGTGACAAACAGACTAGTGGTTAATTTTGCCAGTTATTATTTTTTTCTTTTTTTGAGTAGGTTTAAGTATGCTTATGAATAGATGCCATGCAAAGACCCAATTTTAGCAGATATGACCAAGATATATATCACGTAGTGATTGTTTCTACGTCAAAGATGAAATAAATATTATATTTAAATTCCATATCTTTAGCCGACATAGGATCTACCTTGCACGAAAACGAAAACACAAGACAGATAGGTGGCAGAATACAAGGCATTTCTATTACGTTGTAATATATTAATTGAAATTCATGTAGGACCATTGTTGACAAATAAATACTGGCAAGGTTACACTCCACTAAATTAGATGTACAAGTATCATAGACACATGTAACTAAACAGCTTAGAGGTATGCATTTTATAACACGACCCTTCACAATGCTAAACCATATCACATATAGATTTCACCAAATAATAATTGCAGAGTGTACTGACGAAATGTTTGAACTCATCAAAACCTATAACTTCCATAAGCGCGTCAATGACCTTTTTCCGGGCTTTCTTCGTTTTTTTACAATACCAGAGAGCATGGTAAGCTAAACTGTCCGTAAAATGTTCGCACTTTTTACATTTACTGACAAACTGCCTTGAAATAGTCCAACTAAATAATCCCAGAACCTTATGACAGATCGGCAACAATACGGGCGAGGTTCTGGCGACCGCCCATATAGGGCAAGGTTTGTCAGACACAACTATTGATGCTGATGATATGCCCATTTGCTCCTGCACCCGGGCAGCATAAGTTTGTTTGTTTAGAGTACTCTTAACACGCATTGTAAAAAAAATTCCAAGACTGTTTTCCGGGAAATCTTCCACTTCTCCGATACTCATTCAAAACATATACAAGGTTGTATTTTTGCAGAAGCCTAAATATATCCGGTACAAAGCCAGGCAATTGCGAGTTGTCACCAAAGCGCACCAGTCTTTGAACAAATATTTTCTTGACAAGAAACGTATCTGGTAGCCTGTGCAATTGTCCAAAGAACTGTAATTTGTTCAAGTCCACAATTTCTTCAACAGATTCAATAGTTAAGTAGGCTAATGCAAAGTCAGTATTTGTGGGTGCACTCAACTGTTGAATTTGTTTAATAAATTTTCTGTGTGAAAATTCCAATAAATGCATGTCCGTCCTTGATTAGTTGGACCACAGCGGGGAACCATAAAGCGCCTTTGACATTACAACATTTTCATAGATTGTCCTTATAGTAAGAGGATTGAGTTCAATTTGTGTTAAAACCACTGAATTATTGAACTAAAATGTCCCCCTCGACTTCGTGACCGCTTCCGTGATGAGCGATACAGATGACATGTGGTTATCGCACACTAGCCCGAGATGTGCGTATGTCTCAAAATCCCCTACGCTTTTCATTAAAAACAATCACCGTAAATTTTGATGAGTTGTAATCGAAGCGGCACTTGCAAGAATACTCATAGCATATTTGAAACATTGCCTATAACGCATTCTTTGACAAAGCAATAAGAATCATATCATCCGCCACTGTTGGACTGCTGAGGCTCAGTCCATGCATAACGAAACCAATATTGTTATAAAGTTTGTAGAAGAGACCATCGTGCCACACTCTATCAAATGCCTGCTTGCCATCCAAAAACAAACAAATAGTTTCGCCCCATGTTCACGAGCAAAATAAACGCTTTCTCTTACTATGAAAGATGTCATCATACAACCTAAATTGTCCTGGAACCCACCTTGCTGTGCATTCAAGTCTGACAACATATCACTTTTACAACGTTCGAGTAGCACTATTTCAAAGATTTTCAAAATTACAGACGTTAACGTTATGGTAAAAATTACTGCCCTTTAAGCTATAAACATGTTACTGTGTGACTAGTAACTGGTTTTACTCCAGCCATTAAAACTTCAGAATATATTTTATTTCAGACAAATCTGTAAATAAAAAGCATTTTGAAAGATTTTCATCATACTTAAAATTTCAATTAATACTTAACTTCGCAAAATTCCATGATACTGGTACCAACCCAGCCAGCAAAAAATATGGGACCCATATGGGTCCCACATGGGTTACCATATGGGTCCCATGTGGGCTACCCATCTGGGCCCCACATGGGTTTTGCAACAGGGCTCCATGTGGGTCCCATATGGGCATCCCATATGGGCTGTATGTGGGACTCATATGGGCCCCACATGGGTTTTGGAACTGGGCTCGATTTAGGACCCATATGGGCCCCACATGGGTTTTGGAACTGGGCTCAATCTAGGACCCATATGGGCCCCACATGGGTTTTTGAACAGGGCTTGATATGGGACCCATATGGGTCCCACATGGTATTTGTGGGCTCTATATGCCCTACCTAAGCAATTGATTTGGGGTAAACCGTTACTTTTGTTATTACATGTTATAATATATTGATTCCAATTACCTCAAATATTTGATCTTGAGTGTTCACCTATTGCATTACTATCCTTTCACTGGTTATCTAGACAAACAGCTATGTTGAGAAGTACAAATGACATAATGTCAACATAATATTTCATTACACAACAAAGATAGCAATATCTTATTAAGTTTATTAACATGAAAACATTAGAAATGTAAAACAAGATGTACACTAAAAAAGTCAACAAAAATTACATACTGACAATGTTAAGATTTTGTGTAATATTGGCAATATAAAAGTGGCACACAAGAAATATGTGACTGAAATTATGACACATTTTTTTCAGTTTGGTTTGACAATACCAAGCTAATAAGATCTAGTACATTTATATGGTAATTTGATTAATAACTTAATAATAAGTGAAAACTTTGTTTTATTGATTGTATCTGTCAGTTAAAGCTGTCAAACTGAAAAAGCGTGTCAAAAATTACATGTAAAAAACACTTTTTAAAGGCTTTAACGACATTCGGAGCTCCTCGGCCATTTTATCAAAAACAACCTCTGATGTATTTGGACGGTTTACATACTCAAAAAGCCGTATGTTTAAGTCCGCTGCAAGTAGATCACGTAGTAAATTTTTTAGCAGTTAAACTTTATGACTTAACTCTTGGGAATCTTAATTATGTTTGCAATAATACATTTCACTGGCAATCAATTTAAACTTAGATCAATAAATACAATTCTAAAACCCTACATTTAATTAAAGATATAATTAAGAAATTTACAAACTACTTCAACTGATGTACCGGCATACATCTGAGGTTGTTTTCGATAAAAATGGCCGAGGAGCTCCAAATGCTTTAACGAATGTGTTTAAAAAAATACACTAATCGAAAGACGCACAATTCTAATAAACAGAGCATGGAGTGCATCTACACATTCAAGTATAACAATATTGCTTAGACATAAAGCAGCGTTTCAAACCAGAAATAAAATAACAGTTTCAAGTTAATTGGCACATAGGATTCAATCACAAAAATCATACATGTAAAATAAAAAAAAAATTAAAAAAAGAAAAAATTAAACAAAAACCAGAGCTATTGACACAATTAATGCACCTTGTAATACTAACTAGTGAACTGACATGACTGAATGTTAAAACATAATATATATATATATATATATATATCTTTATTTCCTCCATGTATGTTGAGTTACATTACAAAATACATATGAAACAAAAGTAGAGCAACAGCATATAAATTATAACAAATATTTACATAATTAAAATTATATCATTTAGACCTGATTCATTGTCGTACATCAAGAAGGATTAATTAATATATACACACTCAATCCATAGGTTTAAAACATGTATCTACCATGTACAAATCTGGGATCACTGTTAACACCAGGGAAATAAATGGGGTTGATATAATTAGTCAGCTGGCCCCAATTTCTCGAAAGTTCTTAAGCGTAACACCCTTAAGTAGCTTATTTCATTCAGCCAAATTTCTTACTTCGTCTTAAAATAAGTTTATTGTGAGTGTATCAAAGTTTAAAATGGTGTTCCCAGGATAAGAAAATATTATAGTAAAACAAAAACCAACCTCATTCCGAGATGTTATGATAACTATTCAATGCCAACAGGTTTTTCTTATTAAGAGTCATCCAAATGTGACCTAAACATATTTGTCTTGTTGATGGGTCTCTTACTTGTCATGGACAGTTTGTCTTATGTTTATACTAAAAAGTAAAAGCAACATGGATTTGCCTATAAATATAGATAAGAAATGCTCTTCTTGCAACCCTTAACGATATGAATATTTAGGGAAAAAGTTGGAGATATCTCATTATTACATCATTGTGATACATTTTGCATACAAACTACATAACATGTCACATGACATTGATGTGTTTATGATAAAACAATAGAAGCATACATATTGTACATAATCAATTTGAAAAATATTCTGACAATTTTTGTTGGTTTAATTCTGAGTCGTAAATCCGAATTTTTATAGTAAATAAGTCAACATTCTACTCAGGAAGCATCGGGGTGACCCTTGCTCGGTCTTTGCGGCCAACCTCACGACCTCGAGACTCGGAAAGCCACTACTATATGGCCCCCTCCATTTCCTTGCGGTTCTAAAGTGTTGCTGGGTTCAATTGTAGACATCCTGTAAATAGTATTAGTGGATAGATGAATATCTGAGACAGTTATTTCATCAAAGTGATTATCAAATGTTTAGTAATAAGTAAGCAGCATTTTATCGTCAACCATATATGGTAATTTTAGCTAGGCAGATAAATTTAGATAGGTATCTTAAAAAGTTTGTCATTTTTTAACACTAATACTCAGTCATATTTTTTTTTTATCCATTGATGTATATGCACAGCATAGGTAGTTTAATTTAGCACACCTTAATATATACAACAACAAAACCACCTACTGAAACAGATGTTTATCAAGTGGAGTCTGTCCAGTATTGGCGGGCCAGATTTGTTGTCAACACCGTCTTCATTATCCGGGAAACAGTGTCCACTGTGTCACTCCCACCATATTCTGCCAAGTATTTTACCTTGAACAAAAAGTTGTAAATGAAAATGCCTGTAAATCCACATATTAATTCAAAACAGCAAAAACTTTCAAGCAGAACCATGGTATCACACTCAATGTGGTACAATTAAATATTAAAATTTGAAGCACTGTCAGCGCCCCCTATACTGACTCAGTTTGTGTGCCTGCCCTTATATTGATAATATTAGATCAAGTTTCAAAAACAAACTTAAATGAATAATGTCATTTCAAAATGTAATTTTAAAGCTCAAATTATCCATTTTTAAATTTAAAGACACCTCACAAAAAAAACAATCAACTATGTTTGGGAAACTTACAACGGATGTTGCAGCATTCGCTTGTGACTTTCGCTCTTTAAAGGCTGCCAAATCCACCACAGTTTTGAGGGGGAAAGATATCCCCTCTGGCAACTCACTCGGAACTACATCTTGTGCTTAACCTCTCGCCAGGATGAGACGCAGGAGCTGCGTATGCTGTCGCAATTGCTCCTGCTGGTTTCACAAATCACAAAGATCCAGGTGTCCCAATCTGGAACAAATAACATTCTGTCAAAAATAAAAATTTAAACAAGACACTTCAGGTAATATACAGTGAACCATTAAACCAATAATGTGATTGGCTGTTTGTTAATGTTTAAAATAATAAAAAGATGCAAGGTTCAATTATGAAAACCATTTTACATTCCATTAAAATTTTCTATTTACCTTCTTGGATTCTGCTCTGCCGAGCATCAAATAATGAACGGGTAGCTGGAATGTTTGGGGGTGTTGGTCTTGGCTGTAACAGGGCCATCATCATCACCATTAGCAGTAGTGGCAGGCTGTTCACCCTGGCTCATATCCTCGTACAGCCTCGATCCTTGGTGCACTTTTAAATTGGATAAAAGATTAAAGATTGTCAGAATCCATTCAAGAGAAAAGAATATGTTAAAGTCTTTTTGGAGGTATATATGTAAATAGGTTCCCCACAGCTGCATGAACCATTAATTTTGCCGTTGTATTTTTAGTTTTGTTTTGGCATCTGCCATCCCGAATGCCTTTACTTTATAATTTATATATTATCGCGAAATTATATGACAAAATACAAAATCGTAGCACAAACAATAATTCTACATGAAAGTCATCAGTAATTCACTTCTTGAAAATCAAATTACTATAAATATAAATACAATTTGCTTTAAAAGTTAAATAAGAACCTTTACCTTTTCTTTAAAGATGAATTTAACCATTGTTTTTTCACTCAATCACGTTCATCATCCGCGCGTCGATAAAATGTCACGTGACAATTTTTTTTGCTTATTTTTTTTTATTTGTGACTAAATTGCTACTAAAAACACAATTGCAAAAAGTTTATATTTAAGAAGTAATAAAAAAATGAAAATACGGAAAAATATCTGTTCCTTATGTATTTATGTATCATCGCCACAACATCGTGCCTTACCATGGAACACTGCCCTACTATAATGATAATGCCGAGTATATGGGACCCATATGGGACCTATCTGGGGCATATCATGGCAAAAGATGTGAAGCCAATTCATGAAATAATGGACTTTTTTCACATAGTATCGATGTTTACATATTTTCATATAACAATGATCTTCATTTCCCTTTGCGTATCCAATTAATATAGATGAGCAGCTATATGGGTCCCATCTGGGTCCCACCTGGGCATTCTCAACCATATGGGTCTTATATGGGCCCCATATGGGCTTTTTGCCCAGATTCAGCCCATATGGGACCCATTTAGCCTTGCTTGCTGGGAAAAGGTCTTTTTGACCTCACTAGGAAATACCGGTAATCAGTTTGTTGTGATATTCTAGCACATGCTACATGTATGTATTCCTTTTTCGTGTATAATCTGTGTTGCCATTAAAGCTATGTTCTGTATAGAATTGATATCTTTCATTTTGCATATTAGCAATATTGTATATCACATTGTTTCTTCTATTTCGCTTACAAAATGATACAATAACATGTGTTACAAGAACCTTTAAGAGTAATGGAATCCAACTTGATACTTGTATGTGTTTTAATTGATGTATGTTTTATTGAACGTTTTGTTAACAAAACAAACTAATTTTTATTCTAACAAGTGTATTGAAATAATTTTCACACAACTATTGTAAGGGATGTAGATTGTTCTTTGTCATGAGCTGAATGTCAGTCTTGCCATAATTTGTATCAAATGCACTTAAGTTCAGTCGTGAACAAAGTTTTGTTGTGAATTTATTGTTTTATCTTGTCTGTTTTGATACTATTTTTATCCCAAACTTTTGATATGTATTTACAAAATGACATTTGCTTATTATATGAAACTTGGGCCAATTCATCTAGTAATATTAATTTAAATGGTTATATTTCCTACAACTTTTATAGAAAATTCCAAAACAGGAAAGCCCGTAGAAGCAGTGGTGGTATTGCTATTTACTTTAAGGATCATCTAAAAAACGGTATTCAAATTGTTAAAAATCATTACGATAGTCTTATCTGGTTAAAACTAGACCATGATTTTTTTCATACTGAGGAAGATATTTTTATATGTGCGTCTTATATATGGGGAGATGGTTCACCTGTCTATAACACATTAAATGTAGATCTTTTTGAACTATTAGAAAACGACATTTCATTTTATTCTGAATTTGGTAAGATATTCGTATCTGGCGATCTAAACAGCAGGGTCGGTCATAAGTGTGATTTTATTGTCCATGACAATATTAATACTGTGTATGACGATACCGACTATGTTCCCGACCATACCTCTGTCAGGGCCTCAGTAGACGCTGTACATAATAGTCACGGGATTAAACTTCTTGATATGTGTAAGTCTACAAATTTGCGCATTTTAAATGGTCGAATAGGTAACAGTCGTAAACACACATTTTATGCTCATAACGGATCATCCGTAATCGACTACTTACTGACTCGTGAATGTAACTTTTCATTGTTATCCAACTTTACGGTTGGCGATTTCAATCAGTGGAGCGATCACGCACCGCTGCATTTTGTATTGTATTGTAACAATTTCACGCCTCAGTATGAAACATACACCGATGTTAAATATAAATGGAACAGTTCGCTACGCGAACAATTTCGCTCAGGTATAATCACAAAACTACCTGTTTTCAATGACATTGTTGAGAATATAGACTGTTTAAATAGAGTATCAATAAATGACACATTAGATAGATTTACCGCTACAATCCGTTGTGTCGCGGATCCGTTGTTTTCAAAGCAATGCAATTACAGTAATAAACCGTGTTTTGAAACGGAAAGTTGCATTTAAAGTGCTGATTGGTTTGATAATGATTGTGTTAATGCAAGGAATTCGTACCAAGAATCTTTATGTAATTTTAATACAAATAAGACTGAGGTAAATAGGTCTGCACTGTGTTCACGAAAGAAATATTACAAAGATTTAATTCGTAAAAAGAAAAGTTGTGCCTTTCGAATCAAAATGAAAGAAATTGAAAACTTAAGAAGAAGTAAGCCTAAAGAATTTTGGAAATTCTTTAAATCAAAAAATAAATTTAATAATTGTAATATTTCTCTGGAAGATTTCAAGATTTTTTTTGAAAATCTTAGTAACAATACGTCTGATTGTAATAATGCTGAGGCTGAACATTTTTGTTCGAATCACGACTTTGACGAAAGTAACTTAACATTTCCAGAGTTAGATGAACCTATTTCAGTCAACGAAGTAAATTGCGCAATTAAACATTTGAAACGTAATAAATCGACTGGTAGCGATTGTATTTTAAATGAGTATTTTATTGAATGTGTTGATATATTATCTAGCCACTGTTGTGACATATTTAATAGCATTTTATCATCGGGTTTCTATCCGGAAAAGTGGACAGAAGGTGTAATTATTCCTTTACATAAAAAAGGATCTATTGATGACGTTAACAATTATAGAGGAATTACACTTGTAAGCTGTTTTTCAAAAGTATTTACAACAATTTTAAACAAACGCATCGAATCATTTTGCGAAGCTAATGCCACTATTTCGGATGCGCAATTCGGATTTCGAAAAGGTTGCTCAACTGTTGATGCTATTTATATTCTTATTTCTATTGTGCAAAAGTATATTAATGAAAATAAACGACTATATGTAATTTATGTTGATTTGCTTAAATGCTTTGATAGTATTTATCGCAATGCATTATGGCTAAAACTATATAATACTGGTATAAAAGGTAAACTACTTAGAGTAGTTAAAGATATGTACGAAAATGTTAAGTCAGGTGTTAAATCATGTGCATCTTACTCTGACTATTTTAGTTACGCTGTAGGCCTGCGCCAAGGGGAGGTTATGTCCCCGATACTTTTTTCTTTGTTCGTGGAGGACCTAGAACTATTCATGCAAGATAACAATAATTCTGGTTTAAATATTGATGATATTGTATTGATTATGTTGCTATTTGCAGATGATATGGCCATTTTAGGCAAGTCTCCACAGGAAGTCCAATCCCATTTAGATAACCTCTATTTGTATTGCAATGCATGGGGTCTAAAAGTAAATACATCTAAGACTAAGATAATGGTTTTTCGTAAACGCGGTGGACTACGTCAAGATGAGAATTGGTTATATAATGGTCATACTATCGAAGTAGTTGATAACTTTAACTATTTAGGAACTGTAATAAATTATACTGGAAGTTATACATTTAACCAAGAGCATTTGGTTGGGAAAGCCCTTAAAGCTATGAATATATTATTATATAAATGCAAAGAATATGACCTAAGTCCTAAACTGTTTTGTCAATTATTTGATGCTTTTGTTGGTTCGATATTGAATTATGCATGTGAAATGTGGGGTTATACTAAGTCAAAAGAAATAGAACGTATACATTAAAAATTCTGTAAGCGATTGATGCAAGTTAAAATAAACACATGTAATGCTACAGTATATGGAGAACTCGGGAGATATCCCTTATATATCAATAGGTATGTCAGAATTATAAAATACTTTTTCAAACTTAATCGTAGTACTAATATTATTATCCAATATGTTTACACCCAGGCTATTAATGATTGTAATAAAGGGTGTGTAAACTGGGTCTCTAATGTTAAAAAATTGTTAAACGATTATGGATTTGCATATGTATTTGATAACCCAAGTGCTATATGTGTTAACACATTCATATGCGAATTTAAGTGTAGAGTGATAGATACTTTTAAACAAGAGTGGTGCGGAAATATTAGTAAGAGTACTGTTTTAGACATGTATAGACTATTTAAAACCTCTTTCGAGTATGAAAAATATCTAGATTTAGCGCCTAAAAATTTACGTTTATACTTTGTCAAGCTTAGAGTTTCTGTACATCCGTTGAGAATACAAACCGGAAGATATGCACGCAACAATATATCTCGCAATGAACGTTATTGCCTATGTTGTAATGACTTAGATATTGAAGATGAATTTCATTTCATTTGTGTTTGTAGGTGCTATTCGCAAATACGTAAACTTTTTATAAAACCACTGTATTATGTAAATCCATCTGTTTTTAAGTTTCATAAATTACTGACTTCGTATGACAAGACTGAAATTATGAATGTCTGTAAATATATGAAACAAGCATTTGTTATACGCAACTCAATAATTAATAACATGACATAAGTACACTACTAAAGATAATTGTCCTCACTGCCAATGTTATCAAGTAATACATACTATAAGGTTAGTTACTTAGAAATCAATTCTTGACTTTTGCTTGACAACATGCCTTAAATTTGTTAAAAAATCCTCTTAGTTTGTTTAGAGAAATGACATGAACTTATGTATAACTATATGTATTAAGACGATGTACAATTGTATAAGTCTAATAAAATATCTGTTCTGTTCTGTTCTGTTCTGTACAAAAACGATGCTCAAACTGACGATAAACTCACGATAATTATATCTGTTGATGTGTTATAATTGTTGTATTTAGTAAACCTTGCTGAACCAACGGCATATTGACGATAACTGCAAACTAAATGATCAATCACAATAACAAAAATATCAATCTATAATTATTTAAAAGTTTAGTTCGCCTTAAAGTTTCAAACGTACAGCTTTCATATACAGTAATTGTCGATCTATATAAACTACTTGGGCTCTACAACCAATGCACTTATGGTTTAAACTGCATGCAACTAACAGTTTACCACTACAATAAATGATTAAGGCATCACTTTACCATAAACTGTATTTCATAAAAATAGCAACAAAGGCTTGACCAGCCATCCGTGAAAATCAATCCCAGTATCTCAAGGTGTCCGACATGCCGTTAATTTGAGCCACTGGTACAATGTCATCTTAAATGTATGATAATAGACATCATGACAGGAACATATAGTAACATTAAACCGGCTAAGTGTTTTCAAATAAACATTTTAGCATATATTCTTTCTTGTCCGAACAATAACATGTTACTAATCAGACTTGTTTTTAAAACCATAAAACCACTACATCCTGAAATATTAGTGTATATAATAAATGAAGCATTGTAAATAACCTAAAAATGATTAAAAGTGTTTAAAAAGCTGGCGTTGGAAACTTATAACTTCCATGGTAAACAATCAGCATACACACATGTGAATCGTTATGGTGAAAACCCGTATAAAACCCTGTTCATGCAGCGCTATCAGCGCTTTGATATGAATATGTCGAGGATTAAAGAGTATATCGGCTACATGTGTTGTTGTACAAATATATTAACATTTCCGAACAGTTTAACTATTTCCTCCATAAATTGTCCCATTGTTCAACGTCTTTAACGAACAGAACTGGCCTCGACCGTTAATTTACACTTAGTCAATCAAACGGTCATACATTGCAATTCAACGCTGGCGACGGATTTGTGTATATTTTTGTGTAGAAGGGGGTTAAATATTTTCCTGTCTAATTTTTTTTTTTTAGTAAGGTTATCCTGGTAATCTTATAATTACGTTCGCGAGTTTTAAATCAGTCACGTGTTTGAAGGTGTTTGGGCGTTCAGATTAAAGAATATTCTACTTGCATTATTCAATGTTCGGAAAGTTGGTGTTTGTTCTTTAATTATTTGTACCACTATTTGTAACTGCATTGATGTGAATATGATGTGTATTTGGCAGATTTAGTGTATTTCCCAGGAATAAAAATGAAATAGCAGTGGTTTCTTTAATCACTGCGTTTTACTTTCTAACATAGGTACTGCAAGACACAAGTGGGATACGAAGGACGAGAGATGTTCGAGCAGGGAGCAACATACTCGTAGTTCCATAAACTGGTATGTAGATTAACCTCTTATAAATACATTGTATAATATATATATATTAACTGTATTAGATATAAGGTTTTACTAGCAACTAGGCATGTCCATGAGTATAATCTGTGATATATTGTAATGTCACTAAGTAGAATTGTCATCCTTTATCTTTTACAGAAGAGCTGGGTATTTCTGCACAAGGGGCGCGTTGGCGGTAGCAGCGTGAACACAGTGACGTCTGGCGTCCAGTGAAATGTTCTTGCGTATTAGATATACTGTTTTCAACAGATACGTGAGTTAAAGAGCCTATTGTTATTGATTGCATTCAAAAATTGCAGTCAACTTATAAATTTATTTTATTTTCTTGTGTCAATTTTGTTTTTGAAGTACTTGCAGTTTTGTTTTATCATTTTTTTACATGGATGTTGTTGATCTCAGTATTGCAGGACGAGTACGACTATTTATTTAATAATACACGTAAAAAACATTTCAGAAGGGCAGATGTTCACATCTGTATGCTTTTGTACTGGGTTAGGTACTCTGACATACTCACTTTAGTTTTTGATGTTGAAGTGGTGGGACAGTCAGCACCAGGTTCGCACCCGGAATCGTTGTACGGACGTATGGGCTTGTTGTGTAGACGTTTAACCGACGCATTACCATGGTAACCAAGCCGAAGAGATACAAGTACGAGTACATTTTCAACAGATATGTGAGTAGAAATACCCTTTGTTCGTGACAGACATGCATATACAGAGAGTTTTTAGATTAACTCCAGTTATCTATCATGTGTACACGGATGTGAGATATTTATTTACAGAGTTTCAGGATATCGTCCATAAAAAAGGAAACTTTTTTTCAGTCACTAACTAACTTGACTTCCGGGTTGTGGAAGATTTTATTTGCCATTTTCAAACGTAAACTATAGTATATTTACAGTATGGTACTCAACAGATGTGTTAGTAAAAACACAATTTCTATTTAATAAGATGCAAGTATCCAGATTTGTCACGTAGACATCTTCACACAGGGCATTTGTGTATTTCATTCAACCTAGAATACATAATATACATGCATTCTTTAGGTTCAGTCCATACTGTACCCGAATATTACATGTAATACAGGTTCTTGTTTTAGTGTACTGTAGCCCTTTACAGTTATGCCCCTTAGAAGTTTAAAATCAGTCGGGGCAAAAAAGGACACGCACAAATAATAAACAAAAAAACAAAGACAAACCGGTAAGTTCACATAGAAAATTATACTTTGGTATACAAACATAAAGGGCCATTATCAGGGAGGACTTTTTAACATCTTGTATGGTGTTGTTTTTGTTGTTTACCAATAATCATTTTGCAATGATTTTACAGTTACTTACTGATTGACCAAAAACAGCTGTTTAGAACCACAGTGGCTTGATGACAAAGGCTCATTAAAGTCACAATAAATAATTTCAACTAGCCAAAATTATATTTTATACATACTTGAACATGTATATTATCAGTATAATACATTGCCATAAACATAAAATGATATTTGATTTTTTTTTTAAAAATACCCTATACTGTAATATGAAACAAGTGAAGAATGTTCGCCGGCGAAAACGTAAACAAAGACCAATTCTCGTTGAAAATTATAACTTGTTCGTAAGCTACAAACAAAATACCTGGCTCATAGATGCAGTGGCCCGTTATATACACGTTAAAACCGGTATTCTTGTCGAGAGAAACAGTATACGACGAAAATGCTTCAAAATGCGAATTATCACAAGCGCTAGCCAGACATTGTTCTGTCAAAATGACATAGTACCCGGCTCGCTTTAGTCGATTAGGGAAAGCGGCCGAAGGGCGGGAACCACCGGAACACTCAACTCTTTTCCGATGGTTCCCGTCATAAAAAAAATCCATTAACGTAAACTTATTTGGACTACTCTAAAGCCATGAACGCATAACGAAACAAAGAGTTGATTTAAAGTGATCCAATTTGGGTTAAAAAATCGTTTTCCTTAATTTATATTAAAATCAAACCAGTTATGATATCTCAAAAAAATTAAAGTCATTATTTTATTATAATTACATCAGCCAATTGATTTAAAGGAATCCAGTTTAGGTTTTTTGCTTGAAAGAAAACAACAATTATAAGATCCATTTTTAGCACGACTATTCAAAGAATAAGGAGAGATGAATATTTTGTTTAATTGTATATATTTGTTTGACGAGATGCTGTGTTGCATAAGTCGAAATAAACTTCTGTTCTGTTCTGATATCCTAGTCACCCAAGCGTCGGCTTCGGCGTAACTACTTATGTTAAAGTTTGCGTACCTCCTTAAATATTTTCAAAGTCCATTGACATATGGCCCTGAAACTTTGCACACTTGTTCACCATCATGCCCCCAATCTATACACAGGAGGAGGTAACTCTATCAAGCATTTTGACAAAATTATGCCTCTGTTTCTACTTAGAATTTACGTTAAAGTTTGCATACCACCTCAAATATTTTCAAAGTCCATTGACATCTGGCTTTGAAACTTTGCACACTTGTTCACCATCATGTCCCCAACCTGTACACAGGAGGAGGTCACTGTTTTAAGCATTTTGACAAAATAATGCCCCTTTTTTTACTTAAAATTTACGTTAAAGTTTGCGTACTTCCTCAAATATTTTCCAATTCAATTTATGTAAATATCTCAGCACATCATGTTTTGCATTGAAATTTAATCTAACAGTGATCCATGCATGTTTCCCAAAATTTTTAAATCCATACACCGAAAAGCGGTGGAATAGTCGAGTGCGCTGTCTCTGTGACAGCTCTTGTTTATGACTAATACATGCCATATCTCCCGGTGGGGAGAAAAAATTCCTGTATTTTTATCAACCTCTGGTCCCCTGGAATTTACAATTATATGCATGTGATGAAATATTTTTTATGCAAGTGAATCATATGACATATACTAATAAGTGTCTCATAGCAATATAAATGCCTTGAAGGTACAGGTACAGATTCAGTTTTGGTTAAAATCATTTTCTGGTAAAAATATATAGTATAAGAAAGCAGGTCTCCAAAATAAGTCATATTATCAGAGAGTTGACTTAAAAGGATCCAGCGTTGGTTTGACTTGCTTGTCTTGGAAACACACTCACTAATCCGGACAAGGTCTGGACTAGGCAAAATTTCCGGTTTAGTGAGGATTTGATGTACGGAGTAAGTTTACAAAATATTAACTGAGTTAACCTTTAAAGGCTTTTTCCTCTAGGGACAGTTCGATTCTCCGACGTTTAGACGGAGGCTGAGACATGATTAAAGCACTTGCACAAGTGATAAGCATAATTAAACATTTATGCGTTTTTATAATCATCTTTTTTCCAAGTCTTGAAATAAAACAACTCGCGTAATTTAATGCTTGTTTAGTATGTTTGATAGTTTAATTAACGCACGGCTCTAATTTGATTCAATCATCTTTAAGTCTTTAGATAAGACAACCCTCCAAAATGATCACTTAATAACCGTTTCTAGTTAGTATTTTCTGCAACAAACAAATTAATGTTTCAATCAATTTTCTTTTCACAAGTTTGATTATCGTTTGATTATTGCGCGACAGTCAATCCACAGCGCAATCATCATTATCGATTATCGAGTTAACACAACATCACAAGTGTAATATTTAACGACGCACCGGTCTGCTGTCAAAACAAAGTGACACGCGATTCGCGAATTCCTAAAACACAAATTATTTTGACATGTTTGAACGAATAAACGTCCGGTTTTGTGAGGTAAAATAAAGTTGACAACAAACATATTTTCTCGATTTTTTGTCCGGTATCCGGAATTCCGGGGTTCCGGTTTTGTAGGGATTTTTTTACATTGAAAATAGAAGGGGAAAACCGGGACTCTGAAAAAAGTCCGGTATCCCGAGGATTCCGGTTTTGTGGAGATCCGGTTTAGTGAGTTTCCACTATACTACAATATAGATATGATCATTTTTTTTATATCTTCTCCAAAAGGGTGAAGTCATATTACAGCGGGCAGTTGACTTTAGGCGATACAGTGTGTGTGTGTTAATGGGGTGCAAATGACTAAAAGGGACATATACACAGGAACATCAACTGGCAGCTTCTTAATTCGTAGATATCTTTAATGATAGGGCAACGAAATAGAGATCAATTATAAATAAAATTGTAGTTTTTATACAGACTTAAGTGAAGAAGTGAAAGGCGATTAGCTTTGATATATAACTAGATAAAACAAGTATTGTGATAAAATCCAATTTAATTTTTTTTCCTGTCTTTTTAAACTTGTTTATGATTTTCGTCAGTTAATTACCATTTTACAATATTACTAAACAGGCTTCTTCAGTATTTGATCTATGCCTTAAGTGTTTTCTGTTCAATTTACCATAGTTGAGATTATAACTAAGTCATGATTCCTCTCAGTAGTTTTTGTGCTTTTTTTACAATCTTTAATTTAATACAATTGATGATTAAGGCCTGAAACAGTAATGTTTGCATTTTGAATATAACACACATATAATTATATAGTAATTATTGTGAACATAATACTTGTGTTATGTGTATAATTGATTGAATTGTGGTTACCTGACAAAATATTTATTTATATAGTGATTGCTTAGGGCAGTTTTAATAGTTTTTGCTTATATTGGGAGTTGGAAATTTGTAAAACCTGTTATATATCAATTAAGTGGAAGTTTTTGATTACTTTTGCTAATTGAGTTAAAATCCCCATTATTTGTACAAATAGGAATATTATAAATACTTGGTTATAAATGTGTTTTATAATTGAATTGTGGTACTTGCAGTGAAAAACAACTTTATGTATAAGAGGTTTGGAGTTTACATAGTGCTTATAGTGATTGTGGACAGCAGTTTTGATAGTTTCTGCTTATCCTGGGAGTTGGAAGGTTGAAAAAACTGTTATATATCAATTAAGTGGAAGTTTTTGATTACTTTTGCTAATTGAGGTAAAACCCCATTATTTTGTAAAAATAGGAACATTATAAATACTGTGTTAAGTGTTTTATTATTGAATTGTGGTACTTGTACTGTCAAACAACTTGATGTATAAGAGGTTTGGAGTTTACATTATAAGTGATTAGTGATTGCGGATGGCAGTTTTAATAGTTTCTGCTTAAATTGCATGTTGGAAGTTTGAAAAAACTGTTATGTGTCAATATAGTGGAAGTTGTAGATGTGTAACTTTTGCTAATTGAGTTATTTTTGAACCACATTATTGTGTACAAAAAGGAACAAAATACTGTGTTGTGTGTATCATAAATTGAATTGTGATACTTAAATTGTACTGACAAACAACTTAATACAAGAGGTTTGGAGGTTACATAGTGATAATTATTGCCTAATGCAGTTTTTATAGTTTCTGCTTATATTAGGAGGTGGAAGTTTGAAAAAAACTGTTATAAATCAATGGAATGGAAGTTTTTAATTATTTTTTGCTAATTGAGTTAAACCCCTATTATTGTGTTCAAAAAGAAACATAATACTCAATTGTTGTACTTGTACTGAAAAACAACTTGATGTATAAGAGGTTTGGAGGTTACATAGTGATAAGTGATTGCGTACGGCAGTTTTAATAGTTTCTGCTCACATTAGGGTTTGAAAAAGCTGTTACATATCAATGAAATGGAAGTTTTCAAATTCCTTTTGCTAATTGAGTTAAAACCCCATTATTGTGTACAAAAAGGAACATAATACTTGTGTTATGTGTATTATTATTGAATTGTGGTATTTGTACTGAAAAACAACTTGTTGTAATAAGAGATTTGGAGTTAACATAGTGATTGGGGACGGCAGTTTTAATAGTTTCTGCTCACATTAGGGTTTGAAGGTTGAAAAAATTGTTATGTGTCAATGAAGTGGAAGTTGTTGATTGCTTTTGCTAATTGAGTTAAAACCCCATTATTGTGTTCAAATAGAAACATGATTACTTTTCCAAATTTAGTTAAAACCCCATTATTGTGTACAAAAAGAAACATAATACTTGTGTCATGTGTATTATTATTGAATTGTTGTACTTGTACTGAAAAACAACTTGATACAAGTGGTTTGGTATAATTACTAATTGTGGATGGCAGTTTTAATTATCATTTCTGCTGATATTGGGAGTTGGATTTAGTAGGATAGGAACATAATACTAGTGTTATGTGTATATTTAATTAAATTGCAGTACTTAATTACTAAAAAACAACTTGATGTATAAGTGGTCAGGAATTTACATTGGGACTTGGAAGTTTGAAAAAAACAGTATTATATCAATGAAGCGGAAGTTGTTGATTACTAATGCTAATTGAGTTAAATACCCATTTCTTTTGTACAAATATGTGTATTATAAACTGAATTGTGTCCTATACCGACAAACAGTTTAATGTATTCAGTTTGGAATTTACAAAGTGATTGCGAATGAAAGTTTTATAAGTTTCTGTTTATATTGTGAGTTGGAAGGTTGAAAAAATTATTGTATAAATGAAGTGGAAGCTTGTTGATTACTTTTGCTAATTAAGTTTAAACCCAATTATTGTGGACAAATCCTTCTGCAGCCAATTGTATAAAAGTTGGTTAGATTTAACCGCTGGTTAAAGTTGTCCATCGGTTATTTTTAACCAAGTTGGCCTACACCTCCTATTTTATTTCCGATGTTCAAATACACTGCTTTCCCAGTTGCTGACACCTCTTTACTTCCGGGTGACCGCAGAGGCTGCTCTCCCATTTGCCAACACCTCCTCACTTCTGTGCGACCGCAGACGCTACCCTCCCAGCTGCCAACAGCTACTCACTTCCGGGTGACTGCAGATGCTGCTCTCCCCATTGCCAACAATTCCCCACTCCTAGGTGACTGCAGACGCTGCTCTGCCGGATGCCAACAACTCCTCACATCCAGGTGACTGCAGACGCTGCTCTCCCGGTTGCCAACACCTCACATCCAGGTGACCGCTGACGCTGCTCTCCCGGTTGCCAACACCTCATTTTCAGGTGACCGCAGATGCTGCTCTCCCGGTTGCCAACATCTCATTTCCAGGTGACCGCAGACGCTGCTCTCCCGGATGCCAACAACTCCTCACATCCAGGTGACTGCAGACGCTGCTCTCCCGGTTGCCAACACCTCATTTCCAGGTGACCGCAGACACTGCTCTCCCGGTTGCCAACACCTCACATCCAGGTGACCGCTGACGCTGCTCTCCTTGTTGCCAACATCTCATTTCCAGGTGACCGCAGACGCTGCTCTCCCGGATGCCAACATCTCCTCTCATCCAGGTGACTGCAGATGCTGCTCTCCCGGTTGCCAACACCTCATTTCCAGGTGACCTCAGACGTTGCTCTCCCGGTGCCAACAACTCCTCACATCCAGTTGTCCGCAGATGCTTCATTTCCATGTGACCGCAGATGCTGCTCTCCCGGATACCAACAACTCCTTACATCCAGGTGACTGCAGACGCTGCTCTCCTGGTTGCCAACACCTCATTTCCAGGTGACTGCAGACGCTGCTCTCCCGGTTGCCAACACCTCATTTCCAGGTGCCCGCAGACGCTGCTCTCCCGGATGCCAACAACTCCTCACATCCAGGAGACTGCAGACGCTGCTCTCCCGGTTGCCAACACCTAATATCCAGGTGACTTCAGACGCTGCTCTCCCGGTTGCCAACACCTCATTTCCAGGTGACCGCAGACGCTGCTCTCCCGGATGCCAACAACTCCTCACATCCAGGTGACCGCAGACGCTGCTCTCCCGGTTGCCGACACCTCATTTCCAGGTGACCGCAGACGCTGCTCTCCCAGTTGCCAACACCTCATTTCCAGGTGACCGCAGACGCTGCTCTCCCGGTTGCCTACAGTTCCTCACTTCTGTGTGACCGCAGACGCTACCCTCCCAGCTGCCAACAGCTACTCACTTCCGGGTGACTGCAGATGCTGCTCTCCCCATTGCCAACAATTCCCCACTCCTAGGTGACCGCAGACGCTGCTCTCCCGGATGCCAACAACTCCTCACATCCAGGTGACTGCAGACGCTGCTCTCCCGGTTGCCAACACCTCACATCCAGGTGACCGCTGACGCTGCTCTCCCAGTTGCCAACACCTCATTTCCAGGTGACCGCAGATGCTGCTCTCCCGGATGCCAACATCTCATTTCCAGGTGACCGCCGACGCTGCTCTCCCGGGTGCCAACAACTCCTCACATCCAGGTGACTGCAGACGTTGCTCTCCCGGTTGCCAACACCTTCTCATTTCCAGGTTACCGCAAACGCTGCTCTCGCGGTTGCCAACACCTCATTTCCAGGTGACCGCAGAGGCTGCTCTCCCGGTTGCCAACACCTCATTTCCAGGTGACTGCAGACGCTGCTCTCCTGGTTGCCAACACCTCATTTCCAGGTGACCGCAGACGCTGCTCTCCCGGATACCAACAACTCCTCACATCTAGGTGACTGCAGACGCTGCTCTCCCGGTTGCCAACACCTCATTTCCAGGTGACAGCAGACGCTGCTCTCCGGGTTGCCAACACCCCATTTCCAGGTACACGCATACGCTGCTCTCCCGGTTGCCAACACCTCATTTCCAGGTGACCGCAGACGCTGCTCTCCCGGTTGCCAACACCTCATTTCCAGGTGCCTGCAGACGCTGCTCTCCCAGATGCCAACAACTCCTCACATCCAGGAGACTGCAGACGCTGCTCTCCCGGTTGCCAACACCTCATATCCAGGTGACCGCAGACGCTGCTCTCCCGATTGCCAACACCTCATTTCCAGGTGACTGCAGACGCTGCTCTTCCGGATGCCAACAACTCCTCACATCCAGGTGACTGCAGACGCTGCTCTCCCGGTTGCCAACACCTCATTTCCAGGTGACTGCAGACGCTGCTCTCCCGGTTGCCAACACCTCATTTCCAGGTGACCGCAGAGGCTGCTCTCCTGGATGCCAACAACTCCTCACATCCAGGTGACTGCAGACGCTGCTCTCCCGGTTGCCAACACCTCATTTCCAGGTGACTGCAGACGCTGCTCTCCCGGTTGCCAGCACCTCATATCCAGGTGACCGCAGACGCTGCTCTCCCGGTTGCCAACACCTCATTTCCAGGTGACCGCAGACGCTGCTCTCCCGGATGCCAACACCTCATTTCCAGGTGACCGCAGACGCTGCACTCCCGGTTGCCAACACCTCATTTCCAGGTGACGGCAGACGCTGCTCTCCCTGATGCCAACAACTCCTCACATCCAGGTGACTGCAGACGCTGCTCTCCCGGTTGCCAACACCTCATTTCCAGGTGACCGCAGACGCTGCTCTCCTGGATGCCAACAACTCCTGACATCTGGGCGACTGCAGACGCTGCCCTCCCGGTTGCCTACAGTTCCTCACTTCCTGTCAAATGCAGACTTTTATATCTGTATCTCATTTTACCTAGGCAGATCAACATATTACTTTTAACTTTTGACAAATTAATGCGCGCATGGGCATATCAACCGCAGAGCTTTTAGAACTTTGATGTTCAATTACCTTATTTACATCTCATTATCTAGTTACCACATCTCATTATCTAGTTACCAATCTGCTCGAAAAACTAGACTGCATTCTGTATATTAAGTAGCTGGCTAGAATTAGCATTGGAGTATTCATAATATGTTATGCAGTTTATATAGTTTGTAATTTTACTGTCATTTTGCTTTAAGTATTTCAAGTATTTTGGTGGTGGTTGTTGTTGATAGTCATGTTTTTGTTGACATAATATGCTTGGGTTGGGGTGTTGTTGCTAACTGTTGTTTGTTTACCGTATAACCATATCATGTTGGTGGTGGGTTGTGTTTATGGTTGTGTTTTTGTTTGCATAATATGCTTGGGTTATTATGTTAACAAAAACACAGCCTTTTTTTTCTAACTATTGTTTATTATTTATTTATAACCATGTCATGTTGGTGGTGGGTGGCGTTTATGTTTTCATACTTTGCAGTGTTTTGGTGCTGCCCTTTTAACTATGGATAGAAAATTAGGTGTGTTTTAACTGTGATTTTAGTATTTTTTGTAAAGAAGTGCCAGTTGTGTTCCTGTTGTAGAATTTCATATGTACGTGAAGTTAGCGGCCTAGCGGCCTAGCGGCCTAACGGCGTGAAGTTAGCGGCCAAGCGGCCTAGCGGCCTAGCGGCGTGAAGTTAGCGGCCTGGCGGCCTAGCGGCCTAGCGGCGTGAAGTTGGCGGCCTAGCGGCCTAGCGGCCTAATTATTTTTTCTATGTCCAAGCAATTGTTAATGCGTTTTTTTTTTAAAAACAATGATAAATCAAGGTTTTTTATTCATATAGTTACATAGCGGCCTTAAATTGTTATCTATTCAGAATATCTTTCTTTATCTTTTATTCTAAAACAATTTTAAATTAACTGTTTTATGCACATAATATCACTCTGAAGCGTTTTTCAACTTTTTTTCAAAAAAGTCGATCGAGCACTTCAGCGGCCTAGCGGCCTAGCGGCGTGAAGTTAGCGGCCTAGCGGCCTAGCGGCCTAGCGGCCTAAAATGGTATCCTATTTCAAAGCATGAATACATGCATTTTCTTCTAAAACAATGACATCTTAGCTATTTTTATGCACAAATTAACACTTTGAAGCTATTAGCGATTATCAACATTTTTTTTTTAAAAGCGTCAATTAAGCAGTCAGCTATTTCAAATCATTAAACATGCCTGATCTTCTAAAACAATGATATATTTACTGTTTTTATGCACAAATTATCACTCTAAAGCGTTTTTTATTTTATTTTTTTAAAAGTTGATCGAGCACTTCAGCGGCCTAGCGGCCTAGCGGCCTAGCGGCGTGAAGTTAGCGGCCTGGCGGCCTAGCGACCTGAAAACTTTTCCTATTTCAAACCATGTATACATGCATTTTCTTCTAAAACAATGACATATTAACTGTTTTTATGCACAAATTAACACTTTGAAGCTATTAGCGATTATCAACAGTTTTTTTTCTTCAAAAGTGTCGATAAAGCAGTCAGCTATTTCAAAGCATTAAACATGCCTATTCTTCTAAAACAATGATGTATTTACTGTTTTTATGCACAAATTATCATTCTGAAGCGTTTTTCAATTCTTTTCCAAAAAAGTCGATCGAGCACTTCAGCGGCCTAGCGGCCTAGCGGCGTGAAGTTAGCGGCCTGGCGGCCTAGCGGCCTAGCGGCCTAAAATGGTTTCCTATTTCAAAGCATGTTTACATGCATTTTCTTCTTAAACAATGACATATTAACTGTTTGAATGCACAAATTAACACTTTGAAGCTATTAGCGATAATCAACATATTTTTTTTCTTTCAAAAAAGTCGATTGAGCAGTCATCTATTTCAAAGCATTAAACATGGCTGATCTTCTAAAACAATGATGTATTTGCTGTTTTTATGCACAAATTATCACTCTAAAGCGTTTTGTTTTTTGTTTTGTTTTTTTTTTCAAAAAAATTTGATCCAGCACTTCAGCGGCCTAGCGGCCTAGCGGCCTAGCGGCGTGAAGTTAGCGGCCTAGCGGCCTAGCGGCCTAGCGGCCTGGCGGCCTAAAATGCTCTCCTATTTCAAAGCATGTATACATGCATTTTCTTCTAAACAAATGATATGTTAACTGTTTTTATGCACAGACTATCACTCTGAGGCGATTATCAACATATTTTTGAAAAGGATAGGCATGTTCACATGCTTTGAAAAGCTGACTGCTTGTTCGACTTTTTGAAAAAAAGGTTGATAATCGCCTCAGAGTGATAGTGTTTGCTTAAAACAGATAATATATCATTGTTTTAGAAAACAATGCATGTATACATGCTTTGAAATAGGATACCATTTTAGGCCGCTAGGCCGCTAGGCCGCTAACTTCACGCCGCTAGGCCGCTAGGCCGCTGAAGTGCTCGATCGATTTTTTGAAAAAAAATTGAAAAACGCTTCAGAGTGATATTATGTGCCTAAAAACAGTAAATACATCATTGTTTTAGAAGAACAGGCATGTTTAATGCTTTGAAATAGCTGACTGCTTTATCGACACTTTTGAAAAAAAACCTGTTGATAATCGCTAATAGCTTCAAAGTGTTAATTTGTGCATAAAAACAGTTAATATATCATTGTTTAAAAGAAAATGCATGTATACATGGTTTGAAAAAGGAAACAATTTTAGGCCGCTAGGCCGCTAGGCCGCCAGGCCGCTAACTTCACGCCGCTAGGCCGCTAGGCCGCTAGGCCGCTGAAGTGCTCGATCAACTTTTTTGAAAAAAAAAAACGCTTTAGAGTGATAATTTGTGCATAAAAACAGCAAATACATCATTGTTTGAGAAGATCAGCCATGTTTAATGCTTTGAAATAGCTGACTGCTCAATCGACTTTATGAAAAAAAAATATGTTGATTATCGCTAATAGCTTCAAAGTGTTAATTTGTGCATCCAAACAGTTAATATGTCATTGTTTAAGAAGAAAATGCATGTATACATGGTTTGAAATAGGAAACCATTTAAGGCCGCTAGGCCGCTAGGCCGCCAGGCCGCTAACTTCACGCCGCTAGGCCGCTAGGCCGCTGAATTGCTCGATCGACTTTTTTGGAAAAGAATTGAAAAACGCTTCAGAGTGATAATTTGTGCATAAAAACAGTAAATATATCATTGTTTTAGAAGAACAGGCATGTTTAATGCTTTGAAATAGCTGACTGCTCAATCGACACTTTTGAAAAAAAACTGTTGATAATCGCTAATAGCTTCAAAGTGTTAATTTGTGCATAAAACAGTTAATATGTCATTGTTTTAGAAGAAAATGCATGTATACATGGTTTGAAATAGGATACCATTTTAGGCCGCTAGGCCGCTAGGCCGCCAGGCCGCCAACTTCACGCCGCTAGGCCGCTAGGCCGCTAGGCCGCTGAAGTGCTATATCGACTTTTTTGAAAAAAAGTTGAAAAACGCTTCAGAGTGATAATTTGTGCATAAAACAGTTAATTTTAAATTGTTTTAGAATAAAAGGTAAAGAAAAATATTCTGAATAGATAACAATTTAAGGCCGCTATGTAACTATATGAATAAAAAACCTTGATTTATCATTGTTTTAAAAAAAAACGCATTAACAATTGCTTGGACATAGAAAAAATAATTAGGCCGCCAGGCCGCTAGGCCGCTAGGCCGCCAACTTCACGCCGCTAGGCCGCTAGGCCGCCAGGCCGCTAACTTCACGCCGCTAGGCCGCTAACTTCACGCCGCTAGGCCGCTAGGCCGCTAGGCCGCTAACTTCACGTACATGAATTTCATAGGCTGTCAAACTTGAACTCACTCATTTGAATAAGGCAGGACTTTTTAGGAGTCTTTACTTTGAAATGCTTAATTGTTCAGGTATTTAGATTTCACGTTTTGGTCAAACATTTCAGGGAAGCCTAACATGTAATTGTAATGTTTAACTTTTATGTGCATCTCTATTTCATGAATTTCAGAAAAGTCAACACTGCCTGAATCTGCTGGATGCAAGTTCAGATAACCCATCTACAGGCTCCAGGCCATATGCTGATGCAGAGGAAACCAAGAAAACTGGTATGTCTGGTGGTAGCTTTCATTGTTACAAAAGACCATGTTATACCAGTACCCAAAGTGTTGAAAATAGTGTTTATAGTCTCGCGCCAGAGAGTCTTTAGCCATGCCCTTTTTCACCAAGCTTATGCGCTTATCTGTTGTCTGTTTTGATAGCTTTGGTGACATCATTGTAGTGCAAAAGTTAAAAACTTTAGGAACGCAATTCAGATTTCCACATATTTGAGTTGCTCGGACAAACACTAAGAATTATTATGTCTCCCCCTCTCTGGGGGAGACATATTGTTTTTGCCCTGTCCGTCAGTCCGGTAGTCCGTCAGTCCGTCAGTCCGTCCGTACGTCACACTTCGTTTCCGATCGATAACTGGAAAACCGCATGACCTAGGATCACCAAACTTGGTAGGGAGGTTGGTCGTGAGGTGTAGAGGATCCCTATTGTTTTTGGGGTCACTAGGTCAAAGGTCAAGGTCGCGGCGATCCCCAATATAAAAAACATTTCTGCTCAAAATCTTGAGAACGGTTTGACCTAGGTTCACCAAACTTGGTAGGGAGGTTGGTCATGAGGTGTAGAAGATCCCTATTGTTTTTGGGGTCACTAGGTCAAAGGTCAAGGTCGCGGCGACCCCCAATGTAAAAAACATTTCCGCTCAATATCTTGAGAATGGTTTGACCTAGGTTCACCAAACTTGGTAGGGAGGTTGATCATGAGGTTTAGAAAACTCCTATATTTTGGGGGGTCACAAGGTCAAAGGTCAACGTCGCTGTGACCTCTAATGTAAAAAAATATTTCCGTGCAATATCAGGAGAATGCTTTGATCTAGGTTCACCAAACTTTGAAGTGAGGTTGGTCATGATGTCTAGATGATCCCAATTGTTTTGGGGGTAACAAGGTCAATAGTCAAGGTCGTGGTGACCTTCCATGTAAAAATCATTTGCGTGTAATATCTTTCACATATGTTTACCAAAAATTGTAGAGATGTTACTCGGGTGTACAAGACCCGCATTGTTTTTGAGGTCACTATGTCAGAGGTGAAGGTCACAGACACCTGAACATAAGAAAAGGTTTCCGATCAATAAGTGGAGTTCCTATTGCCTTTGAGTCTTGAACTTTTGCATGCTGGTAGGTCTTCTTGGGCAGATGATCCGTATTGGTTTTGGGGTCACTGGGTCCAAAAAGAGAGTGATGATGAAAAACGGTTTCCAATCAATAACTTAAGTTCTGCTTTACCTGGAGTCTCCAAACTTTGCATGCTTGTAAGGGTCATGCAGTAGTTGGGGTCACTGGGTCAAAGGTCAAGTCCACAAGGGCTTGAAGATGAAAACCGTTTCCGATCAATAACTGGCGTCTCATTTCAACTTTCGTGCATTTTGTTTATTTTGTTTTTTGTCCATAAAAGACCTGCCGTTTTTTCCCTGAGAAACAGCAGCACTTGAAGGCCTTTGCATTTTTATGGTAAGTGTCTGTTTACTAAGCCTTCGGGGGAGACATGCGCTTTTCTCAAAAGCCCATTCTAGTTTTTTTACAAACTTTATTTTTTTTTACTGGTAGCCTTCTGTTGTCACTTTAGTATTGACACTCCAGTTTGATCCAAATTTGAAGCCAGGAGGGCCTTGTAGGCAAAAAACAAAAAAAATATTGATTGAAACTGCAGTACATTCACAATACAACTAGTTCATTAATTTCTTGAATTGCACTTTTTATTACAGTTGTTCATATATCCTGTTTCCTTGTGCAGGTATGAATATGTGACGGAAGCGAACTTTGTAGACTCGGTATCTTATCATTTTTCACAAAATTTAAAGTCATCCACCATTTGGAATCTACTGTTGGGGGAGCGGGAAGTGGACAAGATCATCCAAGAGGCGTAGCCAGATTTTAATGCCTATACTTTTGTAATTTGAGTAGATTTGTAATGCCTATACTTTTGTAAATTGAGTGCTTTTTAATTGCCATTACCTTTGTCATTTTATGATGTTTTAAAGGTTTTACTTGAGTAATTTAAATAGTTTTATTATTGCGTAGCTCGTCCCATTTCCTCGAAACTTCTTAAGCATAACGGACTTAAAGGTGCTGTACTCTGTATGATGAAATGGCAGAAAAAAAAGATAATTGTCGAAAACTGACATAAACTTGGCATCAATGTGTATAATGCATTGAAACTTACTAACTGAAGTACCACATTATAAGTTTACAATTTATTTAAGTTAAGCAGTTATTTCGTATTTTTCAATTAAAAAGATTACTGAGTATGTCTTCCAGGTAGAATTCATTCCTTATGCCTGATTGGTTAGTCGATGTTATCATGTGATATTACCGAGGTAGGTATATAGCTTAATTATGTCACCCAATTAGAGTAAGCCTTCATAGCTCAGTGGATACGACGCTGGACTGCAATTTTGGCGACACGGTTTCGAACCCGGTCTCCGACACAATTTTTTTTACATTTTGGTACCTTTTTTTTACTATTATGATATCAAAGCGTAACTCATTCTATAAGATAATTTTTCTGAGAATCGTTACAGAAAAAAAACGTTTTTTTGTGCAAATCTGGTGAACAGTCCCTTTAAGTAGCTTATTTCAGAAACATTGTTTATTGTAGTTGACAATTCTTATATAAAGTAAAACAATTAATACTCAAAAGTAGTAAATATTGTGCAAAAACAAAAAAGTGAGCTTAGCTTAGTCCTGTTATCAGGGACTTATGAAGTTTCAAGAAATTGGGGCAATCCTGTTTGTAATTTAAATATTTTTATTATTTTTTTGATGCCTTTATTTTTGTTGAGTATTTTTTTAATTAAGACTTTTAGTTTGATCCCTGATGTGTTGCATATTGTATTTTATTGCTGTTGGCATGGTAACATTGTTAATATCAATTAAAGTATAATCATGATATTACTAGAAATTTGTCACCACTGAGATACTGTTGTTTTGTGTATGATATAATTATATAACTACCAAATATATAAAGACATGAAAAAAAACCATGTTTTCTTGGATTATTATCTCTAAAATTTGCCACATATAACACACTTTGCATTATTTGTCAGAAAGACTATACCATAATCGTGATTATTTTTTTAAATCAGCACTGCGCCATGTGTTTTGGGGCCGTGCACCATTTATAAAAATGAGCCAAGTGGTGATTCCATCAGCAATGTTTCCATGTCCAAAACCGTTGGCCAAATCTGGACTCTATTATTGTATAAGGCCTAATGATGCATGTTGTTGGCAGGGTTATCTTGGACTAGAGTAGTGTACAAAAACTCATGGTTCTTTTTAATCATGTTTTTGAAAACCCCAGGTTATTTGATCTAAAGGTATGATGATCTTGGCCTTTGTATGTTTGAATCTTAGTCTTCACCTTCATCCATCCATTATTAACCAGCACATACGTTGTGCACTCAAGGTAACATGTCATTTTGTTAATCAGAATACACAAAAACCCAATGACGCTAAAAAAGGGGTGTTACACAAATTCAAACTGATATTCGAAGTGACAGCAGCTGTTTGGGGACAATTTTTAAGATGACAACTCTTGAAAAATAACTGAGCATTGTTTATGTTACTTTATCAAGGTAGTTTTGAGGCTGTCTGCATTATGGCTTGACCCCACCGCGGGTCCATAACAACTTAAATGATGTTTAAATGCCATATGTGACCTGAAATAGAAGTTACAACTATTCACAGTCAAATACATACATTGGAAGACTAGAAGATACAGAGTGAGATTAGGGTGCAATATCCTTAATCTTTGCAAAGAGACATCTTGGTTCTTTAACATGCTCGGTGTAAAGCACCGATACACTGGATACAACTTTCCTGGGTTGAACCAGTACTGAGTACACCATTCAGCAAGTGCTAAAATAGGATTGTTAGTTATTTCAGTTTCTTTGGACCATAGTGGACAGACAATCATAACACCCAGCCATCTCCCCCAAGCTTCAATTCTGTTTGATACTGGCCGTCGTGGCCAAGGTGTTTGAGTGCACAGACAGAATGTTAGAGCTACCCTGGTTCTTTAATGCGCACCAATGTATAGCACTGTCACAGGGGACCACCATTTAAGGTCCCTCCTGGAGGATGATTAGTATATTTTAGCGTTGCGCAAGGGATTGAACCTGCGACTACTGGACAGTCAAGTGTGTTACCACTAGACAACTCATCCACAATATTCGGAGCTGTTGTCTGCCCTTGCCCTATAGTGGCTGCATTATGGCTTGACCCCGTCACATCCCCAAGTGTGACTGAAGCATATTTTTGATGCCAAAGGGGGAGTTTTATTCCCACCGTTTTGTGGAAATGAGAAATTTTGAACCCCATATGCCGCGGGCCCTATGATGATTGACATCTAGAGTGGTCCCACAGCTCTGACTATTGGATATGGTTTTATTTCTTTTGGTCTTAACCTGTTGTAATTAAAAGATGGATAGAACGCGTGTCTTAAAATCTTGAACTATTGTAAGTACATTGTATCTGGAGCAGGCAAATCTCCCGGTTTTTACACTTGGTGTGACGTCATAATCAATCAAGGTCATTAGATGCTTTTAATGTGTCTATGCGATACTGTATATACCAAGTGCAACTCCATGCTTTTGAAAGACAATAATCTAGATTTTTCTTAATGAAAACATAGAGTGAAAACGTAATATTTGGTAAATGAAATAATAAATATCGTATACTTTAAATGGGATACAACAAGTATTGAATTTGGGAAGAGAATATGTTGATAGTCGACCATATTAAACGTGCACTTGCTGAGACATCAAAACACCAAAAAGTCCAAACACAGCGGACCGAAAATAGAAGCAGAGCATAAAATTTCATCCACCGAAGACAATTTCAGATTCCGAATGGAAGGGTAATTACTGGTAATATTCTCTGTTCAATACTCCTAATTGTAAAAATATGATCTATTAATTTTTTTAAGCCATTCTGTTGCCGACTTACAACATTATTTGAGATAAAGGGGTGTCACTTTTAGTGAGTCCTTGAATCCTGCATTAGTAGGGCTGTGTAGGTTCGCACACGAGCTAAGGATAGAGTTTAATCCCGATAGATTATCGGAACATCGGCCTGAAGTTGTCAGTCAGGAGCTGATTCTGTGTGATATGTACCTTATGTCTCCACAACGGCTGTCTGTGATTACTGATTTGTCTATCGTGCCAGTGCTGTCAATTTTTGACTTTTATAATTTTTTAATTACATTGAATGACTATGACGATGCCTCCCTAAGAGCCTATCACCAGCTTGAGGGATATTTAATGTTCCAAGATGGCTATACACCAGCTATTGAGACAGTGCCTATGATGATATCCAAATACTGGTAAGACTCTGTCAGTCAGTGGTGTTTACATATTCTATACTTTGATTGTAATGATTATGATGATGGCGATGATAGTGGTAGTGGTGTAAATTTATACAAAAAATCTTGTCATTATGCATATCCATTTACCAGCATTTTTAAATAAAATAATAAATAAAATAATTATATAAATAACATACAAATTCCATGTGTGCAAATACCATGAATGTTAACTGTAGAGGGAATTTTTCAATAGTTTTATCAGACACAAGTTATCTTATTGTTATGCCATGACTGGGGGTTAAAAAAATTAAGCTGCATATTGAACCAATGATGAATAAAATGTAAAAAAAATAATAGGCTACTACAGCTGTTGGATCTTGATGAAAAACAGTGACGAGGGATCCATTCAATCTGCTTATTGCAGCTGCAAAGGAGGGTAATGGTCTAATTTACTATTCCTGTACAAGACTTGTCACAGATTAAGAAAAGTATGTGGCAAGTACTGGTATCGGACCAGGTCCCCCCTGCTTGCAAGTCATACGCTCTACCAACTGAGCTAATCAGCCCCAAATAACTCATAATATGATACTCTGATACATGTATGTACAGTTCAGTACGTTGACATACATACATCCCCTCTATCTTAGAATTTGTCCCAGAATTCCCATACTGGACCACTGGGTAATACTTGTTTAACTTCAGTGTCTTAGTCTCACCAACATGCAGGGCACTAGCCACAGTCCCTTGTTGGACTCATTTTCTCACATACTTCAAAGAGTTTGCAGCCAGTCTGGAGATCGAACCCAGGACCTCCTGCTTGCACGTCAGTTGCTCTACCAACTGAGCTAACCGGCCCTGGATAACTTGTATACTCTGATCTGTATAATGGTTCAATACTGTGAACATTTTTTTGAGTTCTACAAAAAACATCCAAAGATATAATATTTAATTTTTTGTTCACTCATATTTTTATCATAGCTGAAACTTGATAAACCCGCTCCAAATTATAAGATATTACTTGATGCATGATATATATATATATGGTTGTATTGTGGCTGCCCAACTTAATAAGATTTCTTTTTAATAGCATTGATGTATGCTGTCGACATGTTGTGGCAACCCTCTTCGCCTTTGTACAAGACTTCAAGAAGACAAGCTGCACTTCAGGGCCATGTATGTGGGTTTGACGTGCTTCTCAGGCCGATCAACTTGGCAAACCTATCCCTGCTTCAAAACTTGAGACTTCAGGTTTATTTCATTTGTCATCAGTTTCATTTACTATATAAGTTCTATATCACCCACCATTTTGGTCATTGAAATTGTTAGCACTGTGTGTGCATGTACAATTGAAGTCAGAGGTTATAGGTGAAATAAATGTTTTGTAAAATAACCAGGCTGTGTCTGTGTTAGTGATTGGCTCAGGCTATGAACCTTTTAATGAGAGTATGGAAAAATAATTTTCTCCTGCATTGTATGTTTATTGATGATTTTTTTATTTATTAGCTCGACTATTCAAAGAATAATGAGAGCTATCCTAGTGACCCGAGCGTCGGCGTCAGCGTAACCACTTATGTTAAAGTTTGTGTACCACCTCAAATATTTTCAAAGACCATTGACATATATGGCTTTGAAACTTTGCACACTTGTTCACCATCATGCCCCCAACCTGTACACAGGAGGAGGTAACTCTATCAAGCATTTTGACAAAATTATGCCCCTTTTTCTACTTAGAATTTACGTTAAAGTTTGTGTACCACCTCAAATATTTTCAAAGTCCATTAACATATGGCTTTGAAACTTTGCACACTTGTTCACCATCATGCCCCCAACCTGTACACAGGAGGAGGTAACTCTATCAAGCATTTTGATAAAATTATGCCCCTTTTTCGACTTAGAATTCACGTTAAAGTTTACGTACCATATCAAATATTTTCAAAGACCATTGCCATCTGGCTTTGAAAATTTGCACGCATGTTCACCATCATGCCCCCCAACCTGTACACAGGAGGAGGTAACTCTATCAAGCATTTTGACAAAATTATGCCCCTTTTTCGACTTAGAATTTACGTTAAAGTTTGCGTACCACCTGAAATATTTTCCATTAAATTTATGTAAATATCTCAGCACATCATGCATTGCATTGAAATCTAATCTAACAGTGATCCATGCATGTTTTGCCAAAACTTTTCAATCCATACAGACGTTGCGTACGATTTTGGCGTACATTAGCGTAACCGACGTTATCGTCATTTTTAACCGTTTTAACGTTGCATAGATTAGTTGAGGTGTTTTTCGATAGTATGCTATTTTTTCTGCTCCAGTTTCGAACTTCATCTTAATAGTGGAGATGAAAGTATTTATACATCATTCATTTTAATTTAATTCTAAACAAATAAGTTATGAGTGAATTATATTGCAATGTTCGTATATAATCGTATACGTAAACATTATTGAGTTTTCAAACGTAACGTCGACATCACATTAATATCAAAGGCTGTGACATCGTGGCTAGATTTTGCAGTTTTCAAGTGTTAAATTCAGTTTATATTCAACTTAAGACAAATGCACACCAATTTGTAGTCAATTTTATGTACTTTTAGACTGCAGTTGCAGCTTTATAAACAAATGCATATTTCTTTAAATATTTCGGAAAGTTACAACTTCGTTAATTTATTTTTTGGCATTTTTTGACACGTGTGACTTCGCGGCTAGATTAAAGTATACATATAATAAACGCTAAAATCAGAGTCAAAATAGGACAAACACTTACTAATTAAAAGGTAGAATTAATGTACTTTTTGTCGACATAAATATTATAGAAAACATACAATATATAAACAAAATACAAAAGTTTTAAAAAATCTGGTCGCGGGAAAACATAAAATCTTACTTTTTCAACTTGATATGTCTTTCGCTTGCCGTTTTTTACCGGAAATCTTGAGCCGCATATGATTAAAACTACGTCATATATAGTTGACGTCACGTCACCAAGTCTTCTGTTTTGGCCGAAAAAAATAATTTTATTAATTTACCAAGCCGCTAAACAATGCGCATTGGTAAATTATGTTACATCTTACTTGACGTTTTTGTGATGTTTTCTATTGTTATATGTCGAATTAAATTTATACTAATTAATAAACCTACATGCAATCCCAATTTACTATTTGGGCGACAGTTTTGCCTTTCTTGTCATATAAGAATATCAACAAGCGTATTTCTATAACAAATTTCATGAAGCATTGAGTTGCAAAAAATTAACAAATTCCCGATGTACGCCAACAACGTACGCAACGTCACACCGAAAAGCGGCGGAATAGTCGAGCGCGCTGTCTCTGTGATAGCTCAGGTTTATTTATTTTGTGTATTCATAAATTATCTGCATAATGCTATCAAAAATTCTCCCCTATTTGTTAGAAACTGATGTGCTGTGATTTTTGTAACAGGTTTAATTTTTAACTAAATTATAATGTAATGAAATATTAAAGGCCAGACAATGTTAGATTCTCATCCCTCGCCATTGTCTGAAACCTAATCAATTATTGGATATATATATATTTGAATAAATAGATGTATGTTTAAAGATAAAAATAAACTGCCCACCAGCCCCATCTTAAGACGATAACCTTAACTTTTCTTTCTCTGGCCTTCCCTTATATGTTTCCAGTTGAAGTTTGTGTTCCCTGTTTGCAGCACAAAGACAGCAATGTCACTGTATTCGCCATTGTCGGAAGAGTTCGCAACACCTGATCCAAACAATTCCCTTGAAAGAGTGAAAAGTCTTCACCCAACAGGATGCGGATTAGGTGTATGACTGTTCAAATAATAAGAATGAAAATTTATCACCTCCGAACGTCAAAACACAGATGGAAAGAGCCGAACAATCTATGAAGGAACATCAATGTGAAAGTATATCTTGTAATTGTGCTAATATATATATATATATTATAATCTTACTTATTCAGAGACTGAATGTGAACATTAAAGAGTTAACAAGAGGTCAATTTAAAAATATTAAATGGCATCGGATGAGAAAAGGACTTTATTTACTGCATCTTATTTTCTTAAAATAACACATTCAACTGATTTACTTTGAACAGCAATTGCATTACAAAAAAATCAGTGTTTGCAGAACAGTCTATACAAGTCTCCATATTATATGGACAGTGATTTGAAAATAAAGCCCGTGACATTTTTATAAAGACACATACGTTTCAGCATAATCGTTGTTCTGTAAAATTTCCTGGGCTTGTTGTTTCTAATGAAGACCCAGTTTTGGCTTGTTCACGAGATGGAATAGTTGATTGCAAAATATGAGGGAATTTTTTTATTGAAATAAAGTGTATGAATAAATTATAGAAGTGTTTTCACCATAAAAATGCCTTGAAACTTTCAAATATATGTGTGTTGAAGATGAAAACAATTATTTGACATTGAGGCGTTCACATGCATATTTGACAAAGTACAAGAACAAGTGGGAGTTAGCCCCAGCATTTGATTTTGATGCCTTGTGATACCATATTTTTTGGTACAATTTTAACAAGCAAGTACATATTGCTTTCCTGATATTCGTACATGAAAACTGTCAAAGCGATATCTACAATTCAATTATGGTCCAAGGGAAACAACTACATTATGCTAGCCAGCTAATTATGACATGGTTACACACTGACAAAGTTATTGTTTTATTTTGTACTATATTTCAACTTTAATTGGAGGCATTATTATTAGTACAAAATCCATACCCCCCCCCCTTCCGGACACGCACTGCAAATCATGTTATGCTGATGGTCCATTTGGGGATTAAAAAGATGTGTTACCCCAGCCAAAAATCGGCTGAATGTTTCAATTTATGCGATACTAGGCTTTGTTGTAATGCGGACATCTTCATTTTTGACTGTTAACTTTATTTTTTTTCTAATTGCAGTTGCTTTTCGGGACATTTAAGTTAGGACAGCATAGGTCTAGTGGGCTGCAAGATTCATCTCTTTCAAAGGATGTCAATTAGCTTGCAGGTGGGTATGCATTGGCTTATTGATTACTGATTTATTGATTTAGTGTGAGTTTGTGTAAGTGAATTAGTTTGAGGCAATAACTCTGTGAGTGTTAAGGTGTAAATGTGTGTGAGTGCGTGCATGGAACTTGACATATTCGCAATTGTTTGGTCGGCGTATCAGAGTTGGAGTTCCGCTGGTTGTGGATGTTTGTATTTGGAGGCTGGATGCCACTGGTTATGAATGTTTGTATTTGTAGACTGGAAACCGCTGGTTGTGGATGTTTGTATTTGGAGGCTGGGTATCGCTGGTTTTGGATGTTTGTATTTGTAGGCTGGGAACCGCTGGTTGTGGATGTTTGTATTTGGAGGCTGGGTATCGCTGGTTGTAGATGTTTGTATTTGTAGGCTGGGTATCGCTGGTTGTGGATGTTTGTATTTGTAGGTTGGGTATCGTTGGTTGTGGATGTTTGTATTTGTAGGCTGGGTATCGCTGCTTGTGGATGTTTGTATTTGTAGGCTGGGTATCGCTGGTTGTGGATGTTTGTATTTGGAGGCTGGGTATCGCTGGTTGTGGATGTTTGTATTTGTAGGCTGGGTATCGCTGGTTGTGGATGTTTGTATTTTGAGGCTTGGTTCTACTGGTTGTGAATGTTTGTATTTGGAGGCTGTGTGCCGCTGGTTGTGGATGTTTGTATTTGGAGGCTGGGTGCCGCTGGCTTTGGATGTTTGTATTTGGAGGCTGTGTGCCGCTGGTTGTGAATGTTTGTATTTGGAGGCTCAGGGTGCTGCTGGTTATGGATGTTTGTATTTGGAAGCTGGGTGCTGCTGTTTATGGATGTTTTTATTTGGAGACTTGGTGCCGCTGTTTATGAATGTTTGTATTTGGAAGCTGGGTGCCGCTGGTTGTGGATGTTTGTATTTGTAGGCTGGGTACCGCTGGTTGTAGATGTTTGTATTTGGAGGCTGGGTGTCGCTTGTTATGGATGTTTGTATTTTTAGGCTGGATACCGCTGGGTGTGGATGTTTGTATTTTGGGGCTGGGTGCCGTTGGTTATGAATGTTTGTATATAAGGAAGCTGGGTGCTGCTAGTTGTGAATGTTTTAATTTGGAAGCTGGGTGCCGCTGGTTGTGGATGTTTGAATTTGGAGACTAGGTGCCGCTTTTTAGGAATGTTTGTATTTGGAAGCTGGGTGCCGCTGGTTGTGGATGATTGTATTTGTAGGCTGGGTGCCGCTTTGTGAATGTTTGTATTTGGAGGCTGGGTGTTGCTTGTTATGAATGTTTATATTTGTAGGCTGGATACCGCTGGCTGTAGATGCTTGTATTTGGAGGCTGGGTGCCACTGGTTATGAATGTTTGTATTTGTAGGCTGGGAATCGCTGGTTGTGGATGTTTGTATTTGGACGCTGGGTATCGCTGGTTGTGGATGTTTGTATTTGGAGGCTGGGTATCGCTTGTTGTGGATGTTTGTATTTGGAGGCTGGGTATCGCTTGTTGTGGATGTTTGTATTTGGAGGCTGGGTATCGCTTGTTGTGGATGTTTGTATTTAGAGGCTGGGTATCGCTTGTTGTGGATGTTTGTATTTGGAGGCTGGGTATCGCTTGTTGTGGATGTTTGTATTTGGAGGCTGGGTATCGCTGGTTGTGGATGTTTGTATTTGGAGGCTGGGTGTTGCTTGTTATAAATGTTTGTATTTGTAGGCTGGATACCGCTGGTTGTAGATGCTTGTATTTGGAGGCTGGGTGCCACTGGTTATGAATGTTTGTATTTGTAGGCTGGGAACCGCTGGTTGTGGATGTTTGTATTTGGAGGCTGGGTGCCACTGGTTATGAATGTTTGTATGTGTAGGCTGGGAACCGCTGGTTGTGGATGTTTGTATTTGGAGGCTGGGTATCGCTTGTTGTGGATGTTTGTATTTGGAGGCTGGGTATCGCTGGTTGTGGATGTTTGTATTTGGAGGCTGGGTATTGCTTGTTGTGGATGTTTGTAGCTGTAGGCTGGGAACCGCTGGTTGTGGATGTTTGTATTTGGAGGCTGGGTATTGCTGGTAGTGGATGTTTGTATTTGTAGGATGGGTACCGCTGGTGATGGATGTTTGTATCTGGAGGCTGGGTTCCGCTGGTGATGGATGTTTGTATTTGGAGGCTGAGTTCCGCTGGTTGTGGATGTTTGTATTTGGAGGCTAGGTGCCACTGGTTATGAATGTTTGTATTTGTAGGCTGGGAACCGCTGGTTGTGGATGTTTGTATTTGTAGGCTGGGTATCGCTGGTTGTGGATGTTTGTATTTGAAGGCTGGGAACCGCTGGTTGTGGATGTTTGTATTTGTAGGCTGGGTTCCGCTGGTTGTGGATGTTTGTATTTGGAGGCTGGGTATTGCTGGTTGTGGATGTTTGTATTTGTAGGATGGGTACCGCTGGTGATGGATGTTTGTATCTGGAGGCTGGGTTCCGCTGGTGATGGATGTTTGTATTTGTAGGCTGGGTATCGCTGGTTGTGGATGTTTGTATTTGTAGGCTGGGTATCGCTGGTTGTGGACGTTTGTATTTAGAGGCTTGGTTCTACTGGTTGTGAATGTTTGTATTTGGAGGCTGTGTGCCGCTGGTTGTGGATGTTTGTATTTGGAGGCTGGGTGCCGCTGGCTTTGGATGTTTGTATTTGGAGGCTAAGTACTGCTGGTTGTGAATGTTTGTATTTGGAGGCTCAGGGTGCTGCTGGTTGTGGATGTTTGTATTTGGAAGCTGGGTGCCGCTGGTTGTGGATGTTTGTATTTGTAAGCCGGGTGCCGCTGTTTGTAAATGTTTGTATTTGGAGGCTGGGTATTGCTTGTTATCAATGCTTGTATTTGGAGGCTGGGTGCCGCTGGTTGTGGATGTTTGTATTTGGAGGCTGGGTGCTGCTGGTTATGTATGTTTGTATTTGGAGGCTGGGTACCGCTGGTTGTGGATGTTTGTATTTGGAGGCTGGGTGCCGCTGGTTGTGGATGTTTGTATTTGGAGGCTGGGTGCCGCTGGTTATGTATGTTTGTATTTGGAGGCTGGGTACTGCTGGTTGTGGATGTTTGTATTTGTAGGCTGGGTATCGCTGGTTGGGACGTTTGCATTTAGAGGCTTGGTTCTACTGGTTGTGAATGTTTGTATTTAAAGGCTGGGTGCCGCTGGTTGTGGATGTTTGTATTTGGAGGCTGGGGGCCGCTGGTTTTGGATGTTTGTATTTGGAGGCTAAGTGTCGCTGGTTGTGAATGTTTGTATCTGGAGGCTCAGGGTGCTGCTGGTTGTGGATGTTTGTATTTGGAAGCTGGGTGCTGCTGTTTATGGATGTTTTTATTTGGAGACTTGGTGCCGCTGTTTATGAATGTTTGTATTTGGAAGCTGGGTGCCGCTGGTTGTGAATGTTTGTATTTATAGGCTGGGTACCGCTGGTTGTAGATGTTTGTATTTGGAGGCTGGGTGTCGCTTGTTATGGATGTTTGTATTTGTAGGCTGGATACCGCTTGGTGTGGATGTTTGTATTTTGGGGCTGGGTGCCGTTGGTTATGATTATTTGTATATAAGGAAGCTGGGTGCTGCTAGTTGTGGATGTTTTTATTTGGAGACTGGGTGCCGCTGGTTGTGGATGTTTGAATTTGGAGACTTGGTGCCGCTGTTTAGGAATGTTTGTATTTGGAAGCTGGGTGCCGCTGGTTGTGGATGATTGTATTTGTAGGCCGGGTGCCGCTGTTTGTGAATGTTTGTTTTTGGAGGCTGGGTGTTGCTTGTTATGAATGTTTGTATTTGTAGGCTGGATACCGCTGGTTGTAGATGTTTGTATTTTTAGGCTGGTTGCCACTCGTTATGAATGTTTTGTATTTGTAGGCTGGGAACCGCTGGTTGTGGATGTTTGTATTTGGAAGATGGGTATCGCTGGTTGTGGATTTTTGTATTTGGAGGCTAAGTGCCGCTGGTTGTGAATGTTTGTATTTGGAGGCTGGGTGCTGCTGGTTTTGGATGTTTGTATTTGTAGGCTGTGTGCCGCTGGTTGTGGATTTTTGTATTTGGAGGCTGGGTGCCGCTGGTTTTGGATGTTTGTATTTGGAGGCTAAGTGCCGCTGGTTGTGAATGTTTGTATTTGGAGGCTCAGGGTGGTGCTGGTTGTGGATGTTTGTATTTGGAAGCTGGGTGCTGCTGTTTATGGATGTTTGTATTTGGAGACTTGGTGCCGCTGGTTGTGAATGTTTGTATTTGGAAACTTGGTGCCGCTGGTTGTGGATGTTTGTGTTTGTAGGCTGGGTACCGCTGGTTGTAGATGTTTGTATTTGGAGGCTGGGTGTCGCTTGTTATAGATGTTTGTATTTGGAGGCTGGATACCGCTGGTTGTGGATGTTTGTATTTTGGGGGCTGGGTGCCGTTGGTTATGAATGTTTGTATATAAGGAAGCTGGGTGCTGCTGGTTGTGGATGTTTTTATTTGGAAGCTGGGTGCCGCTGGTTGTGGATGTTTGAATTTGGAGACTTGGTGCCGCTGTGTAGGAATGTTTGTATTTGGAAGCTGGGTGCCGCAGGTTGTGGATGTTTGTAATTGTAGGCCGGGTGCCGCTGTTTGTAAATGTTTGTATTTGGAGGCTGGGTGCCGCTGTTTGTGGATGTTTGTATTTTGAGGCTGGGAACCGCTGGTTGTGGATGTTTGCCACATACAAGAAGGAATGGTAGTTTCAAAAACACATCAGCTTAATTTAACCTTGGTAGGTTTATATTTCAGTGGTATGGTCAAAGTCAGGTTTTAAAAGGGCAGGGTAATGCAGAAAAGGGACAGGGTAATGCAGAGAAGATGCAGAAAAGGGACAGGGTTATGCAGAAAAGGGCAGGGTAATGGTAATGCAGAAAAGGGCTGGGTAATGCAGGAAAGGGACAGGGTTATGCAGAAAAGGGACAGGGTATGCAAATTGTATTGGGCTCTGAAGAACTAAGATAGATAGATAGATAGATAGATTTATTCGTGCATATATATGTCATTGTAACAAACCAAATATCTCATAAAGTTATAACACAGACTGATTAACAAAGTATTAGTGATGATATCTATACTAAAGCACAACATCATTAGAATGCTTTGGATACATACGTGCGTTAACAAAGATTTAATTCAATGTGACAAATATATTACACAGGATAATCCATTAAAGTTATTCAACTTATTTCCAATGGGGTCCTTATGACAAATATAATTATTTGCCAAGATCTCAGTTGTAAGCTGTTTAAATTAGGTTTACTTATACAAAAATAACATGCATGTACTCTTGACCAGTTAAAGAATGATTAAATGTTTGATATCGAACTTTTACAGTTATAATGCAACCGACTGTTAAAACCATATGACACTTTAGCATAATATGACAAAAATCTTTGGACTGATATGCAAGATTAAATGAATAACAATTAATAAAATAGGAAATCTTCCATTTCTGCACATTTCATACCAACAATGAGATGTGATTTCACTTCTTTTTTAAAAGTATTCTTATTTTTCAATTCTTTTAACTTTATTGGAAGACTGTTCCAGTCCTGGATTGCTTGATAAAAGAAAGTATTTAATATAAAACTGTAAGCCTGTGGCACTTTAAAATTTCCAGCACTATGTCTACTGTTGTAAGAATGTGTGGATGAGACTAAAGTAAAATGTTCATGTAAGTATGATGGGCATTTGCTATTAAAGATTTTATGTACATGGTTTAGTCGTAGTTGCTTTATCCTATTTTCTATATTAAGCCATCCAATATCACTGAAAGCCAAGACTTTCAGGGAAGTTCTACAATCATAGCCATAAATAAATCTGACAACTTTGTTCTGAGTGACCTGTAATCTGTTCTTGAATTGTTTAGATATACCACTGTACCAAGATGTCGATGCATAGTCAAAATGGCATTGTATTAAGGAGTTACATAACAATCTTCTTAGATTCATATCTAAAAAACGATTTTGTCTATATAAAAATTTTAGCCTAGAATTAACTTTACTGACAATATTGTTAACAATAGATGCAGCACTGAGATCATTGTCCAGTATATTTCCAAGATATTTAACATATTGTTTAGGCTTTATGATATGGCCATTGCAGTTTACATTAAAGCTATCAACTTTTGTTAGTTTTCTTTTAGACCCAAATAAAATACATTCTGTTTTTCCAAGATGCAAAGACAGTTTGTTGTCAACTAACCACTTACTACAGTTTTCAAGTTCCTTGCCGAGTACATTACTAATAACAGACAGATCTTTGTGTGAGAAAAGGATAGCACTATCATCTGCATATAATATTAATTTACATTTTTCACTTATGCTTATACTCATATCATTGACATAGCATAAAAACAGCAACGGTCCAAGTATGCTTCCTTGAGGAACGCCACAAGAGATGTTCATGAATTCAGACGTTGTATTATTTACATTGACAACTTGTTTACGTCCAGATAAATATGATTGAAACCACTCAATTGAATCCACACCAATTTCTTTTAACTTCTGACATAGAATTTTGTGATCTACGGTATCGAACGCCTTTTGAAGATCCAGCATAATCATTCCTGTATATAGACCTTTGGAATTTTGTTCTTTTATATGGTCGGTCAAATGAATTAGGCAGGAGTCAGTTGAATAGTTACATCTAAAACCACCCTGAAGTTCGTATAATAATCCATGTTTAACAAGAAAAGATTCTAGTTGGTTGTATACAACTCTTTCTAAGATTTTTGAAACTATACATAGTATGCTTACAGGTCGATAGTTTGAAACATCAGATCTGTTGTTTTTCTTAAACAATGGTTTAACTTTAGCATTTTTGAGTTCAGATGGTACAATGTTACTTGTGATAGAACTGTTTATCAGAAATGTTACTGGTATCTTTAAAAATGGTGCAGCATCTTTTAAAAATCTTGCAGGAATGTTATCTAACCCTGTGCTTTTTGAACAATTTAGTTTACATAGTTCCTTGTAAATGTATTCTTCACTAACAGTGTGAAGTTTAAATTTAACAGAGTCAGGATTTCTATCTTTATAAAATCGTTTAAAACAGACAGACTCATAGTTAAACAAATTGAAGGACAAAGGTAGTTTTTTTACTAAAGTCGAGGCTACAGTAGTAAAAAAAGTATTAAAGTGATTTGCAATCTTACATGGTTCAAAACAATTTTCATCATCAATGTTCAAAACAATATTTGGAGAAGATTTACTTTTACTACTATATCCAAGATTTTTTAAATCTGACCACAGCTTTTTTGGATCATTTTTATTTTCTTCCAGCTTGTTCGACATATATTCCGATTTGGCCTTAATTACTTCTTTCTGAACAAGGTTTCTGTAAAAACGATATTTATCTAACATCTCCTTCTGTTTGTATTTTTTGAATTTGAAATAAAAAGCATCTCTTTGACTGATGAGTTCCAGAATGTTAGAATCTAACCATGGTTCACTTCTTTGTTTTAGTCTGACTTCCTTAACAGGAGCAACAGTGTTCAAAACTGACAGAAATGTTTCTTTAAAAGACAGCCATGAATCTTCTACAGTTTTTGCAATAAACATGTTTGACCAATCGCAAAGTTTAAGTTTGTGAATAAAATGATCTACATTGTAATGTTTCAAAGACCTTACAACAACATTCTTATGCATATTATACGTCCCTTTCTGTGTTTTACGCGTACAAAATACAGGCAAATGATCACTGAGACCTATCGGAAGAGTACCAGACTGAACAATCTTGTTTTGATGGCTACATAAAATGTGATCTAACACAGAAGAAGAGGACTCTGAGATTCTGGTAGGGTCATTTATGATCTGTTTTAGATTAAAGATATTAAGAACTTGTTCAAACCTTTTAAAAAGAGCTGATTTCTTTGCAAAAAAACAAATGTTAAAATCACCAAGGATGTACCATTCTGTGTCAGATCTAACCATAGATAAAACATTTTCAAAAATATCAACAAAATCTGTTTGTTTAGGTGGTCTATAACATGACCCTATTAAAATAGGTTTGGTTTTTGGTAATAAAATATCAGCCCACACTGCTTCAAGATTGTCATTTTCTAGGTCCCGTCTTTCGGTGAACGCCAGATCTTCATTAACGTATAAGCATACTCCACCACCTTGTCTGTTCCGGTCCTTTCTGATCACATTGTATCCTTGAATTTGTATTTCCGAGTCCATAACTGAATTGTCCAGCCAGGTCTCTGAAAACGCTATGGCTGCAAATCTATATTTTGACATTAAATGTCTCACTTCGGGCAACTTTGGTAATAGAGATCGTATGTTGAAATGAATAAAATGAAGTCCTTTAAGTTCAAAGCAGTTAAAATTACTACAAGATTCAGCAAAACTATTGTCATGTAAATCTGGCAGAATTCTATCATGAATATCGTTTAAATCATCACAAAGATAAAAAGGTAATAATTTAAAAGTACATATCCGACAAGTGAAATAGAAAGATCCATTAGATTTGCATACGTTTGAGTAAAAAGAATCACTTATATAACCTGAGCATCTTATATGTGTCCGGATTTCACAAAAATCACAGTTGACAGCTTTACTACGGGCAGTTACACCTTTTCCACAAACCGAACAAGGAAATTTAGGTTGTCTCCCTTTTTTCATATTTGAAAATCCCGAATTATCAGCATACTTGTCCTGTTCAATAGGTCCAGGGTGAGGGTGCACGTCACCACTTAGTAGAAGGAACACGAAAAATATATATCTTGGATTAACCTTGGCATAATACTGCTGCAGCCAATTGTATAAAAGTTGGTTAGATTTAACCGCTGGTTAAAGTTGTCCAGCGGTTAACTTTAACCAAGTTGGCCATTTTATCCAAACCGTTTATCCGTTTGTATAAAGGCAGAAAATGCGGCGGCTAAGTTAACCAACTTGGACAACTTTAACCTAACCAAAACTTCATAAAAATACCCACAATGCACTGGTAAACAAGGTTCCGGTCAGTGCGTGTTTACCGCATTTTTCTGTTAACATCATAGACTTGTTTGGCATATACAACGACATTACGAAAAGGTTGTTGAATTTTAATGAAAAAAAATACCCATCAAATCCATTACACATCCAATATCCATTAAGTAGCGTAAACATGTACCTATTACTTTAATATACACCAATATATAGGGCTTATGGTGTACCTTTGAAAATGAAAATGACAAATGAAAATCTAATATATCATGGTACAGTAAACTTAGTACCAATTTAATAAAATCGCACTTACCTATTTCAAGTGCATATTTCCTCTTTATAGAATTTTGTGCATCGGCAGATTTAATGACAAACTTCATTAAATCTGCCCAGCATATTAAAATGGTAAATATTCAACCAAATACCTGAAAAAACTGTCAACAATGTATACGCTCCTTCTGTCAAAAATAGTTTGATAAATATTACACATGCAACATCTCAACGGATAAGCTCATTCCGGAAACAGGGGTATTTAACTTTTAATGTGCACAATATTGTTGATATTGCATCAAATAAAAATGCATGAGCATGTAAACATCATTCATATAATCTTCTTTAATATACCGTAACAAGTTTTAAGTGAATACCAGTTGCCAATAAATTGTATTTGCTAACCCGAAATAAAAAGTGTCACTTTCATTAAAATGCAATGGCTTCGTCCATTTAAGTGTGTGTTTTTTGTAGAAGATGCCATCTACGGAATGTATAGTCAGTTTCAACTTTGTCCTTGAAAAAATCAAATGAGTTTTGTATGGGACCATTCCTTTTGATACTAATTTAATATATTTATCTTGTTTTTTATATGTTGACATTATATGTTATTCAAAGTTGACATTAAAACGTTTAGTTTTATATGTTATTCAAATTAGTATTATTATTCAAATTTAAACTCATTTATATTATAAGTGACTTTTGGTATCAGTATCAGTACAGAGAAATTATTAGTTTACAATTTAACCCTCTCAGCATAATACAATGTATTATTAATAACTTATTCTCTATATGGCCTTAGATAAACCATTGCGTGAATTCATTTCCACTTACCAGGACCACAAAATCAACAGATATGAAATATAATTTATTTTCTTTATTTTCATAAAACTATGTAAATAAATTCAAAGTCAGTGTGTAACAACACACACATGTATTTAAGATTAATAAAATCTTTAATGTTAGTGTTGAAGAGACATGCAAATTTATTTTACAAACAACAAGTCAATAAAACCACACTCTAGCAATAATGTATTTATTTTATCATATTTGTTATAAGATTTTTTTTAAAACCAACCATTCATCATTTATACAAAATGTTCGTTACTATCCCCCCCGCCCCTTCGAAGAAGAGGGGTATATTGCTTTGCACATGTCGGTCGGTCGGTCCGTCGGTAGACCAAAGCTTGTCCAAGTGATAACTCAACAATATCTGGACGTATGTTCATCAAACTTGACATGAAGGTTGGGTCTGACCAGTAGATGACCCCTATTGACTTTGGGGGTCATCTGGTCAAGGTCAAGGTCACAGTAACCTTTAACGCATAAAAGTTAACAAATCTTCTCCCAGTGAAATCTCAACAATGCCTGAATCTATGATCATCAAACTTGACATGGAAGCTGGGCCTGACCAGGAGATAACCCTTATTGATCTTAGGAGTCATTGGGTCAAAGATCAAGTTCACAGTGACTTTGAATGTGAAAATGTTTCAAATGATAATTCGACAATGCCTGCACCCATGGCCCTCAAACTTGTCTTGGAGTTGTGTCTGACCTGTAGATGACCCCTTATGATTTTAGGGGTCATCGGGTTAAAGGTCAAGGTTACAGTGACCTTGAACGAAAAAAGCTTGTCTGTGTGATAACTTGTCAATTCCTGCACCCATGGTCCTTAAACTTGACATTTATATTTTTGGTGACCAGCTGATGACTCCTATGGGTTTTGAGGTCGTAGAGTCAAAGGTCATGGTCAAAACACACTCTATCCTCAAACATTGAATGGTCATAATCTTAAAACTGCCTCAACGGCATCCAATGTCAGTGACAAATCAGCTGTCATTTCGGTCCATGCATATTTCATACAATTGTCAATATAATCCTGACAACATGGCGCTCAAGGGGGGGGGGGCATAATGTTTGACAAACATCTTTTGTAAAAACTATTTTTACAGTAAATGCAGTCCTGTGTCAATTTAATTAATGTCAAATACTGTTGTTTATTTTCCAATTCAGCCATTAACTGTCAAATGAATAGTTTACAAAGAAAATCATTAAGAGTGAAATTTAAATATAAAATGACTATTTTGGTACATTCCAATTAAAAACAATAATCAAACTAAACATTGTTTCAACATGACAAGTGGTATTTATTATTTCTTTTATATAACACTCCCCATTAGTATGATAATTTGAATTGCAAGAAAAAGATCTAAGATATCAAATTTGATGGATAATATAATAATTAACAATAATCATTTTTTATTTAACCCTATCAATACAAGATAGGACGTTGACAATTAAGCCCTCTGGGAGCAGCAATTTGAAACGTTTTCTATTCCTCTCATGAACTTTTAAGTTCCTGTTTGTGGTGTTTCCTAAAACAGGAGTCTGTCAGATGAACTTGGTCATCAAGTGGCTAGTACCGCTACACTCTGAAGAATAGTAAAATGAATATTTTAAATCATAACAATCCTGTATGTGCGTTTAAATAGGCATTTGAACATATTTTAAAGGTAGATGAATGATATTTTGCCAATGAAGGGAACGCCCCTTTAAAACACCATGAAAACTAAACTATATAAGTTACAAGAACTGGAATGTCAAAACATGATTTTAATGCAACAGAATGCAATTTGGTCTCTATAGTACTCAAATGTTCAAATTTAAACTATTTAATAAGCAATAAAGCAGAAGTATAAAAATCCATGCTTTACATTTGAATGTTCCTGTAAAACTTTCCCTTAAGTGGAGTATTCAAGACAATTTGACATCAGGCAGTCAAACAGACTTACAAACAGATATTCAACATATTACCCATAACATGTGATAGGGTAGGCATTCTTAATAATTCCTATTAAGTATTGCTCTCACTTTATTTTATGATATTTATGTTCATTGTTATCAATGAAGGTTGAATTATGAAGAAGCCAATTATTATATATAAATATAAATGTATTTTCTTTTATTCAAATGACTGTACTGAGTATACTGCTATATTTACTGAAATATGTTTTCAATTTCACAATATAGTTTTGTTAACAATCTAACCTGATAATGCTATGTATATCCTTACTGCTCGTGAAGTATTAGATCTGGTGTTGGTTCCATTCCCTGCTGTAGCAGACATGTGTAGAACTTATCAACACTGGTTCTTCTGACTTTGGATGGTAAAACCACTCAACTGAAACATACATTTATTATATACAATAAGAGATAAATAATGTATCTGTCTTTTTATCTATAACATGTTATTTGCAGGATACAGTTAGGTCTCAAATCACAAATAGCTTACATCTAGTCATTTATATCACGCACGCAAGCACGCACGCACGCACCCACACACACACACTTCTTTATGTGTGGTGAGAGTGGTCTAGTGGTACATGTGTCCGCCTCTCATCCAAGAGGTTGTGGGTTCGATCCCCACTAGGGGTACTTTCTCATGGCCTCTCAAAAAGGACACAGTACTGGTTTCTGCCCAGGAAACGGAATCGAGAGTGATCTTATAAGCTATCAGCTTTCGTCTCAATCGAGCTAAAATAAATTAGTATAAACCAATAATATAATTACATACTACTGAACAGTAGCAATTATCCTCCTGTGTGCCTCAACCAGGGTGTATTGAAAGAAAGTTGGAGAAATAGACTTTAGAATGGGTAAGATTCCTTGAAAATGACGTCATAGCTGTCAACTTCTCAATGTTTACACGCGGTTTAGTTTGATTGTAAATATGTGGAAATGAAACAAAATATGTTTAAAGCGAGGTTGTATCTATACACAGTAAGGGCGGGACCTGCAAGCAATTGTTGGTCTCGACCCAGAGTCGTGACTAGTGTAAGATTATGGAATAATATGCACACAATAACAAGGTAAATATCGTTCTCAAAATGCAGCTTGTTGTCACTGTTTTTGTTTCAAGATTCCTTGGATAAGTTTTATGCATAAATTGGGTCACAAATAAGAAATTGTTTTTTTCTTACCTCTAAATTCATCACTGTCATGGATATCGATGTTATACCATTTGTTTTTTATTTAGGCAGAGTCCATGTGTCTGTAAAATCGTTGAAATAAGTTTGGAATCGAGCTTGTTTATGTCTGGTCCGCCATCTTTGTTTTGGATAAGTCAGTTAACCATACTCCCAGTGGTCGGTTAAATATTGTCCAAAAGTTAGCCGAATCACGCGCTGGTTAGGATAACTTATTTTTTATACAATCGGTTTACGGATAACTTGACCAAACCAGGGAGATAACCAAAAGATAACCGCTGGTTAGGACTTATCCACGTTTATACAATTGGCTGCATTAGGTTTTTAATAGTTCTCATGGAGGATACAAAATGGCTGGGTGCCACTTCAACCACTGGGGGCGAAAGGTACGAAAGAATTTCAAACGTGAAAATACTTCTTTTTGTAGAGTCGAAACAGTTGACAAGTGTTTTTTCGCCTGGAGAATATTTATGTTTTGTTTTAGGCTGGTTGGTATCGTTGTATTCCACTGCCTTTAAATATATTTGAAGAAGTATACAGGCGACTAATATTCCACGAAAAGCCACCATCTTGAACGACTAGACTGTTAGCTCCTGTATTAAAACGAAATTAAATGTCTCACCAATACGTCCAGAAGAAAAAGTGACAGTGTTGAAAAAATAATTAACTCTTCCTTTTTACTAAGCTTGTAAGTCCCTCTTCGGTTATTTCTACGCCGGGATCCGAACACTATCAAGCGTTTACGTTATATCTCCAGTGGAATTGTTGTTCGATTTTGTTGAATTTGTCATAAACGGTATGGTTGTTGGCAAAATGATTGTTCACTGTTGATTTCCCATCTTTTAAGTTAAAGTTCCGTCTTTTTCCTCTTTGTAACTCGATTTTTTGCGCCGACGTCAAAGCAAATTTGAAGTTTTCCAAAGTTCTCACAAACCATCTTGATGAAAATTGTACCATAAGACGTGAATTTTAATTTGACATCGTTTGATAATATTTTTTTGAATATTGCTTAAGAAATAATGTTAAAATAATTTATTTTTGTGAAAAATATATAAGAGCGTCATTTTTTTACAACTTGTTATGATGACGTCATTTCCGTTTCCGGATATAAAGATATAATGGCTTTGACAGAAAAATGTCAGAAATGTGTTTCATTGAAGTAGTTTCAGGTTTCAACTCTTAAATATGTTAAGATTGTATGTGTTTATTGTCACGTAATATGAGTTTAAACAAAAGTAAGGAAATATTTGATTGTCCTAGGCATTACATTTTATGATGGCAGAATGCGCACATGCTGGTCTCGCTGAGGAAAGAATGGTGCAGCCAAAGCAACTCCTCACAAGGTGAAATGGGGCTATATAGGAATCACGCCCATTGTCACAGTTCACAAGGTGAAGTGGGAGCTATATAGGAATCACACCTGTTGTCACATTTCACAAGGTGAAGTGGGGGCTATATAGGAATCAAACCTGTTGTCACAGTTCACAAGGTGAAGTGGGAGCTATATAGGAATCACGCCCGTTGTCACAGTTCACAAGGTGAAGTGGGAGCTATATAGGAATCACGCCCGTTGTCACAGTTCACAAGGTGAAGTGGGGCTATATAGGAATCACGCCCATTGTCACAGTTCAAAAGGTGAAGTGGGAGCTATATAACCTGTACGAAATTAACCGCCTGGTTATGAGCAGGAAACCAGGCGTCAAAATCAGACTAAAACCAGTTGGTTTAAAAAATTTAAATCTAGCACTCATATGGATAACCAAGCGTCAAATTTAAAACCAAGCGTCAACCAAGCGGAAAAGAGGCGTCTATATGCTAACATTATGCAAATGAGCTGGTTTTAAATTCCAGCTGGTTTTTAAAAAACCAGGCGTCAAATAAACCAAGCGTCAAAAAACCAAGCGTCAAAAAACCAGGCGTCAAAAAAAAAACCAGGCGTCAAAAAAATAACAGACGTCAAAAATTGGCATTACTTGAACACAACCAGTTTGAGTTAAGAACAATTTATAGTTCGGAAAACAGGACAATAAAACATTGTTTAATATATTTTCTTAATAAAGGCACAGCTGAAAATGTTATTTTTTTACACATTTTTACTATCACTTATTGTTTTAAGAGTTCATATTCTGTGTTTAATATGTTTTCGACAGAATGAACCTTGTTCCGTTATCGCCCCATTTAGTTCTGCTGCTGTTGCTGATTCTGCTTCATTCTTTCTGCACTATCTGGGAACGTAATCTGTTAAAATAAATTTAAATGTATTTATTCAAATGATGATTTCCGGATCTATAGCTATAATTACAAGAGGAATGTAATTGTTAGAAGATAATTCATAGTTTTAATTACCTCATGCCGACATGGATTTATATTTGTAAATCATAAAAAGAATTAAGTTTCAAAGGTGAAACTAAATGAAATAACAGTCAGCAACCCACCATTTTTAGCATGTTCTTTTAAGCTTTCCAACTTTCCCATCAAATCTTGTTGGTCACAGGATCCTCATCTTTGTCACAGACACAATATTGGTCATCTATGGTAATTAAATAGGATCATTAGGCACACACATACACACCCACATGATCATCAATAAATAAGTGATTAGATCATGCTCAGGCTTAACACTGTATAAAGAAGAGTATATATAAAGTTAAATGCAGCTTATACTTTCATGTAATAGAAATCGTGCATATATCCATATGCTTAAACACATTGTATTTGTAACAATCACCAGGTTTCAAAACATCCCATTGGGACATTGTGTTAATGGAGGTTCAGGGAGCAATGTACAGAATGATTAACTGCTGCCAGATAAATAATTGCAAAAACATTATACTTAATAACAAACCATTTTGTATTTATGTTCTTTTTACTGTGTAATAGTATTAAAGATACATGTTGAAACTGTTCTTACCTTTCAAATGATAAGGAAAAAGGTTTATCCACACAAAATATGAGCTCCAGAAACCGCCATATGTTTACATGATTCTTCTCCATACATTTGAATTTCCTACACAGATGAATGTTTACTTGATGCTGATTGGCTTAGATAAAACCCTTCAGGAAGCTTTATTGCCTGACTTTTGAATGGACTGATAAGCCCAGGCTGTTATATACCTGGACTCATGGAGGGAGAAATTTGGAAGCACTACCAGTATTAAACTTTTAAGCAGTATAATGCTTACTGTTCTTCTAAATATAAATGTTTATTGCTATGAATTTATTATTTGCTACTTTTAACATAACAAAATAAATCTATAAATTTAGAAACATTACAGCACAAAATATATATTATTATTATTAATAAATATTAATAATGATTTTTTTTTGTATGCGATCATTTATTCAAGCTTCATCATAGTAATTTGTCAAAGATAAGTTCTGAAATTAAGCAGAAATTAAAAATCATTCTCAATTTAAGTCAAATTAAAAAGAGTTTGAAATGCAGAATGTGGTTTTAATGTGAATGTTTACTTTGAAATGAATAATTTTCAAAAGAAATTCTAATGCATAATGCTTATATACAGTAGAGAACAGTATTTTTTCAATGATCTTCCAGTTTCATTTTTTATTCCCTTGTAATTTTATCACATTGGGAAACAATTATTAGACTTTAGTCACCTTGAGTGGCAATTTCTTTCTGTATTCCGGTGGAAAATTATAAAAAAATGAAACTTTAATGTGACCATTAAAGATAATTCCATAGTTGTTTAAGTTTCTTGGAGGCTTTAATTTTTCCTAAGTTCCTTTTGACGCTTGGTTTGAAATTGACGCCTCAATACTTAGAGGCTGAAAAATTGTTACAGTTCCTTTTGACGCTTGGTTTGTAAATGACGCCTCCTTTACTGAGAAAAATGACGCCTGGTTTGGCAAGAATTTGACGTGTCCTGCTCTTGTCCAGTTGGTTTTACACACGTCGAGGCAAAAACCAGTTGGTTGACGCCTCTTTGACGCCCGTCAACCAGCTGGTTGACGCCTGATCATTTCGTACGGGAGGGTTCACACTTGTTGTCACTTTTCACAAGGTGAAGTGGGAGCTATATAGGAATCACTACCGTTGTCACAGTTCACAAGGTGAAGTGGGAGCTATATAGGGTTCACACCCGTTGTCACAGTTCACAAGGTGAAGTTGGAGCTATATAGGGTTCACACCCTTTGTCACAGCCATCATTCACATTTTGTCCGATCCATATCTTTTTCATTCATAGTCAGATTTTACAATTATTTGGCAGAATTGACTAATATATCATCAGGAAGTTTTAACACTAGACGTGTGTCCTGACCTTTAAGGTCACTGTCACAGCAACCTTTTGAACTTTGTATGTGTTGTTCATAATGGTCCTTTCCATTTTTGTCCTGTCCATGTCTTTCTCATTCATGATCAGATTTTAAAATAGTTTGGAAGAAGTGACCACAATAGCATGAGAATGTGTACAAGACTGTGTCCATACCTTCTCGGGTTTAACATCACAGCAACCATCAAAACAATTAGTATGTTTTGCTACATAAGACTTACTGATGATATCAATATCCATATCATTATCATACAGGGTTAGATTTTAAAATTATTTATCATTCCAACACTTGAGCATGCGGGGCTATTAATCACATTCCATGATAGCTCTAGTCTGAATAATCACCTCAAGTAAATTGTAATGGGTTTCAGTGTTGTTTTTTTTCAGCCCTTTTAAGGGCCCATATTCGGACCCATTCCGTCCTGAAAAAAGCATATATTTATCCCTACCATGGTAAAAAAAAATATTTTTGTTATTTTTTTAAGAGGATGAGCACTTAACAAATGTAGCAAATTGTGCCATTCTTGGATATGTCCATGGTTTTTTTGAATAAATGGTTTGGAAACAAGTTAAACATCATATGAATCATGTCAGTATTTTCCCCGTTTTGCCAAAACAGCACGTAAGTTTTCGTTCATCGAAAGGCCTGCCACCATTCCCTTTAAAAGTGGAAAAGAAATACTGTGTTTAATGTTTTTGTTGAAAAAAACATTGGACATTATTATTTTATGTTTGAAGTAATTTTTTGCTAAGAATGCAAGGTAATGGGAGATGATGTTTTCGATTTAAGAATTTTGTTTGATCCCTACTGAGATCCAGTTACACATTTCTTTGCAAGCAACATTGCACTTCCCGTCATGTGCAGTTCTTAGGAAGAAGTTTTAGAAAAAAAAATCTTTCAGCAATCACCACGTTCCTGAAGCTTCCTTTTCTGTTCTTGTATAAATCATAAAATCAAGTATTATAATTATTGAATACCCATTTCTATGTTTCAGTAACCAGTATTACCCATCCACAGATAAGGATAAAACGGAATACTGAGTAGTATAGTTAATAATTAATTTATATAATTATAATTTTCTTATATATTTTTGACATTTACCAAAATCTACTTTATTTAAAAAAAAAATGGAAATAGTTCCAAAGGCAGGTAACTAATGAAAGAAAGCCTCACTTGCGATTCCTAAGTATAAATGGAGGGATTTTGAGAATATCAACAACATAAATTTGATCAATGAAAAAGCATGGCCAAACGCCAACTGTCACATAAGGTACCATTCTATTCAATTCTATCTTATTCTGTCAATTCTAGGTTTCCTGATGGCAAGTGACATAACCAACATGTTCACATTGTTGTGATACTGGGTTCATCTCCAAATGTTGGCTTTATTGCACCTATCATGAGCTACTTAATATAAAATGTGCAGCAGTGGATTTACTCAAAATGTTGAACCCATCAATTGAAACTGGTATGCCAGACATGTGTTAATCGAGTCTGTTGTATAGGCGATTCCCCTGCGAAATGTGACCATGGTTCACCATGTTCATCCATGGTCAACCATGGTCAATCATTGGTTCTACATAGTCAAACCAGGTTCTACTAGGTAACCATGGTCTTGAACCAGGATTGACCATGGTTGACCAAGACCACAATATATAAACCATGGTCCACAATGATCAACCATGGTCTAACCAGGTTCTACTAGGTAACCATGGTCTTGAACAATGATGACCAAGATCACAATAAATAAACCAAGTTTAGTCAGCCATGATAGACCATGGTCTAATATAAGACAGTTATAAACCATGGTCTATTTCAAGTGAACATGGTCAAGGTAACAGACCAATTGTTTGGCAGTTGACCATGATGGGCTTAAATGTAACCTTGTATACATTATAATTAAAACTTGTATTGCCAATTAAATACAGAATAAAATATAACTTAAACATTTCCAATTTTATTACACTTACCTGCTTTTTTTATCAGATCGTCCAAGATAGAGATAATCACAATGGGAGCTGGTATTGATCTCACTATTAGACAGTGTTATAAAAAAATAACACTTCAACTAATAGAATTGAAGACCAGTGAGGGTACAGTATTAAATTAATCCAGGAAAAACATGCTGATGGTCTAATTGAATTCGTGGCTGTCCGAATTTGATGGTTGACGCAATATATAGAGATATCCTGAATTGCCCTATTTGCTAAAATACTTTAATTTACAAAACATCTTTGCCAGCACTGGTTAATTAGTTGTCAAACAGGTTTAAGGTATATTGTTTACAGGTTCACTAAACTTAAAACGACTCTACAATCATTGAAAATGACACAATCCGATGTCCGGTGTTGATGTTTTTTTCTCACCCACTTCCGGTATCGCTTACGGATCGCTTACGTCTTTATTAATTATAAATAAAATTAAAATAAAATTGAAAGGATAACGATCTCTATGAATGTGAAAATATTGCAATTAATTTGACAACTTGTTATCGATTGCCTCACATATATAACAAAATAGTCTTATTCTTTTACGGTTACGCGTTTTAGAGAACGCTCTTCACTGGCGGAGGTAATTTCGAACTTCAGCCGTGTTCGACAACGCGCCAAATAAATTCAGTGTTATTTCTTCGATTTTAGGTAAGTTAAAACAAAGTAATTGGTGTTATTAAATAACTTTAATAACTATCTTTTACACTAATATTATTGTTTAAAACGACATTATAACATTTAAAAGTTGTGAGCAAATAAGTTCTTTGTTATATGTTTTCGCGACAAATGTACAAAATACGTTTGTGTAGAAACACAGTTTAGCGAGTGTTTTTGAGTAGCATACAGCTAATTCTTCATTGTTATATATTTTTTAACAACTATTATATATGTTTATTAAGGTAATTGTTAATGAAACTTCTGTTGAGCTAGTTTTTATCTAGAAGTAGGAACAGTTGTCAGTCATCTTTCATAGTTTATGATAGTTATTATTTTCAATATTTTTACCATAACATCACATTTTTCATGATCTCAAATCACTTATCCTGTGTTGCCAATTAATAAATTTGTCTATTAAGAAACTTGATGCTAAGTTAACGAGCCATGTTTTGTCTTTTATTTTCACATTTTTGTTAACCTGTTCAGCCAAATAAACTGAAGTGTTGTTTCATCTATTTTAGCCAGCCTATAGCCTATAGGAGCTTGCAAAAACAAATCGTCCGTCCACACAAGAATCAATTAGATTTCTGTGAAGGAGATCTCATTAAACAGAGAATGAGAAAAACATTCTAAGCCATAAATTGCCAAATCCCTCAGTAAGTTGATGTTTTTTTAAAGCACATTGAAAGATTCTCATCCTGATTTAAAAACAAATATGGCATATGTGTGGAACTTATTTGCTAATGCACATAGGTGACACCCTATGAATGTACTGTCCATGACAAAATCAAATTCAATAAAATTAAACATGATTATTGTGTATAGTTTGGTTATTTTTGCAGTTACCATTATTCATCAAATAAAACATTTTGGAGTGGGTGGTGACAGACAGGAATGAGAATCTTTAAAAAAAAATCAGACTCAATAAAAATGAGCTTTTTGGTTCGAAAAAATATAGTAAGCGGTCATTAATTAATATACCTGTGACATTGAAATTCGCACTGATTTAATAACCAACTCACCTTAAGTTATTGGCATTTTTTTGCAGTAAAAAACAATATTAGAAATATTTTTCAGGTTGGAAGATGGATGTCAAAGTCTCAGTCATAAGCCTCAACAGTTAAGAAAATGTCATGGTCGAATCATTTTTGTCATCAAATGTATTAAGGAAACGGACTGCAGTCTTCAGAGACTAATTGTGAATGTCAAGGACTGAATAAAGCAATATACTGGGACCTTACTTATTGTGTAAGACAACCGCCATTTGAGAAAGAAAATGAGGAAATAGGAGGAACATATTACCGCACTGCAGTATAGAATCAACCCTGTGTTACAACTTCCATGTGAGTTGCTGTCGGCATCAACATTGATACAGATGCCATTTTGGAAACTGTTAAAAAAGTTATGCCATCTTAATTAAAGAAGAAGTGAAAAACAGTTCCTGTATAGGGTAGGTTAACCTAAACTAGATGCTTAAAAAGTTTGTCATGTTGCAGTGATAAATAAATTTGAAACTTACAAAAGAACCCTAAAGAAGAAGAATCATCTTTAATGATTACATCACCCGGCAAGGAGTATACATAAAAAGTGAAAACTGTTATACATGGACTCTGGACTTCCTGACAAAACCATAAATATGTCATATTTTGTAATGATTGGTATTGTTTCATTTTAAATTTTTAAACCATTATAAAACATTTAGTGAAGTGGTGTTATAGATTTATGTGTGTTCAATTGCATAACTTATTTTTTTTTAATATCTTTCAAATGTTTTTGTTTTGTAAGGTTTTTTTCTGTAAATCTGTTGTTTTAACTGACCTCGAAGTAAATAAGTTGTAACATAGATATTGTTTCTAATTAATGTCACAGATCTTGCCCAACGCAAACATATAGAGCTATAACAAATGTGTTGTGACTTGTGCTAAGCACTCAATATTAAAAGGGAAATATTTTAGAACTTTTTAAGAATTATGTTTTGACTCAATTATTTTCCTGACTAAATATTTTTCCATATAAGTCAACAAATGTTAATGAATTTCCTACTATATCTGCTCTTAATTTTGGAATGATTTTGTATTTTTAGCTACTTTATTCCAGGGGTAAACCATGGATATATTTTGGTGGTATTCCTCGCAAAGTTTACGGCTGGTATTCCAGTGGTATTGTGGAGTACCAGCCTTAAACCGTAAGTGGAAGACCACCAAAATTCACCGCTGATATACCACTGAAATTCCAGTGGTATACTGCCAAACTTTTTACTGGGGACCTCACCTGAACAATGTCTGAATATTTCTCTGAATACTGTCTGAGAAACTTGTCTGAACAACCCTCTGAATTATGTCTGGATTGTTCCATTTTCAGCCATTTTTCAGCAGCTCAGCCAATATTCAGAAATAAAAGTCTGAATAAAAGTCTGAAATTTAACTGAGCAGTGTTGTCGGACATAATTCAGAAACATATAACAACGCTGATTTTTTCTGAATTAGTGTTACAGACTTGATTCAGCTTTTGCAATTTCAGGTTATCTGCACACATTCAGCAATGATTCAGATGGTATTCAGACAAATTTTCAGCAAAATTCAGCTAAATTCAGATGATATTGACAGACCATACTTTTTCATGAGGGAAGTTTAAGAAACTAACAGCACAAAAACTGCATTGTTGAGAATGCAGTTGAATTTGATGTAATTGTCTTATGGCTTATAGAAATATTTATCAGTCTAATACCTTAAACCCTAAATTATGCCTACTTTATTACACTACGTCCTAGTTGGTTTGATAACCTGACAACATACATAGAATCTTTAACTGAAATAAAAAAGAGTTTATCCATTATTAGATTAACAGGTATGGTTTTTACATTATCTGTTTGTGATTATTGATTTGTTTAGCTTGCCTGAGCACAAAGTGCTGAAGGTGAGCTTTTGTGATCACTCTATGTCCGTCATCCGTGCATCACCAAGTAATATATGTCAGTCATGGTTTTCTGACCATGGTTCAACCTTGGTTGACCATTCTTTTCTGACCACGATTCAACCTAGGATGACAATGGTTTATAGACCATGGTTCAACTGTGGTTGACCATGGTTTATATACCATGGTTCAACTTGGGTTGACCATGGTCTGTCAAAACCATGGTTGTAGACTGTGGTCCATTTGTTATTTTGTTAAACCATGTCATAACCATGGTTTAACCATGGTTAAATAACCATGGATGAACATGGTGAACCATGGTCACATTTCGCAGGGGTAAGGGCTTCAATGATTGTATGCTTGGGTAAGTGGTGTGCATTTATTTATTGTCCTTTCTTATTATTTTAAACAAGCCTGAGAGGAAATGATGAAGAACCAGCCATCCGGCCCACCCGCTAAGCTGCCCATCCGGCCAAGCTGTACTTGGTGTACGCCAACATGCCAACATGCGGTAATTTGTTAGAACTTTAAGATCATATAATTGAAAATTGTATCCAAACTGAAGCATAATATGTCATAAGCAATAAAACAAAACTTACTACACATTTAATGCAGTATGTACCCAAAATGGTTTTAAACAACATTTAAGTGACAAACAATGATCCAGATGCCTGTGCTTCAACAATCACAGCAACACAATGAGATCCTTATTTTAAAGATGCACTCTAAAAATAGAGTTACCACAGTTAATACAATTGTTTTAATATACCAAAAAGGATGAATAAATGTCAAAAACAATGGTTCTTATGAGTTTAATTTGAAAGAAAGGTGCAGAAAACACGTTATTTCTACCATATGAACTGATTATCAGAAGATCAGAGTAAATCTTTTACATGTAGCATTCACCAATCATTTAATATTTTTTTGCATTTTCAGCTAGTAAATGCATGGTCATAATCTTGTTATTAGTAATTATTATTTTCCAAAAGTGCATTGTTTAGTAAGTAGTTTAAGGTTTATCACTCAATTTATGTTTGTTTTATATGTGTTTGTATTGATTTTGAATAAGAGTGTGACTTTAAAGGAATATTGCTACCTTACATTAATTCATTAATTCATTCTTATCAATCATTAGTACACATTCATTTATTCATTCATTTATTCAGTTTCTTTTATTGAAAAACTTCTCAGGGCAAAAGAAATTAAAAGTGTGCCAGTTTCATTAAGATTAGAGCCTTTTCCCTTCATGTATTAAAAAACCCGACTTCAATACACTCAAAATGCCTTCTACAACACTAATTTATTGTTTATTTTTATAGCCAGCCTGATTGCTGAAGCCACAGGTATTTTCAAGAACAAGAACCTGTGCTGGTCAAAACGTGGTCTGGTATGGTATTCCATACCGGCTCTCGGCAAGGATTTCCGAGAAAGGAATACCGTCTCTAAGTAAGAAGAAATTGTAAGCATGTCTGGTTTCAACGCTTTCAAAATGCATCTGGGATTCTTGGTACTCAAATTAGTTGAGATTAACCTTGGAATGGTTAAAAGCCGATAGCAAAATGTCACATGATCACTAATTTTCAAGAAAAACTTTACTTGGTCAGATTATTCCAATGCATATAAGGAAATAATGGCTCTTCAATGGTTTGTGGCTTACCATTTGACAGAAATGGCTATTTGTGCTTTTTATGAAAATACCACAGATGCTAATACTTGTCTCATTCATTAAGTGTTTAATATATCATTGCTAAGCTTTCAGTATGTGTTGCATATGGCCTGAAATTGAACCGTAGGAGTTTTTGAAGTCTGTTTTGGCAAAAATATTACTTAAGTAAGGTGAAGGCTACCGTTTTCTTGACCTTATGTTTTCTTGTGATTAAATTTTGTGCCTTGGATTGTTCTACAGCAGCCAGATACTTTTTTCATTTGGGACTATTTTAAAGTGAAAAGCCACTGGTTAGTGTCTATATGAAACATATACCAGGTAGTAAAAATAACTGTGGTCTTAGGCAATCAGCCTAAGTAATTGTTATGAGCCATTTTTGTTTGACAGTTCAAAATACAAACCCAGTCAGCGGCAATGAGAACAGACTCACCTTAAACGCCGTATAAGCAGCAGGCATTAGTAGGATTTTAGGTCACGAGAAATGGAGGGATGCTGCGCTTTGTTTTTTTTGGTTTCGCCCTTCTGTCCTCATGGAGACCTGGGCATGTGCACCCTTCTGCTTTCATAGAATTTAAGGATTAATATTTTTTTTGTTTTGATTAATACATATAATTTGATTATGAATACATACAAACTATACATATTGAGCAGTTGAAACTTAATATTACTTCAATAAAAACATTTCCTGTCAAATTCGTTATGAAAAAGTTCTTCACGGGCTGATACAATGTGCCCTTTCCCCCTTTTAAACTTCCTGTCCATTTTAAAACCTTTATTATATGATACATTTATTTTTACAAATTATGGCATAATTTTGCTACTGAAACATGCTATGGCAGTTCTCATCAGATTCTCTGAGAACACTGTTGTATAGTTCCCATTTGTTATTTCAGTAGGCATATGTTTGTTCTTCAGATCCACTGGGATCACAACGATTTCTGCAGCTGCAGCAACCACCAGTGTCTAGACAGATTTGTCATTGACAGGAAACAAAGTCTTATGAAAGGTCTGTGGATATACTTCATACTTGGGAGAGGGGACTGTTTTGAATAGGCTAGGGTTTAAATTTTAATCTTGAAATGGTTCAGAGTAATTAAAAAAATAAAAACCAAAAATTCAAATTTAAAACAAAAACAAAAAAAGTGCTGGAGTGAAACAATTCTGGCAGTCATGGTAAATTTTTCATCTTCAGTGACAATATGCTTTAAAACTACCTTTCTTAAATGTTATTTCAATTTTGTTTGCCTTTTGATAAGTGTTTAATGGAAATGGGTTACAATATGTTAATTTTATTAATTCCAGCTGGCAGCCCTTTCATTGGAGACCAGACAATCAGAGAACTTCACCTCCTGGCAGTACAATTAATTGCCCAACTGCAAGTGAGGGCAATACAGACTCTTTTATAAAAAGGTTAAGTTTATCAGTTAAATCATTCTCATTTTTCCTTGACGGTTTGGCCATAGTTTTAGAAGAAATATTTCAATTGAGACACAAATATTGTTAGAACATTTATGCAGTATTGTGCTGCTCAAAAAGGGTATTTCTTCTTGCTGTCTAAAGACTGTCTGTCCATAAAGGCCAAAATATTGAATGGTTATCTGTCCAATACAGTCCATCATTTCCTGTGACAGTTAATGGTTATCTGTCCTATACTGTCCTTTATTTCCTGTGACATTTAATGGTTATCTGTCCTTATATAATACAGTCTTTCATTTCCGGTGACAGTTAATGGTTATCTGTCCATCACAGTCCTTCATTTCCTTTGACAGTTAATGGTTATCTGTCCTATACAGTCCTTCATTTCCGTTGACAGTTAATGGTTATCTATCCTATACTGTCCTTTCTTTCCGGTGACAGTTAATGGTTATCAGTCCTATACAGTCCTTTATTTCTGGTGACAGTTAATGGTTATCTGTCCTAGATTTTGTATACAGTCCTTTATTTCCGGTGACAGTTAATGGTTATCTGTCCATCACAATCCTTCATTTCCTGTGACAGTTAAATGGTTATCTGTCCTATACAGTCCTTTATTTCCGTTTGCAGTTAATGGTTATCTATCCTATACTGTCCTTTCTTTCCGGTGACAGTTAATGGTTTTCTGTCCTATACAGTCCTTTATTTCTGGTGACAGTTAATGGTTGTCTGTCCTACATTTTGTATACAGACCTTTATTTCTGGTGACAGTTAATGGTTATCTGTCCTACATTTTGTAAACAGTCCTTTATTTCCGGTGACAGTTAATGGTTATCTGTCCATCACAGTCCTTCATTTCCTGTGACAGTTTATGGTTATCTGCCCTATACAGTCCTTTATTTAAGGTGACAGTTAATGGTTATCTGTCCATCACAGTCCTTTATTTCCTGTGGCAGTTTATGGTAATCTGTCCATCACAGTCCTTTATTTATGGTGACAGTTAATGGTTATCTGTCCTATACTGTCCTTTATTTATGGTGACAGTTAATGGTTATCTGTCCTTATATAATACAGTCTTTCATTTCCTGTGACAGTTAATGGTTATCTGTCCATCACAGTCCTTCATTTCCTGTGACAGTTAATGGTTATCTGTCCTATACAGTCCTTCATTTCCGTTGACAGTTAATGGTTATCTATCCTTTACTGTCCTTTTTTTCCGATGACAGTTAATGGTTATCTGTCCTATACAGTCCTTTATTTCTGGTGACAGTTAATGGTTATCTGTCCTACATTTTGTATACAGTCCTTTAATTTCCGGTGACAGTTAATGGTTATCTGTCCATCACAGTCCTTCATTTCCTGTGACAGTTTATGGTTATCTGTCCTATACAGTCCTTTATTTAAGATGACAGTTAATGGTTATCTGTCCATCACAGTCCTTTATTTCCTGTGGCAGTTAATGGTAATCTGTCCATCACAGTCCTTTATTTATGGTGACAGTTAATGGTTATCTGTCCTATACTGTCCTTTATTTATGGTGACAGTTAATGGTTATTTGTCCTATACAGTCTTTCATTTCCTGTGAAAGTTAATGGTTATCTGTCCTATACAGTCCTTTATTTCCGGTGACTGTTAATGGTTATCTGTCCTATACTGTCCTTTATTTCCTGTGGCAGTAAATGGTTATCTGTCCATCACAGTCCTTCATTTTCAGTGACAGTTAATGGTTATCTGTCCTATACAGTCATTAATTCTGTCCACCACAGTCCTTCATTTCCTGTGACAGTTAATGGTTACCTGTCCATCACAGTTTATTTATTTCCGGTGACAGTTAATGGTTATCTGTCCATCACAGTCCTTTATTTCCTGTGGCAGTTAATGGTTATCTGTCCTATACAGTCCTTTCTTTCCGGTGACAGTTAATGGTTATCTGTCCTATAAAGTCATTCATTTCCGGTGACAGTTAATGGTTATCTGTCCATCACAGTCCTTCATTTCCTGTTAAAGTTAATGGTTATCTGTCCTATACATTCCTTCATTTCCTGTGACAGTTAATGGTTATCTGTCCATCACAGTCCTTCATTTCCTGTGACAGTTAATGGTTATCTGTCCATCACAGTTCTTCATTTCCTGTGACAGTTAATGGTTATCTGTCCATCACAGTCCTTCATTTCTTGTGAAAGTTAATGGATAACTGTCCATCACAGTCCTTCATTTCCGGTGACAGTTAATGGTTATCTGTCCATCACAGTCCTTCATGTTCGGTGACAGTTAATGGTTATCTGTCCATCACAGTCCTTCATTTCCGGTGACAGTTAATGGTTATCTGTCCATCACAGTCCTTTATTTCCTGTGGCAGTTAATGGTAATCTGTCCATCACAGTCCTTTATTTATGGTGACAGTTAATTGTTATCTGTCCTATACTGTCCTTTATTTATGGTGACAGTTAATGGTTATTTGTCCTATACAGTCCTTCATTTCCTGTGAAAGTTAATGGTTATCTGTCCTATACAGTCCTTTATTTCCGGTGACTGTTAATGGTTATCTGTCCTATACAGTCCTTTATTTCCTGTGGCAGTAAATGGTTATCTGTCCATCACAGTCCTTCATTTTCAGTGACAGTTAATGGTTATCTGTCCTATACAGTCATTAATTCTGTCCACCACAGTCCTTCATTTCCTGTGACAGTTAATGGTTACCTGTCCATCACAGTTTATTTATTTCCGGTGACAGTTAATGGTTATCTGTCCATCACAGTCCTTTATTTCCTGTGGCAGTTAATGGTTATCTGTCCTATACAGTCCTTTCTTTCCGGTGACAGTTAATGGTTATCTGTCCTATAAAGTCATTCATTTCCGGTGACAGTTAATGGTTATCTGTCCATCACAGTCCTTCATTTCCTGTGAAAGTTAATGGTTATCTGTCCTATACATTCGTTCATTTCCTGTGACAGTTAATGGTTATCTGTCCATCACAGTCCTTCATTTCCTGTGACAGTTAATGGTTATCTGTCCATCACAGTTCTTCATTTCCTGTGACAGTTAATGGTTATCTGTCCATCACAGTCCTTCATTTCTTGTGAAAGTTAATGAATAACTGTCCATCACAGTCCTTCATTTCCGGTGACAGTTAATGGTTATCTGTCCATCACAGTCCTTCATTTTCGGTGACAGTTAATGGTTATCTGTCCATCACAGTCCTTCATTTCCGGTGACAGTTAATGGTTATCTGTCCATCACAGTCCTTTATTTCCTGTGACAGTTAATGGTTATCTGTCCATCACAGTCCTTTATTTCCTGTGGCAGGTCCCGTTTACTTTTAAGGCTTAAAAAAAATTGTTTGTTTTGGATAAACCGTCTCTTCTTTATAAAAGCTGCTGACTTTTTTCCATATTTACGGAAATGGTGGCAGGGCATTTTGATTGGGAAATTGCGTGGTTTGGCAGGGAATGATCCCTTTTCTAACATGTTTTCAAACCTTTTATTCAATAAACCAATAGACATATTCATAAATGGCACTATATTGCTACATTTGCTAATTGTTTAGAAGAAAATCCTCTTCTAAAAAAACATTGACCCTTGAGAAATTATCAAAAATACCATTCAAAACATAAACTGACATTATTTTTTGACAGAATGAAGCTCCATAACAACAGCAATAATATATGAGTGACATTTGCAAAAAACTGCGCATGATGATCTTGACATTAAGTACATATATAATGTGAGTGACATTTGCAAGAAAAGCGCTATTTGCAAGAAACTGATCTGGACATTAAGTACATATATAATGTGAGTGACATTTGCAAAAAAAAGCGCTATTTGCAAGAAACTGATCTTGACATTAAATACATATTAAAAAAATCCTGCCTATTAAAAAAATCCTACCTAATCTAACTTGTAGTTTCGGAGATGTTACCCTAAACCAACATATTTTATGCCTATGGGGGATACATACAGTTGTTGCCCTGTTCGTCAGTCAATCCAGGCATCAGTAGGTCAAACTTCCTTCCCACTCAATATCTTAAGAACACTTATGCCGAGGAACTTCATACTTGGTATGCAGATTTGTCATGATTATTAGATGACACCTATTGATTTTGAGATCAGTTGGTTAAAGGTCAAGGTGAGCCCCGCTTGAGCCTAGGAATTTCATACTTGGTTTGCTAGTTACTCTTGATTAGAAGATGACCCTATTGATTTGAGGTCAGTAGGTCAAGGTCACAGTGACCTTCAGGTGAAAAAACAATTTTTTGGTCACAAGTCAGTAAGTCACACTTCTTTCCACTCTATAACTTAAGAAGGCAAATGGAAGCAGGACCTTCATACTTGGACCCAGGAGCATCATACTTGGTACGCGGGTTGGTCATGTCAACCAGAATCTGGCTGATGACCCTTATGTTTGTTTGTCTCCAGTTCAAAGGTAAAAAATTCATGTCCTTCATTGATTATTTCTCACCTTCACCTTTTTAAAACATTGTTAGTGTTGGTAATTTCAGGGATGATCAAGTTCATGATTTATTCTGAAATCACTATTGAGAGCTTTCAATTTGGCATTAAAATAATACTTTGATATGGAATAAGATGGCTTTGGATTTTGTGTGTGTTATCATCCTTTCATTTTGAGATGCTTGTTTCAGAGTTTCGCAGTACCAGTACAGAGTGTTGACCCAGTGACCATCCTACACAAAGGCCCACCTTTATAGCTGTATACCGCAAACAATGTCGGTCTTCTTGGCTTGTCCACAGCTCTCCTGGACCAGATAACAATTAAGGTTTAAAATGTTTGGGAAACGCTTGGAAAGCTTAAAATGCTCAGTTTTGATAATGGTTTAAATAGGTTGATTAAAAAAGTTTTGATAAATGTTTGAATAGGAAGTTTAAAATGAGAAATTCTTATAATGGTTAAAATAGGATTTTTTTTTAATTTTCAGTTCTGATAACGGTTTGAATATATAGTTTAAGATGTTCAGTTCTGATAATGGCTTGAAATAGGTAGTTTAAAGTGTTGAGTTTTGATAAGGATTTCAATATGAAATTAAAATAATCAGTTCTGATAATGGTTACAGTAGGAAGTTTTTGTTAAGTCCTCTATGAATATATTATGAAAAGTAAACATTTTCGCTTTAATTGCCTGAGCAACCGACAAGAGGTGTCTGTCTGTGAATCGAGATCAGGGTGTCGTCTGCGTACAGAACAACATCACACTCAGTATCTGCAACTGTTAACAGAAAATTCTGCCAATATATATTCTGAACAACACTGAAAGTTCAAGTAACCCAGCGTACTGGCGCCACCAGTAGTTAGAGTAATTCTGCCTGTCCTACAGATTAAGCTATGGCCATATTGTATTCATTAACAAAGACATGTCATTCAGACTCCCTGCTCGAGTAAACTGAAAGTATTTCCATTGATGCAAATATTCTAATGGTTGAGAGAGCTCAAAGATTATTATCATATCACAGTAGTTGGCTAAATGGACTGCAACTACAGTCTCAAATACGGAACTGATTTTCCGTTTCTAACGGTTTAAAGAAAATGCATAAAACATCAATTTTTGAACTTAAATATATAAATAATATATATTAATATGCGATCTAATTTTTGTCAGCAGTCTAATTTGACTAGTTTACATGGATTCTCGCAAAAATTGGCTCGTTCAAAGACAAAAATTAAAGAAGTTGTCATAACGTTTAAAATCTGTGAGAGTGCAGCTGGCATAGTTTTTTTTCGTTTTAATGAATATTCATGTACTTGTATGTTAAATGATATCATTATGTTTGTAACACTGACAGTCCAATATTACTCTCTCTCTGCCCATAGGGTAATTCATCCGGCCTCCGGCCACGCTGATATTTAAAATCACCACGTGTAAAATCAAAGTGCTGAAAGCCCTGATGGACTAGGGCTTCATTCAGGGGAATGTTGACAACCATGTTCTAAGCATTGAAAAAAACGGCTCACATTACAAGGGGTCACTGTTTAATCACAGTGGCTTGATGACAAAGGCTCCTTTAAATCACAATAAATAATTTTAACTGGCCAAAATTATATTGTATACATACTTGAGCATGTATATCATCAAAATAATACATTGCCATATTACAGTATAAGGTTTTTTTGAATTTTGTCAAATCTCATTTTATGTTTATGGCAATGTATTATTTTGGTGATATACATGTTCAAGTATGTATAAAATATAATTTTGGCTAGTTGAAATTATTTATTGTGACTTTAATGAGCCTTTGTCATCAAGCCACTGTGTGTTTAATGGGCTAGCTTAATCTTTAGACTAAAACTGCTTGCAAACTGCAAAGGAAATTTGAAAAATCTAGTTAAGTGTATGTATGGTGAGGGGGTGGGGTGGGGGGCTAAAGCGTTAAATCAGATAAAGTCATAGTTCTTTTGAATTTCTCAAAGTTGTTAAATAAGATTTGTACAAATTAATTTACGTGGTTGGCACACATACTTCTTTAATTTGGTCAAATCCTTTTATATCAAAGGACTGTTATTTGCAGTTTCAGAGAAGATTTTCAATGATGTAATTATATACTATATAGAAAACCTGTCACCTCTTTTTCAGAGGAGCTTTAAACCACAGGGCCATACTTTGAACATTTTTTTGTAAAAGACATCTACATTGCACACCTATGTCAGACGGCATACACAATGCTATTAGGAAGTAGTTTTTATTTAAAAAGTGAAGAATTATTTTCTCCCTCTTAATTTGTGCTTGGTATTCAATTCATATAACATGTTACCATGATAACTTAGTGCTGTTGATAAATATAATGCACTGCCTTCTGTCTAATGCTATTCATATTACTGCTGCAGACTTTTGTACATAGCAAAGCAAGTTAAGTAGACTAAGATGAGATGAATAATTATCGTTTTTAAAGTATGAAATATTGAAATGTCTTTTAATTACTTTGACCATCAAATTTCATAACATGGTGTCAGCAGTTCATCACACTGCTAGTGAGAATGGAATACCAAACATAATTTTAATTTTTATTTTATACCCATCATCAATCCACATGCAATACATATCACAAAATACTTTAACCCATATTCCGCTCCAGTGCAATACAGCCATATACCACTCTTGTGACGTCCCGTCATAACAAGTATGTTGCGCAATATTAAATTGACGTCATTAAACCAATGAGTGCATCCTTAAAATGAAATTTCTTATGCAAAGATGTGGCTTCTAAGTGATCTAATCAGTAATGTATAAAATAAAAGTGTTATTAGTATTGCGTTTTGATCCGGATATGGCGGAATGTCATATTTGATTCTGGTAGTTTTTTGTAGATTTTGATTTTACTCGGCTTGTGCCTTGTGAAATCCGAATCTGCAAAAATCTACTTGAGTCGAATACAACTTCCTGGATCAAAACGCAGTACGCAGTACCTATAACCCTATTATGTACAAAACCTGTTACCCCGTGAACGGAGCATCTTTATCCCACAGGGCCATTGTAACTTTGAACAATCATTGTAAAAGACAACTACATAAATGTATAAGATGCTTAAGGAAGTAGTTTGGAAAAATTAAGAATTATTTTCTCCGTCTTAATTTGTATGCATTCGATAACTCAATAAATGCAGCAGTTGGCCATTCTTGTATTGTCCTCTGTCACTGTCCTGATAGCTCCCTATCTCAATAGATGCAAAAGGTTGTAGGGTCATGATTCTCCTGGTCCAATATGTCATACAGAAAGAAGATGTTGAATGTAGAATCAAGAAGCTTTCTTTTCAGGTACTCCAAATTGAATATTACTGTCACATTTGGAGTGTCAAAAATTTGTTGGATTCCTAGGCAACAGGTATCAGGTGTTGCAGTACATTTGGCAAATACTTTTCACCCGTCCTTGTAAATCTAAAAAAGTTTCATTTCGCAAAAGTAGTTCATATAACTATATTAAGGTTGCTAAATCAGAGTTTGAATAATTCTGAAAACTAGATGTGCATTTAATTGCAGCAATTTGAACTCCAACTCATAATGTCAATTAAGCTGGTTATGCAATACTGCAGTTCCTTGGTGTGGGAATTGCTTTATTTACTTGAATAAACAAACAGTTCTTGCGTTGGAAAGTACAATGTATTAACATGCATTTTTCTTGCCCTGACTCCATCCAAGCCTTAAATCTTAGATCAACATGTACTTGGGGCTATGTGTAATATCAATGAGAACTATAAATTATGTTCAATTTAGTGCCACTTATGATATTTCATTCCACATACAAAAACACTAACACGTTCTTTAAAACCAATATCCTATGTTATGATAAAACCATTGCCAAGTTGGTAATTTGAAAAGACAAGAAATTATATCTGGTCAGGGTTTGACATAGTCTTTCTAGACAGCTGGACTTCTTTTGCAGTTACTTTGAAAATCTTCAAAAGCTAAACTGAACAAGACTGGAGCAAAGAACTCGCAATACCAAAAGGGGTTTTAAAGACTTATGAGATCATTCTCACATCACCTATACCATTAGTTCTTATCTACAAACTTAAGTCAACATAATAATTAATGTTTTACATAAATATTGCAATGAATAAAACATATTGCAATAACATAGCAATCAAGTATATTCACTATAGGCCTAAACATGAGATTTCAACATTTTCCTAAAACAATAAATAATGTTACTTAACAATTTTCTCATTTTTTAAACAAGCTGAAAAAATGGTCTCTTTTTGAATACTTCCCATATTTCATGGCTTTCATCATTCAAACTAACATTTCGCTTGTTATTTCAATATTCATTGATTGTGTAAACATTCATAAATGATGGTTAAAATTAACATTCATGCTAATCATGCCTACCAAAAGCACCTGACTGACCTTAAATCAGTATCCAATTTTGGCAGGGCTTATTGGTGATTCATTGAAATCAACCATGACCTCCCACAAACACTGATCAACAGTAGTTAATTAATTGTTTTAATTGTTCTTATTTTCATAAACTTAGAAAACAACTGCAGTGAATAAAAGTCATTCCTCATCACTGAGAGAAAGTTTAGAAAAATGAACTAAGCCGAGTTACATCTAGTAGTATATCAAATCCTACAAATGTATTCATCATTTTATATAACCGTATTTAGTAAATGTTAAATTTTGGAAAGTCTAAAAAGTTTCATTTTTTGGTATATCAAAGAACATTTGTGTGTATAATTTTGATGATATTTTGTGATTCATTTAATTTCATTCTTGTTTCATTTAGTGTTCAATCCCAAGCTTTCTTGTTCACATTTAAGTGCAAGAAAAGTCACTTAATTATGATCTGAATAAATTCATTATAATGTAAGATAACATAAAGGATATATTGTGTTTTAAAAATAACATTTTTTCATCTGTTTAAAATTGTATGTCAAATGTGGTGCATCGAAATGTTATAACGGTATGAGTTTAAAGCTGCACTCTCATTTTGACAACTTTTTTTATTTTTTGTCTTGGAACGAGCCATTTTTTGCGAAAATCCATGGAAACCAGTAATATAAGACTGCTGACCAAAATTTAGATGGCAGATTTTATATTAAAGTTAAAAAATTGTTGTTTTAAGCATTATTTTTAAACTGTTAGTAACGGTTTAAGCCATAAAACATTAATTTTCGAACGGAAATATGACAAAATACGAGCTGATTGTTTGTCAGCAATCTGATATCATTGGTTTGAAGATGTTAACGCAAAAATTTGCTCTTTTCAAGACAAAAAAAAGTTGTAAAAACGGTAAATCTGTGAGAGGGTAGCTTTAAATTATGACAGGAATAATTTAAGGGAATGATTTTTTTGTGATTTCTAGCATTAAAATTGTCTTAATCGCATGAAAATTTATAAATTATGTAAGGTATTTTCACATTGGTCACACTTTTTGATTTTTGTGCTGTCTTTTTTGTTTGTCTCAAATTAATACAGCATTGGCTTCACTTGTTGTTTATGAAAGGGACTGTACACCAGATTGGCACCCAAAAATTTGTTTTTTTCCTGTAACGAATCTAAGGACACTTTTTTAATAAAATATTTTACTCTTTGATATCGTTATTGTAAATAAAATACCAAAATGAAAAAAAAATGCAGTGAAGTGTCGTATCCACTATGCTATGAGGACTTACTTTTACTGGGAGGAATTTTCCAGATATATACCTAACTCGCTAATATCATGTAATAACATCAACGGCAGATCACGCATAAGGAATGAATTCTACTCGGTAGACATACCTAGTAATATTTTTTAATGGAAAAACACGAAATAACTGCTATTAATAAATCATTTGTAAACTATGGGGATCATCAGTTAGTAAGTTTCAATGCATTAATTGTATAGATCGATACCAAGTTTATGTCAATTTTCTACAATTTTCTTTAATTTTTTGCTTTTTCATCATTAACAGAGTACAGCCCCTTTATACTGTACCTTATAATGTCTGTGATTTATCAAATATTTAATAGTAATGGTCTAAAACCAAGATTTGTTTTAATTATCCAGGTTTCAAACTTCATTGTGTATGCGATTGGAAATGTAATCTTGAAAGCTCACTTAGTATAATTTTTACAAATAACACCTAGCAAGGTACTCATATTTGGATGATACATAAAGATTTGCACAGTCATTTATGTATACTTGCATTTATTGATAAAGGATACCTTTTTCAAATCTTTGATTTAGATTGCAAAGTATAACTTATATAAATAAATATATATTCTTAACTTTATCTGAATACACAAGCTAATGCATCAGTCAATTGTAACCATGCCCCCCGCCCCGGTCCCGGAATAGCGGGTACTTTTTCTTTCGGTCCAGCAAACTCCAGCTAAAATCCCCGCCCTGCGGAGATAATCTGATGGTAAAGTCCCCACCAAATGCCCCGCACCCAAGGAACATTAGGTTAAGCCCCATCCACAATGTATTTTCCGGGAAGACCTGGCACTACGGGGCCACCTGAAAGGTAAAAACATGGCCCATTTCGCCGGCTATCCCCGGTATACCCCTGGATGTGGGAGCCATGGTTCAATTGACTGGTGCATAATGATCCATAGTGATCCAATCTCATGCCAAGATGATTTCTGCAAGCATAAGAAAGCCTGGACAGCATTTGAGAAAGACTGTTGTGAGGTTAAATCTTCATAACTTTACTATTCCACAACATTGGGTGATAAGGGAACTTTATTGAATATTTTGATTTTAATTTTGTTCCCTAAACGCCACAAGTCAACTGATTAATTAATACTAATTCAATTCTCCACAATATTCGGCACTGCATTGTTAAATAAAACTCAAAGTTACACTTGTAAATTATTTAACCAAATACCTTTCCCTCAAATATTTCACAAATTTATATTGATCTATCAACAACAATGCATCACCATACTGTATCTCTGACTGATTTTTGATTTTCATTCTTGGCTAGAAAACAAAATGTGAGCACAAAGTGTCTTCAGAAAAAGAACTTGTAAAGTATGCACCAGTCAATTGTAACCATGCCCCCCCCCCGACTTTCCGTCCAGCCAATCCCCGCTAAAATCCCTGCCCTGCGAGAACGAACTGGTGGTAAAATCCCGTGAATAACCCCACACCCCGGGGATCTAAGGTAAGAGCAATTCCCTGATATATTTTGAGGGAAGACAAAACCACCGCAATCATCCGGCATTGCGAGGACACTAGTTCTGGCTTCCATAACTTTAATGTTGATATTTTATTTTTTTGATGTTTACAACACGTCCAAAAAGGTAATATATAATGTGTTCGCTGAAGTTCTTTAGCTACGAGGACACCTGAAAGGTAAAAACACAGCCCTTTTACCTGGTATATCCCCGAGGGGGCCGTGGTTACAATTGACTGGTGCATTATAAGAGAGGAAATCAAAATTGAGCATGCAAGATTGTTTTATCAATGTCGATGGTTTATCACAATGTCATGTACTTACACTGAGAGTGGCTCCAAGACTTTTCTATGCACATAGGTAAACAATTATCTTATTCACAGAGTTTTGGACATGGAAGCATGGGGCATTCCACAGGAAGAAGGCATGGACATATTTTCTACCAGAAAGACTACCAAGAAAACTGTTTGACATTCACCGATGGCAAAGACACAGCAAAATTGCCATGGAAAACGGATCACAAACAGCTGCCAGCGAATGATAAATTAGGAAGTAGGGGATGGAGAGTACCATATCCTACATTGACTTGTATACCTCGTTTAATGTAACAGAAAAGTCCTTAGTAACAATCCACTGGACCATCCACCACTTTCATTTATGAGAGTCAGCGAAAAGTCTCCCTTCTTTATCACGGATGTGGATTTTACCAGAGCCTTCACATGTGGAAGAGAGGCATGAACAGCAACCAAAAGTTAATATTTGTCTGTTTATATGTGCAAACACTATAGCCGTCCTTTTAGAAATAATACCCGATCTCACTGAAAAATCTTTTCTGCTGGCTTTCAGATGTTTCGTAAGCATATGATCATTGCCCAGACTAATGATCTCTGATAATGCCACCCACATACAAGCTGATGCCAATCAGATCCGAAGGCTTTTGCATCACAGAATCTCCAAACTGCTCTTCCACAGAAAGAAAACCATAGTATACGAAGACTCATTGATGTTGCCAAGACAAAAATAAACAGATACTCGACATAGCTTCAATTGATCTCCAAATGCTACAAACAGTCATAACAGAAGATGAGGCCATGAATGAGCGGCTGCTGACGTACCTATCTTGCTCTAGAGACACACTGCAAAACCTCTCACCTTTATATACTTACTTACTTTAGCAGGGCTTTCAATTGAAAACACTTCCTTGATCTCCTGAAATCTCGATGCTTTATGAGTTGTGCCCAAGATCCATGTTAAATATTATTTTCTTGGTGGAGTATTGTTTCTTTGTTAAGTATTGTTTCTATCATCATTTCATCTATGAAGTATTAGCTAGTTCAGTAGGACCATACTAGAGATTTATTGCATAGAGCAGATACTTACGATCTAGTTTAAACAAGACTTTCTGACGAATTTTACTTTCCCAATCACTTTGAATGTTACTCTTAATAAATCTAGTTGTTGTCACTTATGTAAATGATATAAAAATATGTAGGACATTTTGCTTAGAGAGTAATCATATTCATGAGGCAATTTCATTGGAACTCTCTGGAAATTTTAGCCAATAAAGTTGTTTTCTTTTATTTTTTGTAACGAGACCCCTGTATGAAATTGTGGGATATTCAATTGTCACATGCGATTTCTGATTTCATTGGAAAGAGAATTTTCTCCCTTACCTCATTCATAGTTTAAATAACAATTTATTATGCCTTTACTTCAATGTTTTCCCCATTGTAGAATTTCAATGAGCTGAGCCTTCCACAACCAAAAGGACTGACAAGAGGATTGTAGACTTGTAAGATATCTTCCTTACCTAGCCGCAATATTTTCTGCCGCAACCAAGAGGGCTGTCAAGAGGACTGTAGCCTTGTAATATATATTTCTTACTTAGCCACAATATTTCCTACAGTTACCAAGAGGGCTGTCAAGAGGACTGTAGCCTTGTAAGTTATCTTTCTTACTTAGCTACAATATTTACTGCCGTAACCAAGAGGGCTGTCAAGAGGACTGTAGACTTGTTAGTTATCTTTCTTTCTAAGCCACAATATTCACTGCTGGTAGCATTGTATTTGTGGGTTGGGGTTGTAAGATTGCACTTGTGGGGTGGGGTTGTAATATTGCACTTGTGGGGTGAGGTGTAGCATTGCACTTGTGGGGTGGGTTGTAATATTGCACTTGTGGGGTGGGGTTGTAATATTGCACTTGTGGGGTGGGGTTGTAATATTGCACTTGTGGGGTGGGGTTGTAACATTGCAACTGTAACATTGCACTTGTGGGGTGGGGTGTAGCAATGCACTTGTTGGGTGGAATGTAGCATTGCACTTGTGGGGTGGGGTTGTAATATTGCACTTGTGAGGTGGAGTGTAGCATTGCACTTGTGGGGTTGGGTTGTAATATTGCACTTGTGGGGTTGAGTGTAGCATTGTACTTGTGGGTGGGGTTGTAATATTGCACTTGTGGGGTGGGGTTGTAATATTGCAACTGTGGGGTGGGGTTGTAACCTTGCAACTGTCGGGTGGGGGATGTAACCTTGCAACTGTGGGGTGAGGAATGTAACATTGCAACTGTGGGGTGGGGCGTATCATTGCACTTTTGGGGTGGGGATTTAACATTGCAACTGTGTGGTGGGGCTGTAACATTGCATTTGTGGGTTGGGGTTATAACATTGCACTAGTGGGTGGGGTGTAAGATTGCATCTGTGGGATGGGGATTTAACATTGCAAATGTGGGATGGGATTGCATCATTGCACTTGTGGGGTAGGGGCGTTACATTTCATTTGTGGGTTTTTGGGTTGTAACACTGCACTAGTGGGGTGTGGGGATGTAACATTGAATGCTTGTGTTCGTACAGAATGCCTGTCATGTGTGAGTGGCCTTTGGTCAGTGTTTATTTCTATGGAAGAGTGATCAATCAGGTTGTGTATGTCATGATTATTGATGAAAGGATGTAATATGCAATGTAATCGCCCAATACCATTCCCACCTTTCTGTCATTTCCCGTCATTCTTGTCTTTTCTCTCAACATGAACACCTTCAATGAGTAATATTTTCGGCTACCAGACAAAGCAGCCCCTAACCAAATCGGCCCCTAGTTGAAACGGTGACCTTTTCGGCCCCTTACCAAATCGGCCCCACCCTGTAGACATTTCGGCCCCTGATTACGGAGACGTTTCAGTCCTTATTTTTTTATTAGTATTACATGTTAAATACATATGTATTTTGTTAAAACTGTGAAATAGATATAAATAAATTGAAAAGAAAAATTGTCTTTGATCAAAGCATCCCTTGTCAGGTATACTGTTGACGTTGCAGGTGTGAACAAGACATTAAAAGAGGTGTGAATAAATTAGTGTTCTTAATTTCTTAATGTGTTCGATAGGTAATTAAAGATGAATTGAGTAGATATACATCGTGTTGATGGTTATTATTGTTGTATATATTTTCAGTCTCAATTCAAGTATATATTTTAAAAGGGTTTAATGTATAATAATTTCTGAAAAGTGAGTTACAAATTCTGTCTTCAAGGTTTAGCTATATTAGGCAGCCAGCCGATCCACAAACAGCGATCTTTCCAATAATGGTAACTTCATTTACCTTAATTTTTAGATTTATAACATATATGATACTAAAACAGTTTGAGGTATCATCAAAGCTGTTGTAATTGACATTACCAAAATATGTAAAATATATAAGATGCTTCTGTACATTTGTTGGCATTATAAAATACCTCTGTCATTTGTCGGCATTATAAAATAAACACTTGTCTGACATGGAATTACCAATAAATGATTAAAATAGCTGTATTAAAGGGGGCTTGGTCATATTTCTCTTTTTATTAATAAAAAAAAATCATCGTGAATACTTGCATATGCCTCTATTTTGGAAATTATGTTTTTACAATTTTTATGCAGAAATATAAGAAAAAAAACGATTCGATTAGAACTTTATGAAATTACTTATCGTAGAACATTTCAAATGACAGTAAATGTTTATGACAGTAAATGTTTTAAAATGATGTGTAGCTTATTGGATGCTTTACTGTGGTATTTTTTGTGTGAAAATGTTTGCCAAAAATGTACAGCAGTTGTGGGGTGGGGGAAATGTCTCTGTTTAAATCAGTAAGGGGCCGAAATGTCAATATTTTTAAAGGGCCGAAATGGAAGGGCCGAAATATCGCAGGGGCCGATTTGATAAAGGGCCGATTTGTCTCGCTCCCAGATTTTCACTGTGAAGGCTCTCTCTTGCCCACTGGTTCATTGTGTATAGCTAGAAATTCAGACCCTCTACAAATAAAAAAAACAAGGGGTCACGATTGATCAACAACAACAACAACAAAATGGCTGACTTCCTGTTTTGCTTTAAAATACCTCTCCCCTGAAACTATCACTCCAAATTCAATGAAACTTTACAGGAAGCTTTTTTGGGTAACCCTCTACAAAAATACAATAAGGGGTCACGAGTGATCAACAACAACAAAATGGCCAAAATGTTAAAATCTGATAGTTATGTAAAGTTTACTCTTGAAACAAGCGCAATGTATTCTGTGGTAAAATCGTGTGTCAAACATTGCAATTCCGTCTCCGATTTCTTTGATATTTCTATTGGTTTACGCCAAGGACAAAATAATTCGCCGGTTTTGTTTGCATTCCTAAAAGATCTAGAACTGTTTCTACAACAGAACGTTGACTGTGATATTAGCCTATACGATTTATGTATTATGATATTACTTTTTGCAGACGATATGGTAATAATTGGAAACTCAGTAGAAAACTTACAAAGAAGTTTAGATCATCTTTACGATTATTGCCAAACGTGGGGCTTAGAAGTTAATATAGCCAAAACTAAGGTTGTAGTATTCCGTAAAAAAGGACCGGTTAGGGCTAATGAAACTTGGGTATATAGTTGCGTACCACTTGAAGTAGTTGACGAACTTTAACCATCTAGGCACAGTATTTAACTACACGGGCACTTTCGTTTTAAATAACCAATATGTAGTCGGTAAGGCTCTAAAGGCTATGAACGTATTAAACAAAAATATTAACAAATATGACGTACCTCCGAAAATTGCACTTCATTTATTTGACTCATTTGTAGGTTCGGTCCTTAACTATGCGAGTTCTGTCTGGGGGTTTTCAAAATCGAAAAATATAGAAAGGATCCACCTAAAACTTTGCAAATCGCTTATGGGAGTTAAGCAAAGTACATGTACAGCGGCTGTTTACGGAGAATTAGGGCGTTATCCAATATATATTAACAGATACGTGCTAATTATTAAATATTGGTTCAAAGTACAACAGTCCAATAATATTTTATTAAATTTGTTATACCGTAAATCAGTTGATTTAAGCGAGGAAGGCCTTACAACTTGGGCATCTAACGTTAAAAGGAGAATGGGTTTTTAGATGTCTGGGTTAATCCGGGGAATTATAATGTCAAACACTTTGCTCAAGTCTTTAAACAACGTTTAATCGATAGTTTTCTACAAAAGTGGCGTGCTGATATTGCAAACAGTGCGAAACTTAATATTCTATACTTGCATCTGCACAGTACGTTTGGTATGGCTGAATATCTTAATTTACTATATAACAAAACTAATAGAAAATACCTCACTCAATTACGAGTTTCAGCTCACAGGTTACGTATTGAAACTGGCAAGTACGGACAAAACAGACTGCCAAGAAATGAAAGATTATGTTTATAATGCCATACACAGGAAATTGAGGATGAATTTCATTTTGTTATAAAATGTAATTGTTTCGATGACCTACGTAAATTTTTTATTAAAAAGTATTTTTATGTAAAACCCAGCATGTTTAAATTTACTCAACTAGTTAGTAGTAATAACAAAACATCTATTGTATATTTATGTAAATTTTTGGTACAGGCAAATAATAGAAGAAACCTATTAATCAATGATATTGTTTAAGTCGTAACCGCACAATCACTGTCGTGACCACTAATCATCTGCATTTCCATAATGTATCTAAATAACTAGATAAACAGCTTCTTATATCTATTATTATCAATATTGTTACACGTGAACATTCTCCATATTTATTGAGCTATCTTGAATTGTTATTGATATTGGCTACCTTGTAACGATGATCACACGCATGAATATTTTGTTTAATTGTATATATTTGTTTGACGAGATGCTTTGTTGCATAAGTCGAAATAAACTTCTGTTCTGTTCTGTTCTGATCAACAACAACAACAACAAAATGGCCAGCTTCCTGTTTTGCTTTAAAAACATCTCCTCTAAAACTACCAATCCAAATTCAATGAAACTTTACAGGAAGCTTCCTTGGATAACCTTCTACAAAAATATAACAAGGGGTCGCGATTGATCAACAACAACAACAATCTGGCCAACTTCCTGTTTTGCTTTAAAAAAAATCTCCTCTGAAACTACCAGGCCAAATTTACTGAAACTTTACAGGAAGGTTCATTGCATGACCCTCTACAAAAATACAACTAGGCATTGAGATTGATCAACAACAAAAACAACATAATGGCTGACTTACTGTTTTGCTTTTTAAAAAATCTCTAAAACTACCAGGCCAAATTCAATGAAACTTTACAGGTAGCTTCATCGCATGACCCTTTACAAATATAAAACAAGGCATCGTCATCAGTAAAGATATGTTTAAATTGCAACATTTTTATTTATGCTTTATCACAGAGTTGTGGCCCTTTGCTTAGGTGAGCCTTTGAGGGCCATCATGGCCTTCTTCTTTTATATGTTTTATTGATTTTTGATGTGTTGTTTTTGTTGGCTATTTGCTTGGTTGCATAAAAATACAAAATAACGGATATACATTCTATTGACTTTCTCTTTATTTTTATATATATACCTTCTTTGTATGTATCTTTCTTTTCTTAATGTTAACTTTATGTTTGGTATAAAGAAATAACTTAAATATATCTATAGTTTGCTGTTTTCTGAAATATGAGTTTGCTGTGAATACTACACATAAAGTTCGCCCTGCCTTGTAGTACTGTTTGAACGGCACAATAACAAACTATGTTCTGACTATAACGTTTGATGAGAACATAGTGTGCGTTAAGCAAAATAGGTTCTGCCGAAAATTAACCTAGAGCTGAGTTGCTCACGATATATTTGACTGAACTTCCATAATACATGGGGATAATTTATTATTTATAAACCACGCAAACTGTTTTTCCCAAAAGTTGCGCACGACCAGACGGACGAACGGGTGATTATTTTATGGTCATCTACGGTTTGCATTTACATGTATCTAGAAGTCTGCTAAGTTTCCTTCTCTATCACCAGTACTTTGGATTGAATGGATTTATCTACACTTATATACACACGATATCATAACGTCTAAAATGTTATTTCACATACTATATTTTGGAAAGATACGAACAAGTGAACTATCGTAATATAAACATAATACTGATTACATTTTCGCCTGTCTGTCTGACAGTATGAGCTTGACAGACAGCAAAATTAATATTCTCATAGCGCATTAAGTACGTAAAAAGTGTACGTTAAAATGGATGTTTATATGTGATGTTTTCACATCTTAAATGGCATTAAAGTATTTAACTTCTATCGTAACTGATGGTTCGAAAAGAAATGCAATAAACTTCTTTTTGTTAAAAAATCCTACGATTTATAATGCAGTAAAATAATTTGTTAGTCGTCGTTGCTGGCGATTGTTGTGATGGGTGGTTTCGAACCAGCTTTTGTTCCCTTCACACCTTGAGCACTTTCGCTGCTGCTTAGACCGGATGGCTGTTGTTACAGTTGTGTCTGTGGAAGGCTGTACCACCATTATTATTGTCAGTGCTATATCATACTTTTCAACACCTTTATTATTTGGCATTAAAGATATTGTTAAACTTCGTCTTGCTTTTTATTTCTACCTTGTTTGTTCAAACTTTATAACATTTCATCCTTTTATAGTTCACGGTGTAAGCATTCTTTTCACGACAATTGACACTTGAGCACCTTCAGTGCTTTGATTTTATTCAACCGTGGTTAATTAGATAATCACATTTTTAAAATAACTCATTAGTTTGTGGTGCAAAATACTGTTCTGTTCAAGGATATGGTGCGGTTGTTTAATATACGAACATTTACCTCGTTTAAATGATCTGTATAAAGGCATTTGTATTAGACAGTTTGAAATGTTGGACTTTAAATAAGAAATAAGGGCGAACACGCGTTGTGATTAGTGATGATAACAAATGAAAAAAAAATATATCATCTTTAAAAGAAAACCACCACCACAAATGCATCCACCCTACCAGCAACAACAAAAACATCCACCCTACCAGCAACAACAAAAACATCCACCCTACCAGCAACAACAAAAACTTTAACAATGACTGGAACGGAATTATCAGCAGTTAAACGACAGCCTTAGTTCATATGTTATATACACATATGTCCATGTTCGTTCATAAAAGCTCAGATATTCGCGCAACTGTCTGTGGCCACGATCAAATGAAATTTCACTATCAGGAGATCCAAAAGAACACTATATTTGGTAATCACAGACAAAATAGCACCAACAGAAGCTACAGCAACATAGGTGGTGTCTGTGAAGGTGTTGTATAAAAACTCAACATCTTTGTGGGTACCAACCACTGTTGTTGGTAAATACGCGGATGATCTAGAATAAATCTGTTGGAATATTTGAAAAATGTTGATGGAAAATGTTAAGTATTGATGGAAAGCTTGATAATGTTTGAATTGTTGCCAGGAAAAGAGAGAGAGAGGTGCTGGATTACAGGCTGTTTGAACTGTGTTGCCTTTATAACAGGGTATACATGCCAGGTTTAAGGTTAATGATAAACTCGTTTTTAGAGAAAGGTGAGAGTTGTGGAATAACTGGATAATAATCATCGATGGAAGAAGTTGAGTATGTTATACTGTTGGATTCTATTTTAGTCAGACTCATTGTTCAGTATTGCTGGATTGTAAGATAGTGATTTAGTGAGTTCAATTTTTCAGGATTTCAAGATATTGTTTATTTTTTTGCTAAAATGATGATTATTGATGGATAATGTTGTGCTGATCTGATTCCATGTTTAGCGTTATCGAGTGCAAAGGTTTTCAGATTTGTGAACGAATTAAAACCATAACTAAATATCCAAATTATAATAACAATTGGTTTGTTTTTTCATGCCGGGTAGGTAGGTGGGTGTTGAAATTGGAATCTGACCCTAAAGTCCATTTGACATGGCATAATACTTAAGGAACGTTGCCTATTGCAATATTGATAAACAGTGTATAAATTGTAACTAGGAGCGTTGCCTATTGTTGAATTGATAAACAGTGTATAAATTGTAACTAGGTGCGTTGCCTAATGTTGAATTGATAAACAGTGGATAACTTGTAACTAGGAGCGTTGCCTATTGCCGAATTGATAAACCGCGTATAAATTGTTACTAGGAGCGTTGCCTATTGTTGAATTGATAAACAGTGTATAAATTGTTACTTAAGGAGCGTTGCCTATTGTTGAATTGATAAACAGTGTATAAATTGTTACTAGGAGCGTTGCCTATTGTTGAATTGATAAACAGTGTATAAATTGTTACTAGGAGCGTTGCCTATTGTTGAATTTATAAACAGTGTATAAATTGTTACTAGGAGCGTTGCCTATTGTTGAATTTATAAACAGTGTATAAATTGTTACTAGGAGCGTTGCCTATTGCCGAATTGATAAACAGTGTTTAAATTGTTACTGGGAGCGTTGCCTATTGCCGAATTGATAAACAGTGTATACATTGTTACTAGGAGCGTTGCCTATTGCCGAATTGATAAACAGTGTATATATTGTTACTAGGAGCGTTGCCTATTGTTGAATTGATAAACAGTGTATAAATTGTTACTAGGAGCGTTGCCTTTTGTTATGTTGATAAACAGTGTATTATAAATTGTAACTAGGAGCGTTGCCTAGTGTTTAATTGATAAACAGTGTATAAATTGTTACTAGGAGCGTTGCCTTTTGTTATGTTGATAAACAGTGTATTATAAATTGTAACTAGGAGCGTTGCCTAGTGTTTAATTGATAGTTACTATTTAAATAAATTGTTACTAGAAATGTTGCCTAATCGATAGATAATGTTTATTTTTTTACTATGAAAGTTTCTTATTGCCGAATTACAAGGCAATGTTTAAATTGTTACTTGGAAAGTTTCGTATTGTTCTGTTGTTAGATAATATTTAAATTGTTACTAGGAAAGTTGCGTTTTTCCGAATTGCTAGATAATATTTAAATTGTTACTCATAATGACAGTTGCTGAATTTATAACGTTTAAAATGATGCAGAATCATGAGTATTGTTCGATTGCTTGATAGGAGTTTTTGCTTGTAAATGATTCAATGTCGGTTTTGATCAATCATACTTTTGGGTGATATATAGATTTAATGGCGGACAACGCATCATTTGCACTGCTGGAAAGGAAGTTGTATTGCCGATAATTTCCAAGTTTGCAGTATTTCTTAATAATGATCAATTATGCACAAAAATATGGCGATATTATTTCTTGAATAATGATATTCTGCGAATCGTGCTTCTTTCATTTATACACATGTCTACATAAGTATATACTAACTAAATTAGATACAACGACTGTGTACAGATTATATATTTTTCTTAATTAGGTCACGTGCTGCTGAGCTTGCTCTTGTACCTCCCGTTATACTTCTACGTTGCATGGGCGCTTGTATTCAATCTGCAGAAAATGATCCTGCAATTATTAATATATAAAAAATAACATTAAGTAATGATATCAAAAGCATTCATCTCTCTCTCAAGTCGCGCAAGTTTGTGGTGGGTTAATGGTGTCTGGCTGTACCAGTCAGCGTGCTGGCTGTTATTAGGTTTCCGATGTAAAGTTATGATTGCCGTTTGTATTGTGCCGTGGAAAATGTCCATGACATATAAAGGTAATTTCTTAATGATGACTTGAAAGCAAAATGTATGACTGAAATAAGATAACAGTTTCGTTTTTAGCGATGGTAATGTGTACGTAGTATGTGCGTCTGTAAACAATTGCTTTTGAACACGATACAGTCTTCAGTTTTGATTATATCTCGATGAAACTTGTACAGTATTTAGATATCCATTAGAGCTTGGTTCCTTTCGAAAGATCCGCCCATGCAGGCCTAGATTATGGGCCTTGAAAGTATATAAAAACTATATTTTAGCTAAATATATATATGCAAAAAGCTACAAGACATGCTCAGTAGCAAAAAGTTTAAACATAAACCCGGTTTAGTGGCAATGGGCAAACGCCAAAGACATAGAACACAAAATCACAAACAAGAAACATAGAACAGCACAAAACTCTACAAACAGCACAGTGCATATATATATATATATATATATATATATATATATATATATATATATATATATATATATATATATATATATATATATAATTGGTATGTTTATCAAGAATTGTAAGGTACCGCATTGGAACGGTCAGTAAAATGTAAATTTACGGGGGGTTTAAACCAGTTTATGTGCACAAACCTCACTCTTATCCCAACAATTCTTAATAAAGATAAAACGCAAAAGGTAAATCTTATCAAAGTATGCATGAATCTGAGGAAACTTATCAATAAAACAAATAATAATAAAAAACGAAAAGGTAAACCCCAAGTACTTCAATGATTAGAGATCCCAACTCTTATCTGCAGACGGAGGGAAACAATTCAGAGCGCCTAATGCAAATACTTTTCAAAGATACGATGCAGTCATCGTTAGAAACCAATAACATCACACACAGTCTGCCTTATAAAATAAAAGGTTTAAAACTGTGTGATCATAGAGTTTCATAATAAAAAGCATCGTTGTACTAAAACTGGGAACAAATAAAGAAAAACATTATTAAAAATAAAAGCGACTTGTATATGCTATTCTCTCCTTCCAAATGATTTGAAAACGTAAACTATTTGAAGAAAATTAAGTCACAGCCAAAACACTCGGAGTTAGTCATCACGTGTCCGCCAAAAAAGGTTTTAAAGATAACATGAATTAGCAAATTCTTCATAAAAATCAAAGCACTGAAAGTTTAGTTATGAAAGGATGCTATATTAAACCCAATATTTTGTTTCAGGTATTCATTTGCAAAAACAAGAAGGCAAGTGCTCTTCAAAATATTACCTTTATATCCACGGTTTAAATAAAATCCAAGTAATTCATTAAGTCTATCTGCCCAACTACCTGCTGGAAACATTGTAATTTTACGAATTTTCTTTAAAACATCACCATAAAAATCGGGATGAGCAATACTATTAGCAATGAGCAATTTAAGACTTGTATTGTACTTTGATATGAGATTATAATGACCATTAACAAATTTTGAGAAAGTTTTCCTTGATTTAAAATATCGGAAACCCTGTTTTAGAAGTTTTTGCGCCATAAGTTTACTGCGAGAGCTGTTTTTTTACATCTGAACATATTCTAGCAAATCGTATCAACTGTGCAATAAAAACACCATATGATGGTGAAATAGGAACATCACCATCTAAAGAAGGGTAATTAATTATTTTAAAATTAAAATCATCACGTTTATCATAAAGATTGATGCTCAATATATCTTCCTTTACTTCTAGTTGCAAATCTAAATAGGATGCCTTTAAAACAGATGCATTAGATTTATTAGGTTGCAATTATGAAGGGTATATCGAATGAATGTTATCTGTAAACACAGGATTATCTAAACTTAGAATATCATCAATATATCTAAACGTGCTATTGAATTTATCAACAAGAGCTAGATCTCCAGACTTAAATAAGTTTAACATATATTCACTTTCATAGCAGTATAAAAAGAGGTCTGCAAGTAAAGGTGCATAATTGGCACCCAATAGTTTGCTTATATAAACATTTACCAAATTTAAGAAAAGAAATTTTGAGTACAAAATTTAAAACTTCAATGACATCTGTGCATATCCAATAGATATATTTATCTGAGCGATCATTAGTAAAAAAAGCCTTTTTAACATTAACTTCCATGTAAGTAGTTTTCTCCCTCGCAAAAGTTTTTTCGATAAGAGGAGTCAATTTGTTTGTAACTAAAGATTGTGGAATAGATGTATAGAGCGTTGAAAAGTCTTAAGTATTAATTACTGAGACTTTATACCGTCTATTTTCAAAATCATTAACTAAATCTAAAGAATTATTGATAGACCAAAAGAGATTAATTCCAGAATTCTCATAAACTTTACTACAGTATTTCTTCACATGAAACTTTATAGCAGTTAAGCAGGATGTAAGTAAAATTGAAACTTGTTTAGTAGAGCAAGAAATAGAATTAACAATAAATCGTGATTTATACGGATGTTTATGCATCTTAGGCAACCAGTGTATTGTAAGTCTATTTTTAGCCAAGTCTACATGAGCGAAGTCTATTTTTAGCCAAGTTTACATGTAAAGTCACAATTGCTTGTGAATGTTTGTTCAAATTATGCCCCTGGGGTCATTACTGGCCACGTCCCCGGGTTCACAGGTTTAGTATACTCAAATTTGGAAAACAATGAAAATCTTTTTTTCTGAAACAGCTATTGCTATTTTGAATAAAGCTTTATTTAGAGGTCCGCTACCATGGTTGTTCAAATTATGCCCCTGGGGTCAAAACTGACACTGCCCCGGGGGTCACAAGTTTCCTAAAGACTTATTTAAGAAATATTTTCAAAATCTTCTCGTTTCAAACCACAAGGCTCATACCTTTGATATTTGTTGTGGAGCATCATATGATGACCGTCTAGAAATCAATTGAAATTATGCCCCTTGGGCAAAAGCTGGCACCGACCCTTTTGACCTACCTTTTTATTTTTAAAGCTACAGCAATGAAATTTGGACCATGTGTACAGTTTTGCAAACGAGCATCAATGTTTGTCCTCGGATGTCCTTGACTTTGACCAACTTTTTTATTTTTAAAGCTACAGAAATGAAATTTTGACCATGAGTACAGTTTTGAAAGCAAATATATTTTTCCTCAGATGACCTTTACTTGGCACATAATAAAATAGTTCATGCAACTAATATCTGCTTACAACACTTTCTGTCCTCAGATATTGAACGTGCAACGTTTTCAGCTAACCCAAACACAAAACGTGAACTATGTTTGTTGCCCATTACCCATACAAACATGCTCTGGATTGAAAATGACCACAAGAGCCATGCCAGTAGAGCATAGGCCCTCATGGGCCTCTTGTTTATTTCATCTGATATCAACCGTGAAATTACCTATCGTGCGATTAAGACCAATCAAATGACAGCAAGACTAATTTTGATGCAAAGCATCACAGACGTCGCGAATGTTGTTGAAACATGACTAAATGGAAGAAGATGCAGTTTAGTAGCAAACCATCACTTTCAAGCGATACCGGGATATTATCAGATGAAAAATCTCGGTATAAAATTACCCACTATTTATTGCCTATTGAAGGTATGATTATCAAATAAAGATCTCTATTTGCAGTTTTTGTATTACAATAAGATTATTTAACATCGAGCTGCACCGTACCTTTCCAAATGTATACAAAAACCGGCCATCTTGGATGTAAAAGGGTAAGTTTTGAACTATTTCTCCGTTTATAGAATAAATTTGATGCAGAAATAAAGTTATGAACCTTCTCCTCACTGTTCAACATCTTTCGGTACCTACTTCGAGCAGAAACTCATTTTAGAATAAGAGTTACATGTGCATGGGAAATTGAATCGACGTGAAATGACCACAAGTTGACAGGGTAAAAAAGTGCAGTGCATATTGCTATTTCTCACTGTTTTTTGTTCAAGAAAGTTATTTTATTGGTTAACTCTCCAAATATGTAGTGCCATTTTACATTCCATGTTCAATGACAGACTTCAAAATCAAACAAAGCACTATCATTAAGTAAAATTGTTGTATTTCAATTTTGGTACGGTGCAGTGCTGTAAAACAAATGGTCAAGTGCAGTGCATTCTGCTATTGTTCACTGTTGTTGTTTTTCCAGAAAGTAACTTCCGTTGGTAAACTTTGCAAATATGTAGTGCGAATTGTCATTTCATGATCAATGATTAAGTTCGAAATCAAACAAAGCACTATTATTCAGTAAAATTGTCGTATTTCATTTTTGGTACTGTGCTATAAAATAAATGATAGAGTGCAGTGAACGTTTTCCCCGTATAACCAAATGACATTGTCGTCCTATCTTTCAGACTGGCAATACGCGCAGACCAGCACCAGACGCCAGTAAGTTGTAGTACATATATAAATACATATTCGATTTAAACATTTAGACGCATTTATTAAAGATACCCCTATAGATAGCCAAAATTTCAATTTTAAAAAATTCAATGCGGAATTGATAGATTGTATTTCTCCGTAATCCCATCCATTTTAGCTATGCCGGTAAGTGCGTCTAGTGTCAATGACTGCTAAATTCAGGTTTTCATAGGTTCCGAATTTCAGAAAATTAGAAGCATGTGTGACCACTGTGGCTTGTCATTTTCAAGAAGAAAACAATAAAATGGTAAATAATTTGCCCAGAACAGCGACCTAAAGAGACACATGGATGGGCATACAAGGGATAAGAAAATACATGTGTGCGTGTGGCAAAGCTTTTAAATTTTCATCTGGATTGTCAAGGCATATGTAAAAAAACAAGTGATTTGCTGAAAAAGAAGTAACAGAAAAACACTGATACGTTTTCGTGTTCATTTTTTTAGGCTGTAGGCTGCTAGGCCTGTAGACTTTTATAACCGTATCTCGGAAATCGCATTGGCAGATCGACATAACATTTTTAACTTTTGGCGAATTAATGCGCGCACGGGCGTATCAACCCCAGCGCAGTTAGAACTGCGTTGGTCAACAACCTAATTTACATTAACAGTTACGTCGAAAATACCTAGTAAGCAATCTGCTTCAATTGCTACGGACTGCGTTCTGCATATTAATTAGCTAGCTAAAAGTAGCGCTGTTAGGTGATTTCAATCTTTGTTATGCGGTTAATATAGTTCGAATATGCTGCGTTTTGCGTAATATAACGCGATTAAAATTGTACAAAAAGCAATTATTTCAGTATCGGCGAGTTACAGAACGCAATATCAAAAGCAGAATCTGCAAATAGTTTCTAAATGAACGCGTACTGAATCAAATAAATACATGTAAGGCCGAGGACCGATAATATCTACATGTACTGTGTTTTAGAAACAACAAGTGAAAAATGCGACCCGAACTTTTTGAACACTCTGATCACAGAAGCGCTTCACAGTGCTGCGCGTCGTTTGCCGGTCAGTAAGTTTAACAAGAGGGCTAAACCCTACTGGTGCAAGGAGGTTAAGGTCGCACATACCATCGCGAGGCGCCTGCGTAGAATGTGGATGGCGGCAGGGCGCCCAAAGGGGAATGACCATGTGTCATACCGACAGTACAAACAGGCCAAAGCAAACTTTCGAAACATACAAAGGAAAAAGCAAGATGAGAGCGAAAATAATTTCTTTGATGAGCTTAACAAAACCGCTGAACTGTACTACAAGTTATTTTGGAAAACACTAAAGCGTAAAAGTGGGAAGCGTCCTGATATTTGCAGTGATTTAATTATTGATGGCACCAAGTACAGTGACGATAAAGTGGTAGACGGCTTCCAGGATTACTTCAAAAGTGTATTTGATCAGGAATACCCGTTTTCATCAAACGATATTGAAACACTAAACTGCTTAAATATTTTTGCCGCAAATGATAATTTAAACAACCCAAACTTGTTAGCAAACATTGAAATCAAGGAAATAGACCACGTTATACATACTCTTAAGAAACAGAAATCGCCAGGAATATACAATGTTCTCAACGAACACATTATACATAGTGGCGTGATTATTCGAGATGCGCTTATCAAGCTTTTTAACTCGTGTTACGTAACGAGAAAGTCCCAGATATATGGAAATCTAGCATAATTATTCCCATATACAAAGGAAAGGGTAAAACTAAAAGCGACCCTAACAGCTATAGACCCGTCTCGTTACTTCCGTGTGCCTGTAAAATATTTGAACGGATACTGCTGACAAGAATTAACAACCATGTGACCACTTCTAATTTACCATTCCCGTCGGCACAGCAACAAGGCTTCCAGAAAGGACTTAGCTGCATTACAACTGCATTCAACCTCCAGGAAATACACAGATTGAGAGTGGCAGTAATGCATACACCGCTTGTCTCGACCAGAAAGCTGCGTTCGATTCGGTGTGGCACGGTGGTCTATTTTACAAACTTGGAAATATGTGGAAAACTCTTGCGCTTAATAATACAATCATACAGCAGTCTTAAATGCGTAGTTCGCACAAACGGGAGTACATCAAAGGCCATTAACGTTAAACGCTCAGTTCGGCAGGGAGGAGTTTTGTCAACTTTTTTCTATTTAGTATACATCAATGAACTACTCGTCACACTCGAGAACAGTAACTACGGAAGCAGTGTCATGTCAGTCAAGGCAGGTAACCCATCATTCGCGGACGATATAGCACTGATTGCAGTTACCCCCCTTTACCTCCAGAAGTTAATAGACATTGTGTACTTTTATTGCAAAGACTGGAAAATGGATATAAGCGTAGCCAAATCAAGCGTTGTGGCCTTTACAAGTAAAAGGACGATACCAGTTATAGGAATCCTTTATGGAGATATATGTATAGATCAAGCAGACAATGTAAACCACTTAGGAATTAGACAGGATTCCAATTTAAAGTTTTCGTCAAGAATTCAGGAAAGACTGCAAAAGGCTAAAATGCATTTTTTTCTATGGCTGCACAGGGTGTCCACCCTTTCGGAGTGAACGTTTTGGTAAGCGCCGATCATTACAAGAAAATAATCAAGCCTATAGCTCTTTATGGTTGTGAATTATGGTGTAAACCTTACTGCGCATAACATGTATACTATTGACAAATTTCAGCATTTCATTGTTAAAAAATACAGTGTTTTCATATTTCGACAAGATCAGATATGTGTGAAGCAATGGTTGGACTGCAAAAGCTTACCTGCGATGTGAATATTAGGAAACTTGTGTTTTTACACAAGATATTAAGCCTTGATTGTAAAAGTACATGTCGAAATATTTTTATACGCAGATATTTGTCATTCATATATTGTAACACTACCATAAAGTACGGTTTTATTCCAGATATTTGTAACACACTCTGTAAATACGATCTTCATTCTGTTATTAACAATGTTTTAGAAGATCCGACAACATTGCCGAGTAAGTATGTATGGAAAAGAACTGTCAAGCAATTAGTGTATAGATACGAGACTGAAATGTGGAGATACAGAATTATGACAAACTCTGACTTTGCTCGCTTCATAATTTTACAACCAACTATCTCTCCGTCAATTGTGTACAGGACGTGTTGTCGTGCTGCTCAGAGAAACATTATGCACGAGGTTGCAAAACAATGGTGTCGCAGCTGTCGACTTGACTCTCTAACACTTTGTCAAATCTGTAATGTCCAAACCACGGACAAAATTGTTCACCTAGTCAGCGAATGTGCAGCAACAACTGAATTGCGAACTAAATATGTGTGCGCTATTTCATGTTTCGGCATTGAGTTTGTATCAGAAATACTTCAATTGGACGAATCCATGTTTACTAGGAAACTGATGGGTGCACCTTTAGCGCCACTGCTTGACAATACTGACAATAAGGACTTTCTCCTGATATCGTCCCAATTTATTAGTGACTGTCTGTCATGTGTGTAAATTGTTACGAACATATTGTATTGCTGTATGATGACGATGCCCACTAATTGGGATTATGTATGGTCACACGTTATTTGTAATAGTTATTATTATTATTTATTTGTAATTACACATTGCTGATATGTTTCTTTGAAATGCTTTAGAAATTAGATATATATATATTTGTACATATGTATGCATATCTCCTTTTAGGAGGAAATAAAGATTTTGATTGATTGATTGATTGAAACCATAATGTTTTAAATGAAATTATTATACTTCATTTTATCCTACAATCAGTTTATTTTTGGTTATTGAAGTTCATTCATAAGTATATTTTCTATGTTTTAAATTGCTCAAATCGCTCTTACTTGAAATTTTTATTGAGATTGTTAGTTTGTCCTTGTGTTTGTAAAATGAGTGTCGCATAAGACCATTCTCTTGTGTAAGTACATACTAACAACCTTTAACCAGTACTAAATGCATATTATACACTTTTAACATTCAAATCAAATCGCGTAAAGCATTTACAAGCTATCGACCTGCTACAATTTGTGTCATAGTCATGTAATGCCGAATGAAACAGAAAGTGTGTTAATATTCCTCAGTTTTTATCATTAATTTCAGACCAAAGTCTTGAGCATGTAGTATAATGCATATGCATTTTTGAAAACCACTGATATAAATGAGTAATCTGTTCATTTTGTGACATAGGTTGATGGCATTATTAAGATACATATGCATCAAACATACAGGGAATAAATAGTATTTGGGTGATTCGATCCAGAGGTATTTGTCGTTGTAGAAGGAAGCCTAAAACATAAACCTAATTAATATGTCCAATGCATTTTGTTAGGATGCATTTGGTTAGGCTGGCATATCCTGGAAGTAGATTTAATACGCCTAAGTCAAGTTCAAATTGTAGAGTAGATTTTACTAAAATTCCTAAATGCTTTATCCGTGGCAGTGCATTGAATTTGAAACCAAAGCTCGAGATAAGGTTTTATATGATATTGAGAATTACTACATATCTTATACGTATATATTTGGCGTATTACACATTTCAAGTGACTTATACTATATGATCTAATTGAGAATCAACATAAAACTCTCAAAGTTTTTCCAAAGGAAATTATGAGCGAGCATATACTATCTTTAGATTTTTACGTTAATAATCATGTTTTACAATTACATGACTATACTCACAAAACGTTGCAGGCCGAAAGCCATTCAACGCTTTAAGCGCTTTGATTTTTATATAGCATGACTATCAAACCAAATAGTGTTAATTTAAACGCGTATGCTTCTCAAGTAGTGCATGGTGGATACAAGCTAAAAAGAACTGCTACTGAAATTTAAACATTTTACGACTTTTTTTTTAATCATCCATTAACATTCTTGAGTTTTTATGAATTTTATTTTATTCATTTTTAAAGTTTACTAGTATCAAACTTAAAAGTTAGTAAAAATGAATATAATTGTCAGCATGTTCAAAGTTATGTTATCTTTTTTGTGTTGTGGTATACTTTGTTGTTGATTTATGATTTTTCAATGCTTAGAATAGTCTAACATTGGTGAGTACTATTGTGATAAGGAACACAGTCATAAAACACAATGCTCATATCATGTATTCATCTGAATTCGTACCTAGTCCGGAAATGATACATTTATGTTTTGTTTTGTTTTTATTGTTCATCAGCGATTATCTGTGATTGAGATTTCAACAACCAATACTTTGAGATTATAATTGATATGTTGTTTAATGCTAACTGTATGTGCTTTCATTCTGATTGCGATGCATGTGATACTTACTTTTGTTTAATTTTTAACAAATAAACTTAGATAAAGCATAAATATTACGTCTCTAATACACTGAAAATGAGCCGATTATTAAAATACCGCCACATCCTGTATTTTGCCCGAGTGATTTAAAACGTTTTCGTCAAGTTGACAAAGTTTTAACAAAGTAGTCAATTGTTGGGTTTTTCCATGCGCGTGCATGGTAGCATCTCGACATGTTACACCTTGCTATGTCTCATTTTACTCCCAGGAAACACTTCAAAACTGCATTCCGTTCAGCTTGCACATGGTCCGTTTTTCGACGGCCTCCTAGGCGCTTTCTGTTAGTAGCGTCGTATAGATGATCACTCTAAAATAAAATTGTACCCAAATATAGGCCTTTAAAGATATTAGAAGCATGCATGTGGACTAAAATTATGTGTCAACAATTAACTCAAGGCATATCGGATGCTATTCCAGTGATCTGCAGACATTGACACTAAACGTTCTTACCGGCATAGCTAACCGGGTGAGCTTACGGAGAAATACGATTCATCAATTTATAAAATTCAAATATTAACTATTTATTTAAAGGAGTATTTTTAATAATTTTCTAAATGTTTAAATCGTATATATGTTTGTATACGGCAACTTACTGGCGATCGTTGCTGATCTGCGCGTATTGTCAGTCTGAAAGAGACTACGACAATGTCATTTGGTTATACGGGGGAAAAGTTCACTGCACTCTACCATTTATTTTATAGCACTAAACCGTCAACAAAACAAACTGGGGTCACCAGAAATCAAAACTTGTGCGCTGGATACCTTATATCAAACACCATACCGAACTGTGTCCATCTTGATACATTATATCAAACACCATACCGAACTGTGTCCATCTTGATACCTTATATCAAACACCATACCGAACTGTGTCCATCTTGATACCTTATAGCAAACACCAAACCGAACTGTGTCCATCTTGATACCTTATATCAAACACCAAACCGAACTGTGTCCATCTTGGTACCTTATAGCAAACACCATACCGAACTGTGTCCATCTTGGTACCTTATATCAAACACCATACCGAGCAGTGTCCATCTTGATACCTTATAGCAAACACCAAACCGAACGGTGACCATCTTGATACCTTATATCAAACACCAAACCGAACTGTGTCCATCTTGATACCTTATAGCAAACACCATACCGAACTGTGTCCATCTTGGTACCTTATATCAAACACCATACCGAGCAGTGTCCATCTTGATACCTTATATCAAACCCCATACCGAACTGTGACCATTTTGGTACCTTATATCAAGCCCCATACCGAACTGTGTCCATCTTGATACCTTATATCAAACCCCTTACCGAACTGTGACCATTTTGGTACCTTATATCAAACCCCATACCGAACTGTGACCATTTTGGTACCTTATATCAAACCCCATACCGAACTGTGACCATCTTGATACCTTATAGCAAACACCATACCGAACTGTGTCCATCTTGGTACCTTATATCAAACACCATACCGAGCAGTGTCCATCTTGATACCTTATAGCAAACCCCATACCGAACTGTGACCATCTTGGTACCTTATATCAAGCCCCATACCGAACTGTGACCATCTTGATACCTTATATCAAACCCCATACCGAACTGTGACCATTTTGGTACATTATAGCAAACACCATACCGAACTGTGACCATCTTGATACCTTATATCAAACACCATACCGAACTGTGACCATCTTGATTCCTTATATCAAACACCATACCGAACTGTGACCATTTTGATACCTTATATCAAACCCCATACCGAACTGTGACCATTTTGGTACATTATATCAAACCCCATACCGAACTGTGACCATCTTGATACCTTATATCAAACACCATACCGAACTGTGTCCATCTTGATACCTTATATCAAACACCATACCGAACTGTGACCATCTTGATACCTTATATCAAACCCCATACCGAACTGTGTCCATCTTGACACCTTATATCAAACACCATACCGAACTGTGTCCATCTTGATACCTTATATCAAACACCATACCGAACTGTGACCATCTTGATACCTTATATCAAACACCATACCGAACTGTGACCATCTTGATACCTTATATCAAACCCCATACCGAACTGTGTCCATCTTGACACCTTATATCAAACACCATACCGAACTGTGTCCATCTTGATACCTTATAGCAAACACCATACCGAACTGTGTCCATCTTGATACCTTATATCAAACACCATACCGAACTGTGTCCATCTTGACACCTTATATCAAACCCCATACCGAACTGTGTCCATCTTGACACCTTATATCAAACCCCATACCGAACTGTGACCATCTTGATACCTTATATCAAACACCATACCGAACTGTGACCATCTTGATACCTTATATCAAACACCATACCGAACTGTGTCCATCTTGACACCTTATATCAAACACCATACCGAACTGTGTCCATCTTGACACCTTATATCAAACACCATACCGAACTGTGACCATCTTGATACCTTATATCAAACACCATACCGAACTGTGACCATCTTGATACCTTATATCAAACCCCATACCGAACTGTGACCATCTTGATACCTTATATCAAACACCATACCGAACTGTGACCATCTTGGTACCTTATATCAAACACCATACCGAACTGTGACCATCTTGTTACCTTATATCAAACCCCATACCGAACTGTGTCCATCTTGGTACCTTATAGCAAACACCATACCGAACAGTGTCCATGTTTACATCACGTTATGCCTTATTATGCTCTACTCATTTGACATGAATGGTCAACACAAAAAAAGCATATGCTTTCTATACTGATATAAGAGGACAAGCGACATTTGGCGCTTAACCAATTGTGGAATATGTGACCACGTGGCCATTAATTAAAAAATAAAATAATTAACGTATTAATTAATTAATTAATTAATTAATTAATACGTTTAATATTATTTTATATATTTGTATTTAATTTTACTAATCTGTGATAAGTATTTGTTTTTCTAGGCAAGTTTTATTGAAGGCTTATGCTTAAGATATAATCCATTTAGTAAGATCTAATCAGTCATCTGTGCATTATGTCAGAAAGAAATGAATTCGTTCTTTGCTTTTAATAAAGAATATTTCCATGCCGTCGCAAAGTAAATGCGAAGAAGTAATAAATGAAACATCGAATTTTAAACAACAAAAAACTAGTGTAACACATGCTTTAATATCTTATTTAATTACGACTTTTTACTTAAACTTGATATAACATAACAGAACCAAAATAACTTTAATGTCTTAATTATCTAAAAAAAAAAAACATGTTTAAGTTTTATAATTTTCAAAATGATAATGCAACACAATTAACATCAAAGTAAAAAAGTGCGCAGATGTTGATCAAGTTGATATGTTTGATACGCCCAATAACTGTTTCTACTGCGTCTTATCGGACAAATTTGGGTCTTATCTTACACAAAAAGCAGTGGCGTAGCAACTTTTTTGAAAAATATAACAAAATTTAAATAACCCCAAAATGAAATAAAAACTAATAACAACCTTAAAACTTGTATATAACGTTATTATAACAAAAGCAAGCCTGGTGGTTATTTAAACTATGTGCCGGGTGTATTGCTCGATTTTATTGAAATAAGTGCATAAATATTTAAGTTTGTGTAATGTGCATATAAATTGGTTGTGAAGGTTGTTTTTCTCTTTAAATGCTCCCCAATTGCACTATTTTGCTTCTAATTTAGAAAGAAATCTTTGGGGTTGGTATCCCCGAGCTCACCTAGAACCATCGGGCCTACAAGTGTTTTAGGCCTAGCCCGGGTAAAATTCCCTCTCTGCGGGGACAAACTGCTGGTAAAATCCCCGCCAAATGCCCCTGCACCCCAGGGACCCTAGGTAAGGCCCATTCCCCGCTATGTTTGGTGCGAAGATAAAACCACCGCATTCACCCGGCACTGCGGGGTCACCTGAAAGGTAAAATCACGGCCCATTTTCCCGGCTATCCCCGGTATACCCCCGGACCTTGGGGACCGTGGTAACAATTGACTGGTACATAAAGCGGAGGAAGAAGAGTCGTTAGGTTTGTTAATATCCGAATAATAAAGGGTTTTGAAGAAAACTGATGTTAACTTCCCGTTTTTTTGCGCTAAAATACACAGAATACACGGTTTTGTACAGATTTGAATCGAGACAGATCGTAATGATTAAGTTTTAACTTGTTTATTTTACAACGATTGTAAAACAAGTTATTACAACATCTTATTAATCACTCTCGTTGGCACGATTTTACGCGAGAGCATTGTCTTTGAGTTGTTGGGCCGGAGTACCCGATGAATTCTGTACTTGATATGTCGTGGAATTGTACACGAAACAGTAAACTAGTTGGTTTATTTCGTTTGTTTATTTTCAAACATGGCACTGTTTTTATTATAAATAAAACATTTTTGTTCTGACTTTAGAGTTTCTGGTTTACTCTCTTTTGTTTTTTTCTTATATAATTAATTGTTTTAGGTTTCAACACTTTTGTTCAATCTAACAGATATATGCTTTGAGATTGACAAACATATATTTGTATTTAATACAGATGAATATGTCAATTGAGCGTCTCCTGGAGATATAATTGTATGGGTATGGAGGGAGGGGGGAGCTTCCTTAATGCCGCCTGTCTTGTATACGGACGTGTTTCTTGTCATAATTGCGTCGACAATACTAGACCGCGAAATAAAGCAATCTAGTGACTCTACAGTATCTGGAGCTTGTGTCACCCTGTGCAATGCGCAGCTTTGCTTAAATGACATATTGGCTGATTTTGGCTGATGTCATTGACAAAGTAATACTCTAATCCATCACTGTTCAAGGTCGTACTTGAACTAAATTTTCGTCAAGGGAAATAGCTTTATTACTTGACTGCGTTGTTGTAGCTTCAGACGATCAATTATCAAGTGTTCATACTGTACTATATAGTTAACATATTAGAGGTCTTCTTATATTAAAGTGAACAACAATGACAAAACCAAAACGAAAAAGAAACGGTCAACCTTTCGGAAATCTATCATAATATCCTATACCAAGGCATTTTTCGACCCCACCACGTTAAAAGCATGTGTCACGTACATGGGAGTTCCGGTCGGAGGGTTTCATTTACACCTAGTCCTAGCTGGGTCCATGCATATTGAACACACAGTTTTATTCAAAGGAATAGAAAAAAGAACCTTTGCAATATTTGTCAAATGGCACATTGCCAAAGAATCTCATTGACACAAATTAGATCGTTGGATGGCCTGATTAAGGGTTCGACACCATCAAAATAATCACTAACGTGCCCTTAATCGCTCACCTATCCTTAAACCACAATTCCTTAATAGCTCACCTATCCTCAAACCACAGGTCCTTACTCGCTGCCCTATCCTCAAACCACAGGCCCTTACTCGCTGCCCTATCCTCAAACCACAGGCCCTAACTCGCTGCCCTATCCTCAAACCACAGGCCCTAACTCGCTGCCCTATTCTCAAACCACAGGCCCTAACTCGCTGCCCTTTCCTCAAACCACAGGCCCTAACTCGCTGCCCTATCCTCAAACCACAGGCCCTAACTCGTTGCCCTATCTTCAAACCACAGGCCCTAACTCGCTGCCCTATCCTCAAACCACAGGGCCTTACTCGCTGCCGTATCTTCAAACCACAGGCCCTAACTCTCTGCCCTATCCTCAAACCACAGGGCCTTACTCGCTGCCCTATCTTCAAACCACAGGCCCTTACTCGCTGCCCTATCTTCAAACCAAACAGTCCCTACCTCGCTGCCCTATCCTCAAACCACAGGGGCTTACTCGCTGCCCTATCCTCAAACCACAGGCCCTAACTCGCTGCCCTATCCTCAAACCACAGGCCCTAAATCGCTGCCCTATTCTCAAACCACAGGCCCTAACTCGCTGCCCTATCCTCAAGCCACAGGCCCTAACTCGCTGCCCTATCCTCAAACCGCAGGCCCTTACTCGCTGCCCTATCCTCAAACCACAGGTCCTAACTCACACTGTGTTGGTGTTTGCATTATACCATACCAATATAAGGCGGCCAGTCGAGAGATCAAACCTGGGGCCATACTTGCATGTCAGATGCTCTACCAAATGTGATTACCAGCCGCCTTAACTAACTGGGTTTTTGATGTGTTTAGTCTGCTTGTTGCACAAATATCAGTTCATATGGCTCGTAAAACAATAGCTGCAATTGTGTGGTTGTTTGTATTATCCATTAAATAGTTAATGCTACAAAATGCAGCCACATGCAAATACTTTCAAAAAAAATGTATTGTTCAATTCTCAAACTAAAAACTGTATTTGATAAGAAAAGACTTGTCAAGATAATAACATACTTTATTTTTCTACATAATTTTAGATATTTTTGAAATGAACTGATTTGCATTTAAATTCAAAACGCCCGAACAAAACGAAACATGCACCAGGTTTATTTACTGTATATATCACAAATAATATATCTGAAATTAAATAAATACAACAATTTATACAAAATAGTTAAAAGCACTAAATTATTGGTGAAATGCAAGTATCAAAAATGCTCATATTAGGTTATTGTTCAAAAATAGTACTTATTTGATTTTATTTTAGGTCTCCAGGAAATGATGTTAATATCACTTTTTATTTGAAAATCGTAACTTTATGTTTTATAAAAGTTTCTTATATGAGCATTTGATGCATAATTCACTTTCCTCCTGTTCTCACACATGTGACTCAAAACTTGTGCAATGTGACACACACATGAATGACAGACTGCACAAACAGTGGTCAACAAAGCTTTTGATGTTTAAATGATTATTTAAATTAATAAAAGAATACAATAATCTGCAACTTGGAATGCACTGATTTATACTGTTGTTGCTTTACCACAGACCTTATATATCAATACAATGTTCTTACAAACAATTAAGAACCCTTACTTAGTATGCATGAAATTCATGCCTTTGCTTCATGAACTTATACACATTAAATATTGTTTAAACAAATGAAGAATTGTAATAAGAAAATGTTAAATGCATCTGATTGGGACCTTGTCAGACAGATTTATTGAAGTTATACATATTGTTAATCAGTCTGATGGATGTTGTTTCACAGATGTATCTTTTGTTGAAATATTGCATAACTGCAAGTAACATATCTAGCAAACAGGGACGGCAAAAAATAAATTAGAAATTCCCATTATCCCTTGACAAAACATTATCTACAATTTTGTCAGCAAAAAGCAACAAAGAAACATGTTCAAACATACTTCAAATGATCTGTACTCACACACAATTTAAGTTTGTTTTTGATTGTGTTCCACTTCATGGCCGATTGTGTAGAACTTTGTTGATAACTAATTTAACATGGTGATAAACGACATTGTTGATTCCTACCTATTATTCCTTTGTTGCAGAATTATTGTATAAACTGAATACCATGTGGCCGGACTCCTCTACTGCATGCAGTTATTGAAACTGCATTTCCCATATGCTGATAAACCTTCATGTAAAAATCTGGCTGTAGTTTAAATAACTTTGAATATATACACACGACACCTATTAAAATAATTCATACTTAGTCAAGGCCCACAACTCTGCTGTAACTGGAGTTCAAGTTCACATGCTGATAAACATTCATGTAAACTTTCACTGCTGTAGATCAAATACTTTTTGAGAAACATGAAACAACATTGCAGCTCTATATGCTATTGTTTAACTAAGTCGAGGGCCATAACTCTACACACAAAACCTCCGGTGCACAATTGAACATGCTGGTTAATATTCCTGAACAGCTCAATCACTCCCTTTACTGGAAAAAGAGACAAAGTTAATCTCCTAACTGATACTGCAACCTATGGTTTAAACTCATTGTAGAATAAGGTTTTATTTTGCACAATTAATACCGAATGAGAAATACATAGATATCAAGCAATTTACATGACACAAATAGGAGCCTCACTTCACCAGGTTACTTGTAAGAGGTTGACTGTCTATTGTAGCCCATTGGATTATGCAACCATGTGCTAATATCTATTGATGAAAAAATCCCAGTATGGATCAACTAAACAGTTGAATGACAACCAGCGTTGCCCAATGATCACTGTTTAGATTATGAGGAGTTTATGGCCAAATAATGTGAAATAAACACTTCCCGACTCCTCAGGCTGACTTCTGCAATAACCAATGCAATCAGTGTAACAAGCACTTAAATTTAAATCAATGTGTGAGCTAATTTATTGAAATGCAATGAATATCCTTGATAAAGGCTAGATCATAATCTCTAGCATCGATCACAAAGACTTCATCTGTGCCATGAGGTCATCCAGGCTTTGTCCGCTAGTCTCCACCGTATCACCAGAACCAGAATTCTGAAAGGTAATGGGACTTTTTGTTTATTCAGAGGTGAAGACAGAGTATTTTGAAAGTCTTTCCTGAAGAGTTATATATAAACTATTGAACGGAGTCAAAACCTTGTCATCTCAGATGTAAGGTCATGTGACCAAATTAAAACTCCAAATGTTTGTGCGAGTAACCTTTGTACCCAAGTTTGGTAAAATTGTGTGAGAAATGATGGATTAAGAATCATAGCTAACAAACTTATTTCGTTAAATTTTCTAAAGGGCCATAAAGCAGCCAAGTACTGACATTTTCAGGTGCAGGTACGGTGTAGGCCACTTTAAGCCCCTCGGCAAGCTGTATCTGAGAGCCTTCGGCAGCTTCTGATTCCTCGCAGGTAGTTTCAGAGACCAGTTCTATTTCTGAAGGAGAAATCTAAACATTTTACATGCTATAATAATACAAAATTAAAAAGAACTTATATCAATGTCCTGCACTGCGCCAAAAGATCTCAACATTTGCCAAGAAGAAGGTTGAAAGACATGTTCATACTTTAAACCAAATACAAATAGCTTTAATTCTTGAAATTTTATCAATCTATTTTTAAGATAAACTTAAATGCCTTACTTCTGGTTCTAATTTTAGGTCATAATTATTAAATTCAATGTCATTTTTCAGCATAATAATCTTATTTGGATATTATGACAAACTAGAGACATTAAAGGGTGTGGCAAGGGCCTCAAACTGATACTGTTAACAAATTATAAAGTTTGAAGTTGATAACTGCGATGGTTTAAAGTGACGAACAGATGGACAGACAGACATGCAAGAGGTAACGGGTGATTGCTTTAGCGCACAGACAATATATTTTAAATTCAATACTTTTAAATATTTGAAAATAATTAACTCTTGTGAAATTTAACTCCAACTACAGCAGGTATTTGTTTCCTTTACCAAACGGGTTATCCTCATGCACCACCTCTTCTTCCTTCACTTCAAGCTTCTCTGTCTTAGGCTTTGCTGCCTCTCTCTTCTGGAATATATATCATATCATTGATATCATGTACATAATCTACCTTGTAAATGGTCAAGATCAATTAAAAGACGATGATGGGGGTAGTGTTGAAAATCGTTTGTTTATTTCTTAATCACTTAAACACAGCATGGCATGGTCGCAGTAGTTTACATTTAGTTCAAACTTACCTTAAATTCCACATACTTTGTTTTGCATTTTTCTCTTTACTTCGATGATTAACAATACAAGAATCTTATCAACAGTGGCTCTTTTAATATAGATATGTCATATCTTCATGGGTGAAAGTTTGAATTTTTCAAAATACTGAAAATAGGGTGTTTACATAGGGAAAATGCCATTTTTACAATACAATATATACGATAAATATTTTCCAAAATACTGAATTCAGTATCAATACTGAAAACTTTCACCCATGTTTCTTTGACATTCATTTTGGAATAGTGAGAAAATTATATCTATTTCTATCATGGACAAGATGATCAAGTGCATTATTAAGTAAACAAGAGCCGTCGTAAGACAGCGCGCTCGACTACGCCGCTTTGACTTAGAATACAATAACGATGTAATAATACCAAGTTTGGTCTCTTTATGTCAAACCTAACTAAAATTATTTGATACATAAGGTGACTCTGATGCTGCCCTCCCACCAGCCCGCCCAAACAATGACGCAAGTCATTCAAATAACTTGATTTCCCATTATGAAAATGTGGTTAAGAATATACAAATATGCCTTTCAAAGGAAATAATAATAAAATATAAAAAAAATAAAAATTCAAGGGCTATAACTTGTATTTAGGCTTAAAACGGAGTTATGTTTCTTGTTGTAAGATGGTCGTAAATAATTTTGAATTTTATTAAGTGCATTTAATGAACAGTATAGAAGTTTTTTTTATTAAAATCCCAACTTGCCCTTAACTTTTACTTGCCTAAAACTTTAACCTAAGTAAATCAGGGGCCATAACTTGTATTAAGGATATGGAGTTATGTAACCTCATTGGGTCCTGAACAATTGTGTGAAGTATTAAGTCCATTGAATGAAGGGTATAGAAGTTATTAAACAATATCCCAACCTACCCTAAAACGTTAACCTAAGTTCCATAGTCAATCAGGAGCCATTATTTGTATAAAAGATAATATGGAAGTATCTAACCTCATTATGTGATGGCTCTGAACATCTGTGTGAAGTATTAAGTCAATTGAATGAATGGTATTGGAGTTTTAAGTGAAAATCCCAACTTGCCCTAAAACTTTAACCTGCCCTAAAACTTTAACCTAAGTCAATCAGGGGCCATAACTTGTATTTAGGATAATATGGAGTTATGTAACCTCATTGTGGGATGGTCCTGAACAACTGTGTGAAGTATGAAGTCAATTGAACAAAGGATATAGAAGTTATTAATAAATATTCCAACTTGCCCTAAAACTTTAACCCAAGTTCCATAGTCAATCAGGGGCCATAATCTGTGTAAAGAATAATATGGAGTTATCTAACCTCATCATGTGATGGCCCTGAACAACTGTGTGAAGTATTAAGTCAATTGAATGTAGGGTATTGGACTTATAAGTGAAAATCCCAACTTGCCCTAAAATTTTAACCGGACGTCGACGCCGACGCTGGGGCGAGTAGTATAGCCCACCTTTTCTTCGAATAGTCGAGCTAAAAACACACCATTATATCATCATAAACACTGCACAATGTCTAGATCTATTCATCTCCACAAACCTTATATTCTGCCTGTCGTCTGATGCAGTGTCTATCATCACATGTTTCATTTGGCTTCATTGACATAGTTGGGAAGAAGTCCTGTAGAGCATTGTAGCCTAGATAGTGGGTCACTTCACCGAAACCTAGCAGATATCTGGCAAGAAAGAAGAAGTACATTTTATCAACAAGAGTGCCAACTGTCACAAAACACGCCCTTCTAATTTTTGATAGAGGTATGTTTAGCCAATCTTAGAGAGCGGACACTAAAGTTTTTGCCACCTCAAGGGTTATAACTCTGGAGTGACCGAAGCAACATGGCTGGTCATCAAACTTGATCAAGATATTATTCAACACACATTCTGACATTCTGGTTGGAAAAAGGCTTCGTAAAATTAGGTAAATTCTATAAATAAAGGTCAATCATTCTTGAGTGACTAGAGCAATATAGTTGGTCATCAAACTTGATCGAGATATTATGCCAACACACATTCTGACCAAATTTGGCTATGATTGGACAAAGGGTTCTAAAGTTATTGAGGTGACAAGACCCATTTTAGGTAATTTCAGTAATTAAAGGGCCATAACTCTTGAGTAAGTAGAGGGATATGGCTGGTTATCAAACTTGTCCAACATATTATGCCAATACACATTCCGACCGAACAGACAACATACCGGATGAGGCCCAAATCTGCTAGTATGATGCAGGTAAAACTTTAATATGTCCTGTATCAAAATAAACTTTAACAAACATTCACATTTACTCTTAAAATAACACACTCTCAGTTTAAGCGTTTTAACTTCTATAAAATTAAACCAGTGCTTAAGAATACAAGATGTTTGCTGTTACTGAAAAAGGATCTTATGTTAAACTTTCAATAAGTCATCATCGATTGCAAGTCTCAAATTAAGTTGAAAATAAAAATGTATTGCAATACATATTAAAAGCAATACAGCCAAACATTATAATAATAGCACTGAATTCTTTGAAATATGGTGCGATGATTATCTTAGAATTAAACTAAATATGCATAATAAAGAAAAATGAATGTAAATAAAAATATATCTTAAAGGCCATACTTGAGAGTGTTTTGGACGAGGAAGCCTGCAACAACTGCCATGGTTGTAGGCAGACTAGCAGCACATACACCTTCCCGCTTCAGTGTCTTTTCGTCTGTCTTTGTGGCTACGACTAGTGGAGGGGCACACTGCAGAACATTTGTAAATCTGTACTAGTGTCACAATATTATGTACTAATCTTGAAAAACATACCAGGAAGCAAGCAAATAACATGTTGTGTGTCATACTGCCAAGCAAATAACATGTGGTGTAACGTACTGCCAAGCAAATAACATTTTGTGTAACATACCCCAAAACAAGCAGTTTCTCCGGGAATCACAAACTGTATATGACCAGACACTGCATTCTCACTGACACCTGATTCAATCCATATCTGGCCTAGCTCGTTACATGCCTGAAATGAAATCATTAAATAAATATAACCAGAAAATGTAGTCTCACTCGTGACTCCAACCATATCTGCCCTAGCTAGTTGGACACTTGAAATGGAATCATAATCATAATATGACCAGCCACTGCATTCTCACTGACCCCTGACTTGATCCATATCTGGCCGAGCTAGTTAAATACCTGAAATGAAATCACGAACTGTGTGTGTCCAGACACTGCGTATTCACCCCTGAATCCATCTATATCTGGCCTAGCTTGTAACACGCCTGAAATGAAATCACGAACTGTGTGTGTCCAGACACTGCATATTAATCCCTGAATCCATCTATATCTGGCCTAGCTCGTTACATGGCTGAAATGAAATCACGAACTGTGTGTGTCCAGACACTGCGTATTCACCTCTGAATCCATCTGTATCTGGCCAAGCTTGTCTCACGCCTCACATTGCAGTCCGGGGGCAGAGATGGTTGACCCTGCATTGTTGTATTAAGTTTTTTTTACTGTTGATTTTGGTAGCCAAGGGTCTCTATTTTCAGAAACTGCTTGATGACATGTTGTCACCTTTGAGCAATTTGAGAAATTCAAGATGGCGTCCAAGATGGCCGCCATTACATATAAATGACCATAACTCCCTACCTGTTCATCATAGGAAGGTGATTTTTGTCTCTATACCTAGGTTTTAGGGGTCAAGCTATCCATTAGAACTAAGTATTATGTTAATATCGTATTACATAATAGTAATTTCCAAGATGACTGCCAAGATTGCCGCCGTAACACTTAAACTGGCATATATACTATTTACTCCAAATTAGTCGTGAAGGTGTCTATCCCTGAGTATTTTGGAGACACATCTATCTGTATCAGATCAAAGTTCATATACTGATGATGTCATCTACAAATCCAAGATGGCTGCCAGTTTACAAGCACTGGTATATCTTCTATACTATTCAATCTTGGTGGAAAATATGAAAAGGTAAACGACCACAGGTGTTATATTATAACAAATGTTCTTTAATTGTAAATCTGAATTCTCACAGACTACCAAAAGCATATTATACAATTCATAATTAAGGATGGCTACCACTTTACCAAATAATCTACACTGTTGTACATTGTGTTGCCCATGTGCATCACAAAGACATGCAATCAGCTATGATGTCAGGTTACAGCAACCCTGATTATAGCAGGCGCAAAATATTGTGCATTTCATGTTTGCAACTACAAGCACGTGAACTGCATGGAGTAGTACTGTGGCATCCACATTTTATTAGACGTAGTACCATCTGTGGGGCTAGTTCGACTTCATCAGGTAGGGTGACTGGTTGAAGGGAAATGTTTTGGTCATCCTTTACCCAACCATATTCCGTTGAGTCCAACTCTGGTGGATTCTGCGCTTCCTGTGACCGCCATACCAAAGCCTGATAGTGAGCTCTTTTAACATTCTCTTTGAATGCCTCAGTTGTTGGTGGCAAGGTACACAACTTCGGTGTTGATGACCCTTTGCCTGTTTGTGACAGCCATACCTTTAACCTTGTCTCTGACATTGTACTACAGTCTGTTTGTCCATAGCACGCGGAAATGAAGGAGGTAGCCTGTTGAATAACAGATTCCATAGAATGCCCTGGTGCACCCAACAAGTTAAGTGAGTGCCCCGATCGAAGTGTTTTGAGTACAGTAGCCTTTCCAATGTTAAAATAGGAGGCGACGGTGTCACAGCCAGAAAGTGTATGTGCCGGGAGTATTCCTTCGACTATCTGACAATGCTTCTGCACAGTTTTGCCTGTATCAAGCACCGCCCTTCCTTTGATAGGGGACTCCATCAATACAACATTCTTGAGATTTGCCATGTGATGATAATGCAGCAACAGTACAAAGACGTCAGTGTCATCGGCAACAACAGTGATTTTGCTTTCTGCATTTTCCGCGGCACAACTCAAGACCTGTTGGACAATGATGTTATCTGCTTCTTCGTGTGAAGTTGACAGATCTGCCCGTGAGATGACAACTCCACCTTCACTGATTTCGATTGGCACCGGATCTGCTCCTGTTACCACTAACTTGTGATGTTGTGTGTTGTCCTCATGAAACTTCTTATCCTGGACAAAATCATCAACTATCAGTTGCATTAGTTGCTTCTTGTTTTTGGAAGAGGTTAGTACAATCTTCTGCGCTGGAAGTTTACTGTTGACTTGCAAATGATGAGCCCTACTTACACCACTTGCCCTAGATCCTCTGGTAACACTCTTCTCCAAGGAACTACCCAAAGTATTGCTGAGCCATCGAGTACACTAACATTTGCACCACCAGCAACTCTATCAGACACCTCAACTTGGAGAATTTTCTTCAAGGTAGATTTAGATTTCACAATCCTCATATCTCCAGTATCATCAAACATGGACGTTGGAACTGGCGCAAGTTCATGACCAAGCACATCCTTAATGTCAATATCCCGCCCACTAACCTGTAGGCCAATCACCCTTGCGTAAATTAAATTGGTATCCAATACTTTCACAGCTCCGACCTTCACATGCTTCCTTGCATGATCCATAGTAACAACCTTTTTCTTGATGGTTTCATAAAGTCCCTGCGGTAACCGACTTTGGAAAACTGTCATTAGTTCAGTCCCGATTGTGACAGCATTGTGGACATTGACTTCAGTTGAACCAATCTGGCCGCTAACTACATTGACTATACCACTGGGGTGTGCGGCAGAATCTAAAGGATTAATGCAAGTGTCAAGTTTTTGTCTGATTCCATCTCGGTCTTTCTTGTCTTCAGCAATCCTGGCTTTTGCCTCTTCTTTGTGTGTTGTCACCACCTTACTTTGAGTGTCCTCATCCATCATGTCATCCAGATCAGATTCCAACCTGCTGCATGCTTGCAAACTAAGGGCCCATACCTTCAGCGTTTCTGGCTTAAGCGTGATGCCAACTATCCCCCCAGGAGCATGCCCATACCGCATGAAGGTCGTCTCAATCATCATGTCGCTCCAGATGCCATTCCATAAGCCAGCAGAATGGTGCATAACATGCTCACCCTTCATAAAGTGTGACAACACCTCTTGTGGTAGCCGTTCCATCTCACGAAGGTAGCACAACCCATATCTCGCATAGTTCACATGCCCCGCAGCAAAGAAGTATGGTAGCATTTGCTTGTAGGTTGCCAGATGAAGTGGCCAGTCACCTTCGCACTCAGCCCGTACGAACATCATGGTGAGCAGGACAGGTTTAATCAAGACATCGACCCAAAGTTTGGTAGTTTGACTCTTGCTGGTTTCGGTTTCGAGAATTTGCATGAGGTCACCACTGCAATATAGTGGTTTATCCTGAATGATTCTGCGAAGTGCCTCTTCAGCTACCATTACATAATACTTAGTTCTTATGGATAGCTTGACCCCTAAAACCTAGGTATAGAGACAAAAATCACCTTCCTATGATGAACAGGTAGGGATTTATGGTCATTTATATGTAATGGCGGCCATCTTGGACACCATCTTGAATTTCTCAAATTGCTCAAGGGTGACAACATGCCATCAAGCAGTTTCTGAAAATAGAGACCCTTGGCTACCAAAATCAACAGTAAAAAAAACTTAATACAACAATGCAAGGTTAAGGGGAAAAATGGCAGTTGGCTCCCAGACTATATAAGATAGTTTAGTTTGTTAAATGTTAATTTATCTTAGCATTATTTCAAAGGTAGCTAATGATGTAATTCTGATATTACTTTTGAAAAAGAGGTTTTTAGTGTCCTTTCTTGAATGAATGTAGGACACCAATACCAAACTTCACATCCATAATTTACTTACTGTGTTTATGGCCATGCGAGCCTCAAAGTTGTCAACACAGCTCAACACCAGGTCTACTGGCTGACCAGCCTTAAGGCCACCTTGTCTGCAAATGTACAGGAAATTTACACTCTATTATAAATATTGTTTATTTTTCCATTTGATCATATTGAGAGAAATTAGTCCATGCTTTATTAAGTTAAATAAGTTTGTTGTCTTCATAAGTAGAATCAATAAAAGACAGGCCTCTACTGGCCATGTATTGTCTATAAAAGACAGGCCTCTGCTGGCCATGTATTATCTATAAAAGACAGGCCTCTACTGGCCATGTATTATCTATAAAAGACAGGCCTCTGCTGGCCATGTATTATCTATAAAAGACAGGCCTCTGCTGGCCATGTATTATCTGTAAAAGACAGACCTCTGCTGGCCATGTATTATCTATAAAAGACAGGCCTCTGCTGGCCATGTATTGTCTATAAAAGACAGGCCTCTGCTGGCCATGTATTGTCTATAAAAGACAGGCCTCTGCTGGCCATGTATTATCTATAAAAGACAGACCTCTGCTGGCCATGTATTGTCTATAAAAGACAGGCCTCTGCTGGCCATGTATTATCTATAAAAGACAGACCTCTGCTGGCCATGTATTGTCTATAAAAGACAGGCCTCTACTGGCCATGTATTATCTATAAAAGACAGGCCTCTACTGGCCATGTATTATCTATAAAAGACAGGCCTCTGCTGGCCATGTATTATCTATAAAAGACAGGCCTCTGCTGGCCATGTATTATCTGTAAAAGACAGGCCTCTGCTGGCCATGTATTATCTGTAAAAGACAGGCCTCTGCTGGCCATGTATTATCTATAAAAGACAGACCTCTGCTGGCCATGTATTCTCTATAAAAGACAGGCCTCTGCTGGCCATGTATTGTCTATAAAAGACAGGCCTCTGCTGGCCATGTATTGTCTATAAAAGACAGGCCTCTGCTGGCCATGTATTATCTATAAAAGACAGACCTCTGCTGGCCATGTATTGTCTATAAAAGACAGGCCTCTGCTGGCCATGTATTATCTATAAAAGACAGACCTCTGCTGGCCATGTATTGTCTATAAAAGACAGGCCTCTACTGGCCATGTATTGTCTATAAAAGACAGGCCTCTGCTGGCCATGTATTATCTATCAAAGACAGGCCTCTACTGGCCATGTATTATCTATAAAAGACAGGCCTCTACTGGCCATGTATTATCTATAAAAGACAGGCCTCTACTGGCCATGTATTATCTATAAAAGACAGGCCTCTACTGGCCATGTATTATCTATAAAAGACAGGCCTCTGCTGGCCATGTATTATCTATAAAAGACAGGCCTCTGCTGGCCATGTATTATCTATAAAAGACAGGCCTCTGCTGGCCATGTATTATCTATAAAAGACAGGCCTCTGCTGGCCATGTATTATCTATAAAAGACAGGCCTCTGCTGGCCATGTATTATCTATAAAAGACAGACCTCTGCTGGCCATGTATTATCTATAAAAGACAGACCTCTGCTGGCCATGTATTATCTATAAAAGACAGACCTCTGCTGGCCATGTATTATCTATAAAAGACAGACCTCCGCTGGCCATGTATTATCTATAAAAGACAGACCTCTGCTGGCCATGTATTATCTATAAAAGACAGACCTCTGCTGGCCATGTATTATCTATAAAAGACAGGCCTCTGCTGGCCATGTATTATCTATAAAAGACAGACCTCTACTGGCCATGTATTATCTATAAAAGACAGGCCTCTGCTGGCCATGTATTATCTATAAAAGACAGGCCTCTGCTGGCCATGTATTATCTATAAAAGACAGGCCTCTGCTGGCCATGTATTATCTATAAAAGACAGGCCTCTGCTGGCCATGTATTATCTATAAAAGACAGGCCTCTGCTGGCCATGTATTATCTATAAAAGACAGGCCTCTGCTGGCCATGTATTATCTATAAAAGACAGGCCTCTGCTGGCCATGTATTATCTATAAAAGACAGGCCTCTGCTGGCCATGTATTATCTATAAAAGACAGGCCTCTGCTGGCCATGTATTGTCTATAAAGGACAGGCCTCTGCTGGCCATGTATTGTCTATAAAAGACAGACCTCTGCTGGCCATGTATTGTCTATAAAAGACAGACCTCTGCTGGCCATGTATTGTCTATAAAAGACAGACCTCTGCTGGCCATGTATTATCTATAAAAGACAGGCCTCTGCTGGCCATGTATTATCTATAAAAGACAGGCCTCTGCTGGCCATGTATTATCTTTTAAGCATGAGTAAACTTGTGCTTCAAAATTGGACAAAGATACATTCAAACCATATATCCAAAAATACATTATTATAAATTGAACAAGCTTATTAAATTCATTTAATTTGTAATACATAAACTGGAATCTACATTAAAGGAGATCCAGCACAGCCAACCCTTTTTTTTAGTAGAACAAGGTTTGTTAATTAGTAGAACAAGGTTTGTTAATTAGTAGAACAAGGTTTGTTAATTGACAATTATTAAGCTTAACACAAGTGTTTTGTCTCCAGTAACATGAATACTAAGTTTCATTTGATTATACTGATCAATGTTTAAAGTTTATCCATGATAAAAGTTTTGAACAACATGGATGCTGACAATAACTGTAAAAACAGCTGGATTTTTTTTATAAACTGAAGAGCTTAAAATATTTCAAATTATCGTACTTGATTCTGTCCATGAAGTGGGTGAAGTTCTCCATGGTAGTGATGTTGTAGTTGTACGTCTCAAACTCAACGTCAGGATTTATCTCCCTTGAATAGACAAAGGCAGATACTTTAAATATCTAACATGCATATGCTATCTTCCAGTGTAAAGTATCAGCTAGGGCTCTGAGTCTCCCTTGCCAAGTTGGGAATGCAGCGATGCAGCCTGAACTACAGTCATATGCACAGTGTGAGGTCAGCCTCTTTGTAACCAGGGCTTCTACCTGAACCATGGGTATTTCATTGGTTAATCTAGTGACACAATCTGGTAGATCTAGTGACCAATTTGGTAGATCTTGGTAGATCTAGTGACCAATTAGGGAGATACTGGTAGATCTAGTGACACAATCTGGTAGATCTAGTGACCAATTTGGTAGATCTTGTGACCAATTAGGGAGATATTGGTAGATCTAGTGACCAATTTGGTAGATCTTGGTAGATCTAGTGACTAATTAGGGAGATATTGGTAGATCTAGTGACCAATATGGTAGATCTAGTGACCAATTTGGTAGATCTAGTGACCAATTAGGGAGATATTGGTAGATCTAGAAACACAATCTGGTAGATCTAGTGACACAATCTGGTAGATCTAGTGACCAATTTGGTAGATCTTGGTAGATCTAGTGACCAATTAGGGAGATATTGGTAGATCTAGTGACCAATATGGTAGATCTTGGTAGATCTAGTGACCAGTTTGATATTTATAGTGACCAATTTGGTAGATCTAGTGACCAATTTGGTAGATCTAATCACCAATTAGGGAGATCAAGTGACCAACAAGGGAGATCTATTTGGTAGATCTAGGTAGACCCAATGACTTATTTGAACAATCAAGTTTTCCTGGAAAAGATGAATACAATGCATGTAGAAAAATGACTCACAGAAGAATTAATGAACATCTCTCATCAAAACCTATTCCTATTAGGTGCTTCATTTGTCATAGTGACAGGTTGCCCATAGCATATGACTAATTGATTTTCAAATATAATACATAGAGGATATTGCATGTATTGTCATTCATTACAGACTCTATTAAATTTTCTGAAATTGATCTAAATGAGCCTTGATAAATTTAATTCATATTGATTGACCACCAATATTATTTTATATCATACATAGTAGTTGATGACTTATTTGCTTCATACATAAACCACAAAATGCATAAAACTAAGTTATTCTACTAATAAATCAATGCTTACTTAAGAGTCTTTTCCGCGGCCTCCACTTTACACATTCCTGACTGATGGGGCTGGTAGAATAGTCGGTTCATGTTTGCAAGCTCAACCTTGTCGTAGTCAAAAAGAAGCAGCTGGAAATAGATGGAAAGAGAAACGTTTCAAATAGGTTGAGTCTACCAAAACATGAGCGCAGCATTGCAGGAAGGATAACAACAGTTTTCAACAATTATAATACAGGATTTAGCAAACTGCATACATGAAGGTAATACTTATATAATAATCAAATGTGCAACACACTAAGATAGGGAAACCGCAGTGAAGCTGCTAACACACCACTGATGTCAGGAACAAGCACTTACCTTTCCAATGCCACATCTTGCCAACATCTCCGCAGTGAAGCTGCCAACACTACACTGATATCAGGAACAAGCACTTACCTTTCCCATGCCACATCTTGCCAACATCTCCACAGTGAAGCTGCCAACACCACACTGATATCAGGAACAAGCACTTACCTTTCCCATGCCACATCTTGCCAACATCTCCACAGTGATGCTGCCAAAACTACACTGATATCAGGAACAAGCACTTACCTTTTCCATGCTTGTCTACATCTTGCCAACATCTCCGCAGTGACGCTGCCAACACCACACTGATATCAGGAACAAGCACTTACCTTTCCCATAATACATCTTGCCAACATCTCCGCAGTGACGCTGCCAACACCACACTGATATCAGGAACAAGCACTTACCTTTCCCATAATACATCTTGCCAACATCTCCGCAGTGATGCTGCCAACACCACACTGATATCAGGAACAAGCACTTACCTTTCCCATGCCACATCTTGCCAACATCTCTGCAGTGACGCTGCCAACACTACACTGATATCAGGAACAAGCACTTAACTTTCCAATTCCACATCTTGCCAACATATCTGCAGTGAAGCTGCCAACACTACACTGATATCAGGAACAAGCACTTAACTTTCCAATGCCACATCTTGTCAACATATCTGCAGTGACGCTGCCAACACTACACTGATATCAGGAACAAGCACTTAACTTTCCAATGCCACATCTTGTCAACATATCTGCAGTGACACTGCCAACACTACACTGATATCAGGAACAAGCACTTACCTTTCCAATGCCACATCTTGTCAACATATCTGCAGTGACACTGCCAACACTACACCGATATCAGGAACAAGCACTTACCTTTCCAATGCCACATCTTGTCAACATATCTGCAGTGACACTGCCAACACTTCACTGATATCACCAACAAGCACTTACCTTTCCAATGCCACATCTTGCCAACATCTCTGCAGTGACGCTGCCAACACCACCCACTCCTACTACCACTACTGCGAAGTCTCGAATTTTCTGCAAACAGATTATTGATAGAATATAACCATATATTATATTAACCCATTGCTCGTTGTCATTTAACCAGTCAATTGAACAATTTAGGGATTATGTTTTGTCAATAGTAAATAGCACGACTGTCATGGTTGTATTTTCCAATGGACTGTTTTCACTACCTCTCAAACAACCTCAGGCAATTGACTTATGTGGAGTGAAGATTCAATTGCATCATGTTAAGTACATTCCTAAATATTTGGAATAATTATATTGGAGGGAGTGAAAGATGAGTAGCTAATCCCGAGGCAGAGCTTTCATGGGCACTATAAGGATTAAGTGTTAAGAATGTGTCCAGATGCATACTTTAGGTCACAATAGTAACCATACATGTATTAAAAAAATCATCTTCACTAAATCTTTCCCAGAATTCTAGAGACATTGTGACTAGCTATAAAAGACACACTATTGGCAGCCATCTTGGATTCTTCCGCAAAACACCTATGAAGAATAATAACAAGCGCTCGGATACGGGCCCACATAGGGGGTAGTGTTTAAAAGCTCTGGTGGTTCCACATACATTTGAAAGAAGTCCAGTGCAGAAATACAATCATACAGTGCTGTAACATAGGTGGCAGCATTAGACAGAGATAGGGATTGTTTTCTCATTTTAATATAATATATACATATATATAACTTTTAGAAATGTATAATCATATCCCCGTAAAAAGTTCGCCACCTCTGACTCATACCGCCATCTATGTCCAATGCAAGCAAATTTAAAACCTTTTTAAGTTTATACAATCAAAGAAATATGAGAATCATAATATAAAATATAAATGACTTTCATAAACATTATCATTTAAAAAAGTCTCATAATTTATGACCACATCCTGTTTTGATAACTATGATAACTGCAAAAAAGAATTTGGTCAATGTGTTTGCAAAGTCTTTACTTCTTGCAATAAAACTAGAAAAAATATGAATAATCACTTGAACAAATGAATAGCTATGTTAAAAGTCACGAACCTCATAATTATCTACTATGCCCATCCTTTTTAAGGCCATCAGCCGACTGAAAACAAAATGACAAAATGATGTACAAATGAAAGTTAAGTTTTTAATAAAGTCTAACAGACAGTACAGTCGCAGTAACACAGTATATCCTATGAGAAATGACCATACCCATTTTTTTTTAATTTCATGCCTTTAAACCTCTGATTAAAGAGGAAATAAATTTCAGCCACATCCAGTGACTCTGGGTCCTGTTTGAAATTGGATTTTTATGTTCAATAAAAGACAAACATTAGACAAACCATAAGAACATTCATGCTGGTTATCAAACATAATTCTTCATTTTCTAAACACATATGTTCATAAATAGTTCAAATCAAGCCTGTGTCTAGTGCAACTCGACCCTTAGTATCTTGCAAAAGCTATTGACTCTCGAGTCTTTTTTCACCCTTTTTTCATTAAAATTTGAAATATAAATCCTTATTGAAGCATTTTGAAGGGGCTAAACATCAGATAATACTAGTGCAAGAAAGAAAGAAAAATAGTTAAAAACTTACATAAAATTGATATTGTTGAGTAACAACGCATTGAACCTTACTTACTGATGTATCACATCGCTTAAAACACATGTATCTTTTGCAATCATTAGGTTTCTAATTCGAAATTTTCTGGGTTTGTCTAACATGTAAATCCCAGATAAATTAAACAAGTGTCGGTAAATGTATCTGTACTTATCATGCGACTTTCACATGCTAAATATACACACTATAAACTGGGAAAACATTATGCGCTATTTCAAACGGTTCAACTCAGCTGAGACAGCGAAAAGTACTTCTTTAATCATGTAAAATGATGTATCATTGGCCTAGTACAAGATCGTATTGACAAAGATATGCTTGTAAAGCTCCTTTAAATTAAGTATACAATATCTTGTCTTATCTTAAAAGCTATATTTGATTATTTCTGATATCTTCAGCCAATTTCATGCTACACTTCCAACTAAGGGTTTTGAGCAGATTTTGATATTGGCCTCAATTTTTCCTTACCCTGGACATTATCTTTTTAAACTATTTTTCACTTAGCCTTGCAATATAAGCATTTAACACACCACTTTCATTTCAATAATTTTCTCCACATCCCCCAGTGTCAAGTCAATGGAATATTTGGCATTGCTTAGTGCTAATTAACAGAAATAAAGGTACAGTACACTCAACGAGTTAGACCCTTTTTCCGTTTCCCTCCGCGGATTTTTGCTATCGCGGCCAACACAATGATTTTATCGACTGTTCGCATTCCTCGGAGTTTGAATTTAAGGCCCTCGGAGGGTGATCAGTCGACCGAAGAATAACGAACTCAGCGTTTCTCGAAAGGGTTAACTTCGCGAAACTCTAAGGACACTAGATAAGAATCTACGCTAAAGTTATATTTATTTTATTAACATTTTCAACCGATTACGACGGCTCCAGTAAATTGCTATTATTATTTTTCCTCTGCCCGTTTTGCATGAATTAGCTTACCACAAGAATGCAGTCATATTTCACTAGTTGCACAAGTATCTTATAAACGTGTTTTGCTAATGACTGATAAACACATTTCTTCCGAGAAATTCTAGGTTACACATTTTCTGAAAATCAGGAGGTCAAACACGCGTTCAAAGTTCACAGCGCATGGTTTTGAAGGCCTTCTTGCCTCGTTTTCTGTGGAAATTCCATGAAACGTCATAGCTATTTTTAACCACCAATAATAAATAGTATATTCTACATTGTATTGACCACGCGCTTGATGTCAGAGGTCATGGTTCAGAATCGTGTCAATAGTCGGCTGCTTTATGATGCAATAACTTAGTAGATATACTTATATACTATATGATTCAATGTTTATAATTCAAGACAATATTCAATTGGCGTTTACGGACATAAATACAAATTAAACGTTGGTACATGTAAGAATCTTTTACGCTTAACAATGTGGATAAGCATAAAAATAAATAACTTTTAAACAAGAATGATTTCTTGCTTATCTGATTAGACTCAGAGTTCCGCCGCGGGATCGTAAAATCGGACGATTCTCAGCACTATCGTTCATATTAAACTCGGCGGTAAGCCAGCCACTCGGAGGAACTCGGGGGGATTTTAGCGAGGGCAACAGTTTTACCCTCGGAGGAAACCAGTGATCATCGACTTTATCCCTCGGAGTGAGCGAGGAAAGTGGGTGTAACTCGTTGAGTGTACTGTAGCTGTTTTTAATTTTCTGAAGTCTATTTCTTTGTTCATGTCAGTCAAATATAATTCTAGTCAATTTTATTAAAATTGTAATAACTCATACCCTAAAAGAATTCTTGATCTATCTATCCAACTTATTCACACTTATCTAAATTCTGAATACCCTGGTCAAACTTGTCATGTGTGAATATAAATAATATTCAAGCAACCTAATTATCAAATGTGGGGGATGGGATCCTTAAGCTTCACAATCGGATGAAAGCCATTCCACGAGCGCGTCACAATTTACAAGCTTCTTTCAGAACATGAGGCACTAATTAAAATGGTGATACGCATACCACCATGTTTGCTATGATATACCGGAATACATCCCCTCAATTTACCGCCATAACACAATTTCTGCCATGAAGGCAAAGCGTTTTTTTACAGTGTACAAGTAATTGTTATTTAGCCATGTTGTTAAGGACAGTGTTCAATTCTTGATAGGCAGTACTAGTAAATAAGATTTAAAATTTATCCCCATGCTAGTTTCTTAATGGTTAAAATTTGCCTTTCAGGTACTGTTCTGATATGTCACATATATTTTACTGGGGTTCCGGGTTTACTGCATTAAAGCATAATTTCACCAGTCACAAACATTGTTTTATTTATTACATAGATATTCAAAGATGTTGTGTTAATGTGAATATAATATTTCGTTTCAAATAGTCTCAGATAAAATGTTTCATCATCTTGTCATGTATACCTGTATGGATTAGAATCTACGACTTCTGAACTCATTTGAGAAATTTTCTGTCTGATCACTTGTCGATTTTTCTGTTTTTCTGCTTCGAGCTCATTTTCAAGCTGTCGAATCTTCTTCTGCAGTTCTTCAACGCTCGACATGTTGATATCTTAGTTTCTAAACACTAATAGTATTTAACAATATGTTAAAATATGGTTGTGACAGGTACTGAGACGTGTTGACATTTGACAGGAAGTGAGTGTAAATCGTAAACATTCAATTTTAACCCAAAGAAAATGAAATACGGCGCCATTCAAAAGCTGCGCACAACAATTCTTAAAACTCCACGCAGCGGTTACTTTCCTTGTTTGCTAGCATCTCACAAATATAATAATTTTAAAAAGTAATTTGGTAATTTAAGTAAAACGTTTCAAATAAAACCGTCATTTTCTATCTTTCTGTATTAAAATTTTGACTGAACACTTTTTTTTACCAATATATTAAAAAATGCGGACGTATTACATTTTTTAAAAAAAAATGGATAAAGAAGTAAAAATCAATGTTAATAACCTATACGTCGATCAAACTTTTACCAGTATTTCATTTCATCAGCACCTTAAAAGGCATCCATCAAGACACGAGGGCTCTGAGAAGATGATGCTTCTATGAAGTAATATGTCGATGAAAACGGGGTTTAAATGGTTTGAAATATATTTTTTTACGGGTTTGAGAACGGTGTATATCATATTTCTCTAGATGGGATCATTTGATAAAGAAGAACATTTTCCTGTCATATGGCACTTTTTTTGTTCGTGGTGTCACTTCTTTACAAAACATGTGCTTGGACGGCAACATGGACGGCATGTCTATCATGTACATTTTAGACGTCTTAGCTGCCTTTTACTATTTTAAAGTATGAACAAACACATTGACTTGAACATATTCTAAAGGCAGATAAACTATAGCGCTTTAATGTTGATTTTTGATAACACAAATACTTTCGTTTACAGTTTACTGAAAACAACGCGATTTCGGGTATCGTGTGAGGTTTGTATGTTAATTATTATTCCATATCCATTTTTTTAAATAGCCTCGTGAGAGTCTACTCTCTCTTACTGACCTGATAGATAGCCATGAAATAACACGCACGGTCATTAAGTGGCGAGTTTCAGATGTTTAGTTAAGAAGTACGCTTGTGATTAAATACAATCAAAATACAGAAGATTAGTTTGGTAACGGCACAACACATTAAATATTCACAGACCGATATTATAGTTATGTCCAATGGACATATTGTGTGTAGCTATTTTAGAGAATATTACCTGAGACCGTATGACCTGATATTTTTAAATTATTCTTTAAAAGGATAACTAATACGTGTAAAATCACATTTATTGAGTCACATCATGCGTCAAATTTTGTGCTATACCGTATATGAATGTTCTATCCTATCATAAAACTTCTTATTTTCTGATCATAAGCTCATCATTTTTCTGTATAGCAAATTTGTGAGCTGATTCGGGGTTGTCTTGAAATTGCCATTGCAACTCACTGAAATGAAAACTTTTTACACTGCACCTGCATATTAGCTGCGTCTTTAGTTTCGTCGTCGTTTTTTTGCTCCCTTTCACGCTGCCTAATTGGAACTCTAGAGCTGCTAACACCATCTGCAATTCAGTGTCGCAGCCCAGGCTTGTGTTCAATATTCATATCTAATTATGGCATTGCTTCAATCAAACGATCTATCTGACTTGCCGGATTCTTGAAATTCATAAACCAACATAATGCATTTGTGATGTGTTCGTACAAGAGATGATGTACAGTACAAAAAGTATTTGTAGTTCTTCAAAAAGTACACCTATTTTATAAAGAAAACATTATTTTCTGGTCACACAGTATCTCTGTTCAAACAAACGCTATCACACGTTCTTTGCCATCAGATTTCTGTGAAATTACAGCAACGAGATCATCGAGATTCTGAGATCACATGCACATGTCACCTCGGCCATTTTACATCGAAAAAGAGACTGTATGTATATGGACGGTTTACAATTATTTATGAATGTTTTACATTTAACTACGCTGCATATAGATCGCGATCAGTTAAGCCGAAGATCTTTAATATTAGGAATCTCAATTATCTATGCAATAAAACACTTCACCGCGAATCAATCTGATCTAAGTAATACAAATTACACGTTAAAGGGGCTGTACTCCGTATGATGAACTAGCGAAAAGAAAGAAAATTGTCGAAAACTGACATAAACTTGGTATTGATAAGTACAATGCTCGTTTTCGATGTAAAATGGCCGAGGTGCTCCAATTGGATTGCACTTATTGAGTTGCCATCTTGTATCGAGTCACGTTACTGGACGTGCACGCTTGTGGCAAGCAATCAGAGTTGTATATATTTTGGCATTTCGCTAGAGGAAAAAACAAAAGCCGGCACACGGTGGCTATTTACAATGTACATGACACTATGTAAATAAAACAAAAATGGTACATGTAAAATTCAATTTGTACGCTTGAACTAATCTTTAAAGTTGAAGGAAATCAAATTGCAATAAGGCAAACGTTAAATTTGTGGGCTAACACTACGAAAAAATGCCCGTGTATTTGATGGCACGATGTTACAAACGTTTAAACCCTAAGCTGATGTTAGAGTGTTTCAAATTAAAATATTTCTAGAGTTATTTTACTTAATTTTATGAACAAACACCAAACAGCAACTGGCAAATATTCCTTTAGACATGTTTTGTAAATAAAAGGCGACAACAATTTTCTGTTGCGTTACTAACGTTTACGGGTATCAAGCATTTCCAGTCACATCGTTTAATGCTGTTTAATCATTGTAACAAGCATGCACAAACACATAATTTTATTCGACGTATGATCTTAGGAAATGTGTATTAGCTCATTTTACCCATTAGCATTTATTCTTTATATATGACACTATTTGATAAAAGTATTGTATTGAATTGACCTGTTTTTAAACAGCTTTCAATATTTCACGGCTCGCCAATCGTTTTCGTTTTTTGATTTATTTTATTTTTCTGCTTTTATTTTTCGTGTGTAATATTAGCATGTGAAACAAAACCACTACGGGTAAAAGAACGGCGAAAACCGGGCGGGCGGGTTTTTGAGCGGTTATGCATGCGGGCGTATATCGTAAATAATTATGCGTTAAAGATTTTTATCCATGTCATAAATTAAATACTTTTTGTCCTATTTATGTGATTTCAATTTAATGTTGTCATAATTTCCAGTTGTACAGAGACCGAGGGAGGTAGTCTGTAGTTTTCATAATCGTAGTCTTTGGCGTTGACCCTGTGCCATTAAACGGGCGTTATTTTGAAACAATTGTGCTTGTTTCTGTAGATTTTCATTTACATATTTGTCAGAATATATGTGAGCATGTTGCATGAATGTTGGTCACCTGAGTCACCTCGGGTAAAAAAAACTAGGTCACTAGGTAAAAATTCAGTCATAAATTCAACTTTTAAATCTATTTTTCAAATAACTTGCACACCGTTCTTTTCTGCATGATATCTTAGACACATATTCTTTTAAATAAACTAGATTACAAGATCGAAATGGAAGCTAAAATGATTTTCAGCCGCCACCAACTAACCATACATCATTTTGTCAAAATCAAAATCCGGCCAAATTGCAGCGTTCCGGATTGCCCCTTGTTTATGTTTTAACATCCATCTTTGTTAGTTATTTTCATGAATATATCATGTTCTTATATTGATAGTCCTGAACATGTAGAAGGGCATATCAAGCATATAAATAGAAGATCTCAATTCAGTGTTTATTTTGTATCGAATTTATTATATGAGTTCATTTTAAAACGATAAACACGGGGCTCTCACGAGTTTAATTAATTGGATACAGAAAAAACTTTTATTTGTTATTGTATTTATAACATAACTCATTAAGTTCACATGCTCGTGTCCTAGCGCGAAGATTTTTCATCAGGGGACATTATGCTGCTTCATCCACAGCAAAGAAAATAGTCACACATAAAAAACATTTTATTAAGTATAAAAAACATTAATCATGTCTCAAATATCAACTTTTTTTCTCAAGTTACACTTAAAGACAACACAAATACATATTTCAAACCATTTAAATAAAGTATGATCAAAAGTAAGAGCAATGTCATAAATGCGTGACGTCATCAATAATCATGGCATTGTCAATGTCACTAACGCTTTCAATGGTGCGAATTAGCTTTCTTGCTGGCAGATTACCACATGTTATTTTTTTGTGATTTTGATGGATGGGAACATGGATATTACCTCCGTGAATTGGAGCACCAACAATGTTGTAAAAACACAAAAAAAAACAGTATGATTTGATGTGAAATCAGTGACTGTGTGAACTTCAGCATTGCTGGGAAACTGCCTACACTGAACATTTTGCATGGAAGTAAACGTGGTATTTTCACTGGAAATGTTGGATATTTCTTTGTTGTGCTTGGGAAGTAGCTATTAATAGATGCAATGTTTTTGTGTGCCGATAACTGTATAATCTGGTTCGCATGAATGTTTTTTTTTCATTCAATTTCTGGACAGCTAATTTTCTGGCGCTTTGATCAGAGACTCGTTTGTTTGGATTAAGCACAGCCTTCTTCACCATTCGTTTCATCGTGGAGCCATCTTCGGAAAACAGCTTCGATGACAACACCACTCTCTGCCATCTATGGAGACTTTGTCGTTGACACAAAAACAACGTTTGCTTACGTTTTTTGGAAGCGCGAATGGATACATTTTTCTGCCACAAGTTATGTATGAAACGATATGGCATGGGTCACTCATGCGCCGTAAGTTATGTTTTAACATAATTGATTATACTGTGGCGGAACGTGTCAACATCCAAATGTTTAGCTTTATACTTGGTCAGTTGCACACACGTTTGAACAAAATATATTTCTGCCAACTCCTTTTGCTATTAGGTAATAAGACGCATTCAAAAGCCCGAAGCAGGAATATATTTCTTTATTCGTGAATAATAACACATTTACTGAACAAAAAAGGAAGTTGGGCGTTTAATAATTTTTCTAATCTGTCCCAACAGCGTAGCTTTATTGGACTGTACATGTAGTTTTAACACAATGCCACTACATCACATTCTATAGGTATTATCTTTAAAATTACATTTTTATTCCTAAAGAAATGCTATGTAACCTAATTGGCCTGTCTTTGGCTTATAAGCCCTAGTTGATTGGCTATATAGCTCTCATATATCTTGAATAAAACAATTAATAGTAAGATAACATATTTATAAATGTGATATATTTACACAGACGAATCACATTCCAGACTAAAACATTTACATTCAAATCGAATAAAACAAAGGTCGCAAGGTACAAGTGTCAGTGTTGGGCTAAACGTAATAAAATTGCACTTTCATTGAAAGTACATGGGACAGTGAATAGTTCATTAAAATCATAGAGGACAGTGACTCTTTCTTTCAAATGGTACAAGACATTGAAAAATTCTTGTAAATAATAAGGCATTGACATTTTCATGTGAATTATATAATACCATGACAGTTTCCTTTAAATGATAAGACATTTAAAATTTCATTTAAATGATATAAGACTGTGACACTTTCATGTGCATGATTTAAGACAGTGACACACATAATGTGCATGATTTAAGACTGTGACACACTTTTATGTGCATGATTTAAGACAGTGACCCACTTTCATGTGCATGATTTAAGACTGTGACACACTTTCATGTGCATGATTTAAGACTGTGACACACTTTCATGTGCATGATTTAAGACTGTGACATACTTTCATGTGCATGATTTAAGACTGTGACACACTTTCATGTGCATGATTTAAGACTGTGACACACTTTCATGTGCATGATTTAAGACTGTGACACACTTTAATGTGCATGATTTAAGACTGTGACACACTTTCATGTGCATGATTTAAGACAGTGACACACTTTCATGTGCATGATTTAAGACTGTGACACACTTTCATGTGCATGATTTAAGACTGTGACACACTTTCATGTGCATGATTTAAGACTGTGACATTCTTTCATGTGCATGATTTAAGACTGTGACACACTTTCATGTGCATGATTTAAGACTGTGACACACTTTCATGTGCATGATTTAAGACTGTGACATACTTTCATGTGCATGATTTAAGACTGTGACACACTTTCATGTACATGATTTAAGACTGTGACACTTTCATGTGCATGATTTAAGACTGTGACACACTTTCATGTGCATGATTTAAGACTGTGACACACTTTCATGTGCATGATTTAAGACAGTGACACACTTTCATGTGCATGATTTAAGGGTGTGACACACTTTCATGACATGATTTAAGACTTTGACACACTTTCATGTGCATGATTTAAGACTGTGACACACTTTCATGTGCATGATTTAAGACTGTGACACACTTTCATGTGCATGATTTAAGACTGTGACACACTTTCATGTACATGATTTAAGACTGTGACACACTTTCATGTGCATGATTTAAGACTGTGACACACTTTCATGTGCATGATTTAAGACTGTGACACACTTTCATGTGCATGATAAGACATTGCCAAGTTCATGTAAATGATGTATGATTAATTTATCAATTCTCTTTGTTCTCTCCAAATGCTACTATTGGTTTATTAACCCCGTGTTGCTTTGTACGAACATCACTTTTCGCTACTTCGATACTGTGCCCTTTTCGTTGTTTGCCAACGGGCTTTGAAAACTGTTTACTGTCAACGGTCGAATATGACTTTGCTAATGCTCTGGGTCCGCTAATCACGTTATGCCTGATAGTCTCCTGACTTTTACGAACGCTTGAGCCACGCGAGGATCTGTGCGAGGCAGAAACAATTGGCTCGACTGCTTCAGCCTCAGTATATTTCTGATAGCTGGCTGCATTTGGTGCGTCTGGAGCCACACTAAACATAGCTTCAACTTGCTGCTTCCCTGAAAGCCCCCGTTTTAGCTTTTTCGGCGACAAAGGCATTTCCGATGTAGAAATCTGCCTACCTTTTAGAGATTTAAGGATTTTTGTTGGAAGGCCGATGCTTCCCGTCTTATCACTGTGTTTGCTATGTATTTGGGACAGGTCTTTTACTGCGGGTACTGGCTCAATTCGACTTTCGTCAACATTATTGGAAGAATTTACCTTTAAAATATCAAATGTTTCGGGTGTACGTTTTCTTTCAGAGAGACCGTAACTATCGGTTTCATAAGATTTAGGATTGCTTTCAACTTCTGGCATATTCTGTACGTTTGATGCCGACCCTGGAACTTCTTGCGATGATGTCCTTTTTATATTCAATCCCTTCTTCCCAATGGACAGTTTCTTTATCCGTTTTTCTTGCCCATCACTCGCCTCCAATACTGTACATTCCGACACGCTGGACTTAGGAAGGTATGCTGAATCAACCTTTTGTGTTTCATTTTCATTTACTTGCAAACTTGTATTGCCATTCGCGCCGTCGTTCGTTTTTACTTTTGTATTTTTATTTTTGAAGTTTACTTCAATATTTTCGGTTATAGTATCATCCGCAGTATTTTGATCGGGAGTAGGTTTCGATGAATTTTTGCTTTCGGAAATACCCTCTTTATCATCAACTTCGATGTCGACATCTGAATTATGTGGTTCCTTTGATGCTATAACAGTTTCCTCCTGACCTGAAATAGTACATTTGTTACATAAAATATATATATATAGGAGATTTCCAGATTTGTTCTTTCTCAAATGAGCGGCCATTGTCATTATTCTTGTTTCCAGGATTGACTTTGTAGATATTTACTTATGTTTGGTTTATAATGGTACTTAAATTGAATTGCTTAGGCGCATCGTGACTTTGTCTGCTGATTTCACTAGCGAAAGCGACAAAAAACACTATTACATTTACAGATACCTATCCTTATATTCAAATTTACCCTTGTAGGAATGGGCAAATATAACAAAACAAAGAACGCATAACTTTTGCAATAAAGATATTGTCTGTATACAAATAAAGGATGTGAGTCGTGTCTAATAATAATTTAAAAAGGGCCTTACTCCTTTTGTATAGGCAAACCTGTGTATAACTTATTTTTCACAAATATGAGACGGAAATAAACTACGAACCCCCATACCTTTGGCACTTTCATTCAATTGTTTAAAGTACAAACTCTGATTCGTTTTGCTTGGAGAATCAGTTTCATTTACAGCGTTGCTTGGATCATCAACAAGGTTGGAGTCTGATAATTCAGTGTAACCTGTGGACAGGAACAACAAGATAATTTTAAAATCTGATAAACACAATGACAGCGAGGACGCAGGGGTAGATACAGGTTTTGGCGTTAGACGGGCGCAACTTGGGAGGTGCGATACCGACCAAAACCGAAATATGTATTGTCAAAACGTATCATAAAGGAACGAGGACTTCATCAAAGAAAACGTAGCTAATTTCAGTCGTATGCCCATTCAGGTGTGTTTTGCATTTGTTCTATAACATTTACAATTATCAATGAAAAAGGTTAGGGAATTAAAATTCTTGGTTTATTAGTTTGTTTGTATAAATGAATTCTAAAATGACTCTATAGTCTTGCAAGGTTTGTGCGAATATCAAGTTTCGTACACGCTGAAAGAATTAGGCAATCACATAAAATGTTAACCTATAACTTAATCCAAATATTGCCTTAGTTTGTCCTATTATTACGAACTTCCTACTCACTATCATCTGCACTGCTATGTTCTAGTGAAGACTCCACGTCTTGGTCATCTTTTTCCTCTTCCAATGTCTCAAATTTGTTGTCACATTGAGTTATGCCATCGTTATCATCTTCGCAGTGCTCGTACTCCTCACTGTTGTCTATAAAGAAGGAGAAAACGGTTATTCTTTAAAAAAGCCTATACAAAAATGAGCAACTGCGTCGATCTATTTCTTTAACTCAGTAGGTAGTGTTGAAGGTACGATGATATTGATAGTGGAATCGTCTCTGCTATATCTTTCCAACTGTATTAGGTAAGCGTGTGGTATACTCTTAAATTTCTCTAAACATTATTTACTCAAACATGAAAAAAACGATATACAAGTATATGGAAATAAGACATATGGCAAAGCGCCACATAGGAAGGCACCGATACTACAGTTTGCAAGTTAACTTAGAGTCTCAAGGCTTAGAAGTGTTGAATGATTTCACTCCTCCCTTAATCCACAATGTAATATGTCAAATCAAAGTACAGTGTAAACAAAATATGTCTTGCCTGTCAATCGACGAGGTCGTTTGCAAAACAATGCATGAGAGACACAACACTCGCTGTAAAGACCTCTTACCTGTCGTTTCGGTCTCCTCGGCTACGTCAGAAAAAGTCTTCTTGAAAGCTTCAACTGTAACATTTTAACGATCATCAATTAACAAATCATCGCGTTATGCCAAGAGTTACGATTTAAAAGGAAACGGTCACCAAAACCTCTGGTTCTTAAGAATGTTAACAAATTTAAACAACTGTTCCTCAGAGGCTTAATGGCCGTAACAATTTCTGAAAACCTTTGCCAATGAATATGCCATTTAAGCCGTGAATATATATATATATATATATATATATATATATATATATATATATATATATATATATATATATATATATATATATATTTCTTGCACGTTGTGACTTACCTTGCTGGTTCATTTTCATCACGGGGATATTATAGTGAGAGGGTGTGTCTTTTCTCTTTATGTTTTCTTTCTGAAAACGTAAAACATGACCATAATTTCATTGATTCATAATATCGTAAAACATATTAGAATAATTTAATTAGATTTAACTCTGCAACTCCTAAATCCCTTAACTACCATCAAGCACTTTAGGAGTCAGGGCGAAGACTGCAATCCTGCATCATTTCGTTCTGATAAGCAGCGTTAAGGTGTGGGTGCGTGGTAACAAGGTACATTTCAGCTCTAGTAATTCTTAAATTGATTATCTATACGGATCAAGTGGGATATCTGCACCAACTAATTGTCAACTTCTCGTTGGTGCTAATTGTTAGATTAGTTTATAGCGAAAATTCAACTTGAAAAAATGATACGATCGTTGAACCCCAAACAGTGTATACTGGTTATCAAACGGACCACGTGCGAGTATATACAATATGTGATTATTAAGATATTTGTTTACTTACATTATATAAGGGCTCTTGGTTCCTCTTCCGTTGTTCTTCATCGTCATCTAAAACAAAAAGAAACAATAATAATTGTTAACATAGCATTAAAATAACAAATAGCTCACTAAATATGTTATTGAACACAAGTCATTTAGCGTGAAAGGATATAAACCTATCAAATAAAACGCAACTTGAATGAAACACGTGCTTCTTTTATATATGAAACACGTATAATAATCTTACCGACTTTGTCCGATTCCAAGTAATTCAAGCCAGCATATGGTGGTGCCGACTCCTTCGCTGGTTTCTTCTCAATGAGCAAATTCTCCTCATTGGAAAGCGACCGCTGTCTCCCTGGAGCAGTGTTATCTGAACTCGAATGTGAACGTGTTCTTGTTCTGGTCTCGGATTTTTTGGACTTCTTCCTATTCTGTCTCGCTTCTTCGCTATCGGACTCTCTTGGATGCGACAGTCGTCGACGCATTGGCGAATTGAACGGGACATCGTGTGTGTACGACTGTTTGTGTGACACGTAGCCCGCGTCTAGACTGCTCTGGTCCCAATCGTTGTCTCCAAGTCGGTCGTGGATGTTTGCTTTAATTTTTTCAGAAACTTCTTCGACGGATGTAAGTCTGCATGCAGATGTTCCGCCTGAAATATGTAAGTTTATTACATCATAACTTCTGGGATTCGTAATTTCCATAATCTTCGGGACCCATCATTTATTATTGCATTTATGATTTGTGGTGTTTCAACGAGTATTTTTTAAAAATAAAGTTAAATTGATTGCAAGTGAAGTGTATTATTGCATAAATAATTAAGATTCCCGGGAGGAAAGTCATTAATGCTATATTAAAATCACTAAGCGATCTACTTGCAGCGTAATTAAAGGTAAGGAATTGTGACAATGTAAACTGTCCATATACATCCGTGACAATGTAAACTGTCCATATACATCCGTAACAATGTAAACTGTCCATATACATCCGTGACAATGTAAACTGTCCATATACATCCGTGACAATGTAAACTGTCCATATACATCCGTGACAATGTAAACTGTCCATATACATCCGTGACAATGTAAACTGTCCATATACATCCGAGGTTGTTTTCGATGGAAAATGGCATGGTGTTTCGAATGCGATGTACTGATGAAAGTTTTGTTTTTATAATGCTATTTTTGGCAGAAACTTAAAAAACAATAGTAACTCTTTTAAAGATACTTCAATTAAAACCAGGCTTACGCCGATTATGTCAGCACCAGTCAGGATATAGCTAATGATCATATGACAAAGACACTGCTACCTCACCTGATTTTGGCTTCTCCACTGGTATTTTCTGCAGATGTTTCTGAAATATGAGAAAAAGCTGGTTATCAAATGTTAAACACACTATTGGTTCAGGCTTTGGCGAACATCATAAGCGGTTAAAACGATATTGTCTTGACATTGTGATAATTTAGTTGTCAGATGGTGAAAATGCTGACGGAAAATAAATGTTTAAATTCAATTAACTCATAAAACAGAAAGTCAGTGTTTTATGCTCGTGTTTATGATGAAACTAGAAGTAATGTATTACTTTCTTTTTATCCATGTAATTTTTGTGCAAATGTCACGTACAATCTAGAATTAAGATCCTGTTAACTGTTCGTTTTGCGAGGGTTCAAAATGTTTGTCCGCGCTGCTTTCGATAAAACTTGCATTGTACATTTACTTGTTTTTATTTTCTTTCTTACAAAAGCATGGATAACTTTAAAGAAGTCGTGTAGCAATACCATTGATATTATAGAATGTGTTCATATATGGTTAATGAAGTTCGAAGCAAAACTTAATACAACTTGCAATTAATGCTATTATGATGCTAATATATCTCCAACACATTCTGATATGATGCTAATTTACCTCTAAGCCGCTCTCCAGATTCAACCATTCCTCCGAGGAAAATACTTTTTCTGTCAAAATATTGCCGTCAATGCAAAGCTGAAATTTATCAAAAGTTGTATATAAATACTATACTTTAATGATTTACTAAGCATTAAGGCTCAATACTTTATAAATACACGGAAAAAGTAGAAAGATACACATGAAAAAGTCATGGACCTTGT